>NC_086322.1:83100078-83457578 GCF_036172605.1 Pelobates fuscus
TTTAATAATGTAAGATCAATGGGTGCTAAGATGCGTGGAGAGAAACTGAAAATCTTTGGAAACTTTTGGCTTACTTAGGACCACAGCCCTATTTGGTCCTCCTTTGTAATGCAGGCCTCCAGTCTGCCTCCTCAACAACATAGCCTGCTCTGTGATATAAAACTCCAGCTTACTGCCTCTAAAATACTCAGTATCAATCTGTAATGTAAGACATTGGTCTGTTGCCGTTGTAATGGCGAATTGATGGATGGGGTGCATTAATTTGTTTCAGAAATTGGCAGCTTTTATATTTGTGTTAAAATAACTACAATGACATGTGAAATGCTGAATTTCTCCAAGTGTCTAGGACCTAGGTAATAGTTGAGGCTGGTCCATATGGGAAGGTTTGACAGTATCCCATGTTGATGGTGTTGCTGCAGAGAGCCGAACCGTCTATTCATAAGTCATAGTAAGTAACCACTTTTTTTTATTGTGTATAACCTATATTTATCGGGTTGTGACATAAGGGTTATGCCCAAAGGATTTTGTTTTCTTTTCTTTGTGCTCGTTTTACTGCGAATAACTAAATGTGAGCTGATCTTCAGAACAGTCTGATAAATTGCCTATTTGTACGGAAGCCCTTAGCTGTCACGGTTGTGCAGATATATAGATATATTATAAAGCTTTTCTCATTTGAATTTAGTTATACTTTACATTAGATTTAATGTTGGCAAGGGGGGAAGGAATACCAAACACTTTACACTAATCTGTGCTATTATGAATGAGCATGGTAAACATTAATACGTATTATGATGTTAGAAAAATATCTATTATGTATGTTTCTGCAGCATGAGGTTCTGCGATTTACACATAGCAGAACAACGTCAAGGTAGAAAGACTGAATTGACTATGTGTGTGTGGATCTGGGGAATAAAACAGACAGAGATTTAGAGAGAATACAGCTGCAGACGCAGTTCAACTTATGGTTAGTGACCAGAAAATACACAGATGACAACTATTTGGAGCCACCGTCTACTACAAAACACATTGTTCTAGAGATAACAAACAGTCAGATAAAGTAAGCTATTAGGCATGTATGCCGTATTCCCTAAATATATTTTATTTTATGGAGCATCATCTCATATTTAAAGGAACATTACAAGCATTTTAACTACTATAGGTTGCTTTGTAGGAGTGCCCTGGCGCCGCCCCTCCCCGCGCCCCATTTCCATTGTAAGCAAATTATTAAAGAACGGTCTGACTTGATACCTTGAGTTCTGATGGGCACCACTTTCTACCTCCATTAGTAATGACAGAGACCCAGAAGCTCCTAAGTAAGAACTCTAGTTAGCTCTCTTGAGCTAAATTGTGCATGCTTGCTGTTTGGCTGAAAGCAATCACGTTCAGGGTAGAGGAGGCAGGGAAAAAGTCAAACTGTTCTGAACCTAAGCTCGGCCCTCTTTTCTTACTGCTCCACGTGTCAAAATGTGTTTTTATCAGAATACACCAGGTATACCAGAAACACCTTTAGTGGAAAAGAAAGATACAGATGGGATAAAAAAGTCGAAAACAATTTTACCCCAATATTACTGTCTGCATGTAGAAATAGGACTCCACCGGGTCCTCAACAATAGAAAATACATACACCAGAAAACAGGTATCTACAATGCAGAAATTTTAAGAGAAAAACATATGGAAATATTGCCAGTATAGGGGGTATGAAATGTTTGTTTGTAGAAACACACTCACGAACCCAAATCGATTGTAGGCATATCAATATATTGCTTCGGTATCTTCGCATCGATATCAGGACATGCAGGAGAGAAGTAAAATAATAATAGTGGGGGTCGGAGCCTAACACCGCACCGGAGCAGACGCCATTTCTCGGAGCTCCGAGAAAATAAACGGCAATCCGCCGACATCGGGACCACAAAGCGACACCCGTGGTCTTAAAAGATACCGCAGCATATGGGCAGACTTACCAGCTAGGCTGATGCCATTTTTTGCGGCACCCGGAGTGAAATCCCGAAAACGAGGCGTTAAGGCCTACCGCACGGGCGGACAGCACGGAGACTGAGTGGAGTGGGACTGACCGTGGCACTTACCTTCCACAGCAGACCAACAGATCAGCCAGCATAACGCAGGTGAGATGGGACGGAAAACCCCAAAACCGACCCCAGTCACAACAAAATCACGGCAGGACAGTGGCCAACTGCTACAAACGCCAAGGGTGGTAAAAGCACCCACTCCCCGTGAGGCCTCACCTGCGCCCTCAGACGAGGACTATATCCATGAAAGTCCCCCACCAGGCCCATATAGACCAGAACCCTCACTGGCATCAGAGGACAGCCCCCCAGCCACGAAGGGAGACATCCAGAATATGCTGTCAGGCCTCCAACGCAATCTTAAACAAATGTGGGAAGCAGACTTGGCAACGCTCACCACACAAGTGCAAGCAGTGACAGCACGCACTCAAGCAACAGAGGGGGACATAACAGACTTAAAACACAGCATACACACAATGGACAACAAGATTCGACAACTGCCCAAGAAAATCTCTCCAACCAAGTCCATTTACTGGACGACAGGAGCCGACGCAAAAATATAAAAATCAGAGGGGTACTGGAGACCGTACCACTAGAGGAACTGCCCCACTACATTAGACGCCTGGTGTCAGAGGTATTGCCAACAAGGCAGGCTAAATCTTTTATATTTGATGGGGTATACAGGATTTCCAAATCGCCACAGGCCCCCAGCGCAGCCCCAAGGGACATTATACTCAGATGTCAAACAATGTCAGACAAGCTTGGGCTGCTGGCGGCACTTCGGGGGAAGACCCCATTGGAATTTGAGTCTTGCCAACTCTCATTTTTTCAGGACTTAAGCAGATCCACACTCCTGTGGCGCAGGGACATGCAACCGGTAACCAAACCACTTCACGCAGCTGGAATACCTTACAAATGGGCAACCCCCAGAACCTTATGGGTGACTATAAATGGAGAACAACACAAGGCTACGACCCCCCAAGACGGTCACACTATACTGGGCATACTTGGACTCTCAAGTCAAAGCGACACGACAGCTCCACATCCTCAACCGAAGACAGCGGACAAAGAGACAGTCTTTCGATCCAGAACGACGGGACCTCCACAGACATGAAATGGGCCACCTCTTCAGCACCGCCCGTGCGACCCACTGGTCTAATTCCGACCATACAGAACTGCTCTCTCTCTTAATTCTGTTTAATAAGTTTACTATAATTTTCACTATGCTCTAGAAACTGCAACACATTGCTACCCGAAGGCGGAGAAAACACCCTCACAGGGCTGACCTTAACTGCTCCGGTGATAACCCCCCCCCTCACCCCTGGGACATGGGGACAAGCACACATGGAGCCATCAATAGCTAACCCACTCCATGCCGCGACTAGCGCTATAGCGACTTAGCGGTGTGCACCCCTAGGCTCCACATTACACAGGGTTGAAATAGATGTACCTTTTCAAAATCGACAAACAGCGCTAACACATAGCCCTAGTAATTCACGAGGACACACACCGACCCCTACGCCATCACTCGTTATGACATTTCAGCATGTACTGTTACGCTCTCTGTTATGTTAATATGTTATATCTCTTGTTTTATGACGTGCCACACACACAGAGAAGTCTCTCACCCTAACCAGCCCTCACTCTAAGCAGCATACATATACTCCCTATAATAATGTAAAGCAGACGACGCTAGGCCACTTCATCACGACCTGACCTCTCCTGTACACACGTACAAGCTCTAGAAAGGTACGCAGAAAAGTACCAGGTAATAAGTTGACTCATATGTTATGCTGTATCTTGTATCTTGAATCTATTATATACCAAAATGTGCCATATTTACTCACGCTACACCACTGTTGTATCCTGATGTACACAAAAGAGTATGTGTTAGTTGTTGTGGCAACGCAGACTCTGATGTATTTCCGTGCACGACAAAAAATAAAAAAAAATAAAAAAAAATAAAAATAATAGTGCAGAGTTTCTATCACAAAATAAACCTTTTAATAAACCACTTACAAGATAAAAACGAATAATAGACACATCACAGAATAGTCGCTTGGTGCAGGAAGGCAGGAACTCTCAATGGTGGAATATGGAGGTGTTCGAAAGTTCTTCTCGAAGCACAAAGATACTGTGACTAAGTGGAGTAAAATAAAATACAAAGTAACAAAAAGAGGAAATTCTAATAACACTAAAAGAAAGCCCTACACGTTTCGTTCAAAACATGAACTTCTTCACGGGAAGTAAGGCATTGGTTCATCTCCTTGTGGTAGTCTGATCCGAAAGAGTTTGTGGTGCGCTTTTTAAATGCATCTGGGAACTCCCGCGGGTTGCCATCAGCCTATCCGCACAGAGGTGTACCAGCTGAAGCTCATTATTTCAAGGCTTGCGGTTTAAGCCTCATTTTCATTTAAAGTTCCGTCTGTGATTTGATGGTGTCATCATCCTTTGCCGGTATGCATTCCATGGTCGTGAAAGCGTTCCATTCACATTACAGAGAGTGCAGAATTATTAGGCAAATGAGTATTTTGACCACATCATCCTCTTTATGCATGTTGTCTTACTCCAAGCTGTATAGGCTCGAAAGCCTACTACCAATTAAGCATATTAGGTGATGTGCATCTCTGTAATGAGAAGGGGTGTGGTCTAATGACATCAACACCCTATATCAGGTGTGCATAATTATTAGGCAACTTCCTTTCCGTTGGCAAAATGGGTCAAAAGAAGGACTTGACAGGCTCAGAAAAGTCAAAAATAGTGAGATATCTTGCAGAGGGATGCAGCACTCTTAAAATTGCAAAGCTTCTGAAGCGTGATCATCGAACAATCAAGCGTTTCATTCAAAATAGTCAACAGGGTCGCAAGAAGCGTGTGGAAAAACCAAGGCGCAAAATAACTGCCCATGAACTGAGAAAAGTCAAGCGTGCAGCTGCCAAGATGCCACTTGCCACCAGTTTGGCCATATTTCAGAGCTGCAACATCACTGGAGTGCCCAAAAGCACAAGGTGTACAATACTCAGAGACATGGCCAAGGTAAGAAAGGCTGAAAGACGACCACCACTGAACAAGACACACAAGCTGAAACGTCAAGACTGGGCCAAGAAATATCTCAAGACTGATTTTTCTATGGTTTTATGGACTGATGAAATGAGAGTGAGTCTTGATGGGCCAGATGGATGGGCCCGTGGCTGGATTGGTAAAGGGCAGAGAGCTCCAGTCCGACTCAGACGCCAGCAAGGTGGAGGTGGAGTACTGGTTTGGGCTGGTATCATCAAAGATGAGCTTGTGGGGCCTTTTCGGGTTGAGGATGGAGTCAAGCTCAACTCCCAGTCCTACTGCCAGTTTCTGGAAGACACCTTCTTCAAGCAGTGGTACAGGAAGAAGTCTGCATCCTTCAAGAAAAACATGATTTTCATGCAGGACAATGCTCCATCACACGCGTCCAAGTACTCCACAGCGTGGCTGGCAAGAAAGGGTATAAAAGAAGAAAATCTAATGACATGGCCTCCTTGTTCACCTGATCTGAACCCCATTGAGAACCTGTGGTCCATCATCAAATGTGAGATTTACAAGGAGGGAAAACAGTACACCTCTCTGAACAGTGTCTGGGAGGCTGTGGTTGCTTCCGCACGCAATGTTGATGGTGAACAGATCAAAACACTGACAGAATCCATGGATGGCAGGCTTTTGAGTGTCCTTGCAAAGAAAGGTGGCTATATTGGTCACTGATTTGTTTTTGTTTTGTTTTTGAATGTCAGAAATGTATATTTGTGAATGTTGAGATGTTATATTGGTTTCACTGGTAAAAATAAATAATTGAAATGGGTATATATTTGTTTTTTGTTAAGTTGCCTAATAATTATGCACAGTAATAGTCACCTGCACACACAGATATCCCCCTAAAATAGCTAAAACTAAAAACAAACTAAAAACTACTTCCAAAAATATTCAGCTTTGATATTAATGAGTTTTTGGGGTTCATTGAGAACATGGTTGTTGTTCAATAATAAAATTACCGTATATACTCGAGTATAAGCCGAGTTTTTCAGCACATTTTTTGTGCTGAAAAACCCCAACTCGGCTTATA
Organism: Pelobates fuscus; assembly: GCF_036172605.1. Classification (NCBI taxonomy): domain Eukaryota; kingdom Metazoa; phylum Chordata; class Amphibia; order Anura; family Pelobatidae; genus Pelobates; species Pelobates fuscus. The sequence goes on from NC_086322.1 coordinate 83,106,193, forward strand.
CTCGAGTCAGAGTCTGTATTATGGCAATTTGCATTGCCATAATACAGACCGGGGGAGAGGGGTGCTGGCAGAGCTGTACTTACCTCTCCTGCAGCTCCTGTCAGCTCTCTCCTCCTCCGTGCCGGTCCGTTCAGCACCTCGGTCAGCTCCCAGTGTAAGTCTCGCGAGAGCCGCGGCTCTCGCGAGACTTACAGTGTGAGCTGACAGAGGGAGCTGCACAGACTGCGCGGAGGAGGAGAGAGCTGACAGGAGCTGCAGTAAAGGTAAGTACAGCTCTGCCAGCACCCCTCTCTCCCCCACTGAACTACCAATGACACTGGACCACCAGGGAAGGAGCCCCCCTCCCTGGCCAGCTAGCAAGCAGGGAGGGGGGACGAAAAAAAAAAGATAATAAAAAAAAAAATTAATAATATTTAAATAATAAATAATAATACAAAAAATAATAATAATATAAAAAAAAAATAATAATAATATATCAAATGCCCACCCCCACCAACACATACACAAACACACACTGCATCACACACTCACACTGCACTCATATACACACACTGCACTCACACACACTCTGCACTCACACACACACTGCACTCACACACACACCGCACTCACACACACACACTGCACTCACACACACACACTGCACTCATACACACACTGCACTCATACACACACACTGCACTCATACACACACACACGCACTGCACTCATACACACACTGCACTCACGCACTGCACTCATACACGCACTGCACTCATACACGCACTGCACACACGCACTGCACACACGCACTGCACTCATATACGCACACACTGCATTCATACGCACGCACACACTGCAAATAAATATTCAATTAATATAATTTTTTTTAGGATCTAATTTTATTTAGAAATTTACCAGTAGCTGCTGCATGTCCCACCCTAGTCTTATACTCGAGTCAATACGTTTTCCCAGTTTTTGGGGGTAAAATTAGGGGCCTCGGCTTATATTCGGGTCGGCTTATACTCGAGTATATACGGTAATCCTCAAAAATACAACTTGCCTGGGGGCGGGGCCCGACCGCCATGCCGGCTGGTCGCACGGCACAAGAGCTCCGGCAATATTCGAATTATTGGACCACAAAATAAAGCCTAAGGTCCTACCTGACGACCTACCGAGAAGGGCCAGCACACGAGGAGACAATGGACCCGGGGAGAGGATTGCGACTAACGTTTTAGTCCCCCGGAGAGACGAGCATCGCTCCTTCGGGATGAGGCCTACTCAGGCAGTGAGCAAGGCGGACGGCCGCCGCCTGCTATCCTGCCCGATGCAGTCCGGACAGACTCCCTCAACTGAGCGGACCGGGCCCTGTTCCCCCCCCCTGGGCCGGTGGGGGTGATCCCGGCCCACACCCTGCACACTCTATGACTCCTGCTACACCGAGTCACCCAAAATGGCGGCACAGCGTCCAGGTTGACTCACACGAACACCTCCAGTTCCCGAAGGGGCATAACCCCCATGTGGCTAACTCAAGGTATGTGTACCTGAAAGGAACAACCCAAAACGCGGCACTGCTCAGCCTCCAGACCCGAAACCTCACACGCCAAAAAGGCGGGAGCGGCAGCCTGCGCGCCCAGACTCGGGGACCCGGCCTGCAACATCTCAACAACGGCACAGAGACACAGCCTAACCGCAGGAAGAGGACACCAACCAGCTGGATGACAGCGGCTGCCACGAACTCCTCACCATGAGGGCACTTGCCAGCCTCCTACTTCAACATAACTGACCCCATGCGGAGACGACCTGAGAAAACAGCTTGAGTATCGAGGGGGGCGCAAAGCTTACCCAATCCCCCTCTATGGAACAGGACTGTACAGCTGCAAGCCGCTGAGGTAGCTAGGTGTTCACAAGTATGATTGCTGCACCAACGCTCAGACGAGCCACTAAGGCTGAGAATTACACACTGCCTGATTCATGTCCCTGTACAACGACTGTCTGTCACATTCTCTATGTTAACACTCTGTTTTTCCTAACCACCGCTAATTAGCTTAAGCTACCTGTATGACTTTCCAACTGATTATTCCTCCATGGGCCTCTGGGGTGGTATAACCTTATAATGTGTCTCAGTTATGCAATCTGCTTGTTGCCTATATAGGACATTTCAAACAGACATGTTTAGTTTAGATTACTTGCTAGTTCCTACTATCTAACAATAGGCGCAGTGTATTTGACAGCACACGTGTATTGACTGTACACAACCGTATATTCCTTTATTGAAATGTCTACACAAAGCGGGTAATTTTTACTCTGCACTGCCACAACAAAGAATGTCAAACAATGCTAGATGGGGGCACTAAAGCACCAACCTCAGACCAAACCCAAGAAGTAATAGTGTACTGGCTGCCAACTTAACAAACAACCGTAACAGCGTGGTTTAGGCTATTGTACTTTGGGCGCATGTTTTACGGCAAAGGTTCAACACCCTCGCTCTAGGCACCGAACCACAGAGCAACGCAAATATCTGGTTAGCCTACTCTGTACCATAGTGCAGCTCCTACCTACCTAGGGCAACCCCAACACATGCCTCCATAGATTACTAATAAGCAACGTGCCAAAAACCCTGGGCTAATCACACCCATGCTGGGAGTGTGCTACCATCAAAAGCCTCGCCTGCTACCATAGCATGGTTTTACTGTAATATGTCTATCAAATATTATTTTCACTACAAGCCAAAATTGTCGCTGGCCTGTTTCAACATATTAACAAAATGCGCATACATACACTTGTTCAGCCCTAGCAACACTGCTAATCACGTAGGTTCAGGCGGTGTTTAACCCGCACATGCTCCTGGTTCAGAATGTTTCTTAAATTACTCGATATACTCAAACGTGTACCACTCTTGTTTCATATCAAAAAATGTGTGCATTGATATCAATATGCCTATACTGTGAACTTCACTGTTTATTCTTATCTCGCTTATCCTGTTGTGGCATAGCGAGACTGCTTGTTACCCTCATGCACATCAAAAATAAAGAATTAAAAAAAAAAAAAAATACAACTTGCCTAATAATTCTGCACTCCCTGTAGGGATACAAGAGTCCATAAAAGTCCATAATACATTGATGCAGGGAATAATATACAACAGAAAAAAATGAAGGAATCGAAAAAAGCAGTTTATCAGAATTGTTGGTCTTGGTTTATCTTTTTTACCGTGCTGTGGAACATGTTGGCGCTATATACAAAATTGTAATATATATATATATATCTCAGATTTTGTGACAGATGCACCTATGATGTGGGCATTAATTAGCTGCCTCTGAATTGTGTTAGTGCCCTTTTATGTTACACACCAAAGTGTTAACTGTCAAGAAGTCTTTTATAGCGAACACATATACTGCTAACCTGGCTATTAGTGTAATGTGACTAACTTCTGGTATGAGTATTTTCTACTATACAGTCTAAAAGGTCAACCTACACTACAACTTTCACCTGTAAATCTCAATCATCTCTGGAAGAAAAGTTGCTCTCTTCCAGGGTTACCATGGAAGAGTGCATCATGTCATACAAGGAATTAAGTCCTAGAAATGTGAGGAAATGGGAAACTGGGATGTGATTTAAAAAAATTTAAAAACATCCCCTGTATTTAGCAGGGCATTCTGATTTTACTTTTTGCAATGGTTTGTTAAAGCGTCACTGTTATCTCCCTTCCATGAGTATTTTTAAAATATGCCAAGGCCACACACGTGTCAGGGTACCTGAAGTCTCTACCTCCGAGAGAGGTAGAGACTTAGACGTCCATCCGTCCGGACGGGCTGTTTCCTCTGTTCCTCGCGGTCCATCCGGTCACGTAAACGCCGGCCGCGAGGGACTCACTTCCTTTTCTAGCATGACGTCCGGAAACCGACGTCATGACGCCAACCCGGAACGACCTGTCACTCAATCCTTCAGAGACTAATCAGGACTCGTCGGAGGCGTGTCTACCCTTCCGAGCCAGGGTATTTAAACTTGCTTCTCCCATTTGCTCATTGCCCTGTCGTGGTTCTAGTCTGCCTAGTCACACAGTGCTCTTGTATTTCTGTTATCCCTTTGGTTCTGACCCGGCTTGTTTGACTTACTCGCTTACCTGTCTTCTCGTTCCCTCGACCTCGGCTTGTCTTTGACTATTCTCTATATTCTCCGTACGTTAGTCCGGCCATTCTAAGGTCCGGTATACGTATCCTGTACCTGTTTGTACTCTGCGTGTTGGATCCCTGTCCCGATCCTGACATTACGACAGGGCCAATGGATCCTGCAAGAACAAACAGTCAGCTTGGTCCTTCTGATCCTAGGTTCGAAGCCATGGAGCACAGAATGGATCAGATGGCGCTAGCACTACAGGCGTTATTGTCTCGTGCTAATAACCCGCCAGAGGAGACGCGTACTACTTCTATTTCTCCTGTGAGCTCAGGCCTAGAGGTAGCCACTATAGGTGCCTCTTCCCGTATTACACCACCAGTACGTTATGGTGGCTCACCTGAGAAGTGTCGTGGTTTCCTTAACCATATCAGTATCCACTTTGAATTACAACCTCGCTCCTATCCTACAGATAGGGCGAAGGTTGGATTTATTATCACCTTACTCATTGAGAAAGCTCTGAGATGGGCCAACCCATTATGGGAGAATGATAACCCTTTGGTATATAATTATAATGCCTTTGTAGCTGCCTTTAGAAGAACTTTTGACCCTCCTGGTAGAAAGGTCAATGCAGCTAGATTACTGTTGCGCCTGAGACAAGAGAATCGAACTCTTGTGGATTATGCACTAGAGTTCAGGTCTTTGGCGGCAGAAGTTAAGTGGAACGAGCAGGCATATATAGATGTATTTTTGAATGGGCTATCAGATGTAATCCTCGACGAGGTTGCTACTAGAGAGCTTCCTGAAAATTTGGAGGATTTAATTTCATTCATTTCTCGTATTGATGAGCGTTTAAGAGAGAGACAGAACACTCGAGAGAGGAACCTTAGACCTTCATTTAAATTAGCTCCCGCATTTCAAAGTCCTGATTCCACTACCTCACTATGTCCTGAACCTATGCAGATAGGCAATACTCGCCTCTCAGAGGAGGAGAGGCAGTACAGGAGAAGGGAGGGATTATGCATGTATTGTGGAGTCAGAGGTCACCTACGCCTGAATTGTCCTAATCGTTCGGGAAACGCTCGCACCTAAGTTTCTCTAGAGGACAGGCCTTGGGTGTTTCTATTTTGTCCTCTACGCATAATTATAAAGATCACAGGCTTCTGCTACCAGTTTCTTTAACTTGGGAAAGGGGAGTACTAAGGACCATGGCTTTGATAGATTCCAGTGCTGCTGAGAATTTTATCGATCAAGCCTTTGCTACTAAACACACTATCCCATCCCAGTTAAGGGATACACCCTTGGCCGTTGAGTTCCCAGTTAGCTTAACTGATGGTATCTTACACGAGGAAAACTTATCGCTTATGCTTATTTCATCCCTTTCTGTTCCCATAGTCCTGGGTTACCCATGGTTAAAAAGACATAACCCTATTATTGATTGGGAGTTAGGGCAGATACTCTCATGGGGCCAGGGTTGCCAGGAGAATTGTTTACGGAGGGTTTCCCCATTGGGTGTAATTAACACACCAGGTAGTTCTACCCAGTCTACAGAGATACAGATACCGCCCCTGTACCTAGACTTAAAAGCAGTATTCGACAAAAAGAATGCTGACACTCTACCTCCACACAGGACCTTTGATTGTAAAATGAACTTACTATCTGGTACCATGCCTCCGAGGGGCAATGTATACCCCCTATCCACTAAGGAGAATTCAGTTCTAGAGGAGTATATTCGGGAGAATCTAGACAAGGGATTCATTAGGAGATCTTCTTCTCCTGCCGGGGCTGGTTTTTTTTTTGTTAAAAAGAAGGATGGTTCACTAAGACCTTGCATTGATTACCGAGGTTTGAATAAGATAACCATCAGAAATGCCTATCCGATTCCCTTGATTACCGAGCTGTTTGATCGTCTGAAAGGCTCTAAAATTTTCACCAAGTTGGACCTCAGAGGGGCATATAACTTGGTGAGAATCCAGCAAGGACACGAGTGGATGACAGCGTTCAATACCCGTTATGGGCATTATGAATACACGGTCATGCCTTTTGGTCTTTGTAACGCACCTGCAGTATTTCAGGATTTGATTAATGAGGTTCTTAGGGAATTTCAACATGATTGTGTTATTGTATACCTGGATGACATACTGATACACTCTAGAGAGGTTGAGACCCACCACAGACAGGTCAGAAAGGTATTACACAAACTCCTGCAACATGGCTTATACTGTAAATTGGAGAAATGTAGCTTTGACCAGTCTCAGATAGACTTTCTTGGATACGTGATTTCTGGGGAAGGCTTTAAGATGGACCCTGACAAACTCCAGTCCATTTTAGAGTGGCCTTTGCCTAAGGGACTTAAGGCTATTCAGAGGTTTATTGGTTTCTCCATTTATTATAGGCGCTTCATTAAGGGATACTCTTCTATTATTGCACCTATTACCAATATGACCAGACAGGGGGTTGACACTAAGACTTGGTCTAATGAAGCTCTCGCTGCTTTCAAGACTCTCAAGGATCTTTTTGCTTCTGCTCCAATTCTAGTCCATCCTGATACGACTCTGCCGTTCCTACTCGAGGTCGATGCCTCTGAGACAGGCGTAGGGGCTGTTCTGTCGCAAAGGTTAGGGGTGGATAAACCACTAAACCCTTGTGGGTTTTTTTCTAAGAAACTGTCTGGCCCTGAAAGTAGATATGACATTGGCGACAGGGAACTCTTAGCGGTCATTATGGCCTTAAAGGAGTGGAGACATTTATTGGAGGGGACCTTACATCCTGTTACTATTTTAACGGATCACAAGAACTTGTCTTATATTGGGGAAGCTAAGCGACTGTCCGCCAGACAAGCTCGTTGGTCCTTATTCCTGACCCACTTCAATTATGTGCTTACTTATAGACCTGGTTCTAAGAACTCAAAAGTCGATGCTTTGTCTCGCCAATATGAACCTTCTACTATATCTGAACCGGTTCTTTCCTCTATAGTTCCGAAATGCAATATTATCGCCAACACGAATCTCAGGATTCACTCTCCGTTACTTGCCGAGATCATTAAACTGCAACATCTAGCTCCTAAACAGACTCCTGAAGGTCGACGTTTCGTTCCTCCTGTTCTACAACTGGAACTGTTGCAATGTTTCCACAACAGCAAGGTGGCTGGACATCCTGGTATTCGCAAGACATGTGCTTTGATCTCTAAGGACTTCTGGTGGCCTGATTTACGGAAGGATATTAAAGATTTCATCGGTGCATGTGAGGTTTGTACTAAGACCAAGCAACCTCATACCCTTCCCTGTGGATTTCTGCACCCCTTAGAGGTTCCAGAGAAGCCATGGTCCTGTTTGGCTATGGACTTTATTGTCGATTTACCTATCTCTAAAAAACAGACTGTTATCCTCACCGTGGTTGACAGATTCACCAAGATGGCTCACTTCGTTCCTCTGCCTAAACTCCCGTCTTCTCCCGAATTGGCGGAGATATTCGCAAGGGAGATTTTTCGATTACATGGGATACCCTCCCAAATTGTATCTGACAGAGGTTCCCAATTTGTTTCCCGTTTTTGGAGGTCCTTCTGCTCTCAACTGGGTATCAAATTGAATTTCTCTTCTGCCTATCATCCTCAGTCTAACGGAACTGCTGAACGCACCAACCAAAAGGTTGAACAATATTTACGTTGTTTTGTTTCCGAACACCAGGACGATTGGGTTGGTTTGATTCCTTGGGCGGAGTTTGCACACAACAATCTCGTTTGTGATTCTACTTGTTCAAGCCCCTTCTTCATGAATTATGGCTTTCATCCATCTATTCTCCCTTCGGCTTCTTCTTCCCAGGGGGTGCCGTCGGTTGATGTTCATGTTGCCAATTTGAGGAAGTTGTGGGATCAGACTCGACAGATTCTTCTGCACAATTCTATGCTGGTTAAGAAACACGCTGATAAACGTAGAAGGGCGGCTCCGGTGTTTGTTCCAGGTGATAGAGTATGGTTGAGTACAAGAAACATCCGTTTAAAAGTGCCTTCCATGAAGTTCGCTCCTCGTTATATTGGACCTTACAGGGTGCTAACTCGCATTAACCCAGTTGCGTATCGTCTAGCTCTTCCAACTGCCTTACGCATCCCTAACTCATTTCATGTTTCATTGTTGAAACCACTAGTCTGTAACAGATTTTCCTCCACATCATCCTCTCCTCGCTCTGTTCAGGTGGAGGGTCAGGAGGAGTATGAGGTTAACTCTATTATCGATTCTCGAATCTCCCGGGGGAGAGTACAATATCTGGTCGATTGGAAGGGATATGGTCCTGAGGAGAGGAGTTGGGTACCTCAGGAGGATGTTCATGCTCCTCGTCTCCGCAGGGCGTTTCACTCCCGCTTCCCATCTCGTCCCGGTCCCTTCCGCCCGGTGGGCGTATCTGAGAGAGGTAGAGACTTAGACGTCCATCCGTCCGGACGGGCTGTTTCCTCTGTTCCTCGCGGTCCATCCGGTCACGTAAACGCCGGCCGCGAGGGACTCACTTCCTTTTCTAGCATGACGTCCGGAAACCGACGTCATGACGCCAACCCGGAACGACCTGTCACTCAATCCTTCAGAGACTAATCAGGACTCGTCGGAGGCGTGTCTACCCTTCCGAGCCAGGGTATTTAAACTTGCTTCTCCCATTTGCTCATTGCCCTGTCGTGGTTCTAGTCTGCCTAGTCACACAGTGCTCTTGTATTTCTGTTATCCCTTTGGTTCTGACCCGGCTTGTTTGACTTACTCTGTTTATCTCTGTTACCCTTGACCCGGCTTGTTCCTCGCTTACCTGTCTTCTCGTTCCCTCGACCTCGGCTTGTCTTTGACTATTCTCTATATTCTCCGTACGTTAGTCTGGCCATTCTAAGGTCCGGTATACGTATCCTGTACCTGTTTGTACTCTGCGTGTTGGATCCCTGTCCCGATCCTGACAACACGATGACATAGCTGCTTTAAGATCAGTGGGACATTCATAGGTGATCTTCATGATACTGCTCCTAACAAATAATAATTGCAACCAGATTCAAAACAACACAAACACTGACAATCTTTTTTTGTATTTTAACAATTACAGGGCACTCCGCATTCTGACTTCTTGTGGTTCCTTGTCCTGTGTTTGACTTTGCTCCCTTTTGTCCCTCCTAATCATAATAAAAAGCTTCAAACACAAACCCCAACAAATCACATTCAGATACATGTACTGTCACAGAGTCTTGCACTTACCTGCTCCAGTGCCCCTGTGGCATCCTGGGAGTGGGTCCGCACCGGTGGTGCTCCTCATGGTCTGGTCAAATGTTCTTAATCTGCGCTAGGCTCCATGATAGCGCTACCATGGCAAATGTCTCTTGGGAGAAAGCAGGAGGTGCTGGAGGAGCAAGTGGGAGGAGCGCTGACACAACTAATATGACGTTGGTTCCTGGCTCCTCCTGTATTGTACTGGGGGCTCTGCCAACAGGGAGGTGCGGTGTGGTCACATGATCAGCTCTCCCTATAAATACCCAAGCACTGCATGCCCGTGGTCAGTGCTTGGTTTTCTTTAGTGTCCAGGTTTATGGTTGTTGTTCATGGTCTCTGATTTTTGGTTCCTTACTCAGGTAAAACTTCTGGCCTTTTGGCTTTGACCTTGACTACGCTTCTTGTCTCTGACATCCCTCTCACTATTCGTGGATTTCTTGTCTTCTGACCTTCAACTTGACTCTTCACTTTTGCTCCTTTGCTGTCAACCCTGACCATAGAACCACCTGACACTTCCTGTCTGCTCTTTTCTGGCCTCATTGCTTTCTTTGTAAATAAAGGTACCCATAGATTTTCCAGGTACCCATATCACTGTAAAGCACCTGAGAAGGTTGTGTCTGCACGGGGCTGCCGGTCCACTGCAACTGAGTTCATCTCCCAGCAAACCAACAGGTTGGTTGTAACATCCACAGACAAACATACACTCATAGAAGCCAATAAAGATGCATACCAATACACACACATACAAACGCATTACAGGGGTACAGACACACACATACTGCCACTCACATTTAGAGAGTCACAAACAATGCAATTTCCCAAATGTGTCATATCTCTTTGTTCCTAATTATTTGTGTGTTAATTGTTAATATTAGTATGTGCACTTGGGTGCATTTTCACAGATGTTGTTAATTCTAACATGAACCCGTGAGTCTTATGTTGATGTTGACTTTGTCCCCTTGAAAACCTTTCTGCTGACTTTCTTCGTCATTAAGTGTATGTACAAGCAGAGATGTGTTTCATTAATTGATGATAGAGATGACTTAGGTGTCATTTCCTCAAATACTTGTACAAACGGAAGTGATGAGAAAACCAGGGAACCACAGAACTATGAAGCCAGACAGCAGAAGCCTTGAATGTCTGTAATCGGAAAGATCAAGGAGAGCAACATGCTATTAATTTGCTGGAACGGTCAGACTACATGTTACTTAAAGCAATCTGTACTGTTATCAAGGGGATAGGGTGCAACAGAAGTTAATCTTCTGGATGACTGCTCTTCCATGCTGCAAAACCTGTTTAATGCATTACTGTTATTTTGATAAGTGAATAAAATCATACTGTGTTTCTCAAAAAAATGTTAAGGGCAGAATAATGTAGTTATATGGCACATAATGCAAAAATTAGATAAAACACTGTGATTTTTGGAAATTTTTCATCTAGATACTGGAATTCATGTTTAAGTATTCCCGTTTCAAATCCTTTTCTAAAAAAAAATGTATGGAACTTGTCTTTGATTTCTCTTGTGGGATCTCCTTTTAGTTTTTTTGTAGGTTTGTTAACAATAATCTCCCCCACCTCCCCTTTGTCTGCTGGTTTTATTAATTTCTGTCATTACAAGTTTCTCAAAGGTTATCATTTCATTTGAAATGAAATGTTTAGGAAAGAAAGTGGATCTGTTTTTGAGGGATGTGTGTATGTAATCCTCATTAATGGGGGTTTGCACTGTAAGATTCCCTGAGAGATCTCTTGGGTTCTTTAAAAAAATATTTTTTGAGGAATAAATTCCTCTTAAATTTGTTCGACTCAACATTCGTATCAAATTTGTTTAGACTTCTCGTTGGCGCGAATGTTAAACCCTTTTTAAACACGTTTAGTTCTAAATGCTTTAAATTTTTTGTGTCAAATTAAAGATGTCCAAATCTATTTCTATCTTCTTATTGGTCTTTAATGACACCTTCGGTCCCTTTTTCCTCCTTTAAGTATAAACTCCTCCTCTATTTCCACGTCCTCTATACTTCTTCTTTTCATTGGGGACCTTGGGAGGAGGAGGGGTTTGTATCTCTCTTTCATTTTGGAGTTCCAAAAATCCTCCTTTTGTGTGGTTTTGGTTAATTGGTTATGGTAATGTCCGAACGTCTAGTTATTATGTCCCTTAACTTACTTTGGGCTGTTGTAAATTCATCTGATCTGGCTCTTCTCTCTCTCCCCATAGGAGTTGTCTTTTCTTCTAGGTATTTTTTAGGGTTCCTGGGGGTATACTTATTCATTGTGTAAGGGCCTCTCTCTTTCCCTGAAAGGCTATTTTTACGTTGTGAATTTGGTTTTCCTTTTTCCTCTTTTGTATAGGGGGGGGGGGGGGAGACGACAATTATCCCTATAATGTGAGGGATGGTAATTATCCCAGTTTTGAGGGAACATTGTATGATTTCTTGTTGATTATTGTTTTTATTGTTATTATTGTATGTCCTCACCTCATTTCTTCTATAGTCTGTCAGGTCCCTAATGTATTTTCTCTTCTTTATTTGGATGGCATATTTTTCTATTTTGTCTCAGCATTTCTGAATGTCATCAGTTATTGATGTACATTCCTCTGCATTGTTATGGTTGAGGAGGGAATTTTGTTCCTTAATAATTTCCTGAGCAAGTTTTTCCAGTGTAAATTTCCTTCTCTTTATTATCATGTTTATCATCCCAAATGAGAAGGAGTCTAGCATTATTTCCCACTCCTTTATAAAATTATCGTCCTCTTGTTCAAATGAAGGGTATTTGGAGAAACCTCCACCTCCTTGGCGTGATACTTTCTTTGATATATTTTTCCAACGATTTCCCACTTAATTCTTTTTTTTTTTTTTGACAATCTTTATTTTCAAGATTCAAACGTATACATTACATGTGAACAGGGTGAGCGGAAGGGCACACCTATCATCATAGACACAAAAGGAAAACTCCGGTGTGTGGCATAGGGATTTACATCATAGCAAAGTTACAGCAAAAATGAGCCCCAAACAGAGCCCTCCAGATAAACATAGTAAGCAACTGATAAGCAAGCTGGTTAGTACATCTGCAGGGAACCACAGAAGCCTGCTTGTGGTCCGGAGTACGCTATAGAAGACAGATGTGGGTGACTTCGAGTCATTGGTGCGTACAGAGGTAAATCAAGAGTGGGGTGTAGAATACAAAAAGAGTTTAGGGCATGAATGTGCCAACGTTAGGGAGTTTCCGTTAGGGCTAATAACTGACAACAATATAATCAGGTAAGTATCACATGTGGGGCAACTCAGCTTAGTCGTAATATGAGTCGTGAACTCCTTTTACATGAGCGTAAACTGTGACAATCAACAAACGGGGTATGGGGTACAAAATGATGGGATAGAGGTATGCGCCTGTTTCGCGATACCAAGTCGGGAGACGGCTACGGGGCAGTCTGGCGGTTATGGGTAGGGGTCGTCAGTCCCAGCGGTCTAGGAATCTGGGTAAGTCAGAGTCCGTCCGGCTGGTGAACTAACGTGAGTGAGGCCGTATAGTCCAAGATGTGAGGGGTCAACAACTCTGTGTCCGAGGTCTGGTTATGAGTGACAGGTGTCCAGGGCAGGGCAAGGTTTGGGCGGCATATGGTCGGTATTTCAATGTAGGTGAGCAGGGGGGGAGGGGAGGGGAGGGGGGGTAGGGACGAGGGGGAGGGGGAGGAGGATCCACGGTTCCCGGTCCCGTCCATCATGAGGTACCACAGCCATGGCATCCAGGTGCGATCGCATCTCTCCAATCTGCCCTGTAGGGCTGCCGTGAGTGATTCCATGTGGTGTATCTCCCCTACTCTGTCTAGCCACCGCTGGAAGGTGGGTGCACCCTTTTGTCTCCACTGGGCGGGAATCAACGCTATGGCTGCAGTCAGGAGGTGTCTGACCAGGGATTTCTTGTAAGCCGAGATAGACATGTCTGTATGGTGTAATAGCATGGTGAGGGGGTGAAGGGGGAGGGTGATGTCTGTTATGAGACGGATGGCTTCTCTGATTTGCGTCCAGAAAGGCACAATATCAGGGCAGGTCCACCAGATGTGGAGGAAGGAACCGTCCGTGCTACCGCATCTCCAGCATTCCTTAGGGGATCCCGGGTCTATACGGTGTACAACGTCAGGGGTTCTATACCAGCGCGTGAGGATCTTAAAGCCTGTTTCCTGAACCTTAGAGCTGATGGAGGTTTTGTGTGTTAGCGCAAAAATCTTGTCCCAGTCCTGGTCCGTGAGTGTGGTCCCTGTCTCCTCTTCCCATTTAGCTATATATCTAGGGTGTGTCTGATGTTCGCTATCAAGCAATGTCGCGTAAAGCAATGATATTCCCTTGTCCGGGTGGGTTCGGGAGGTGCACAGTGACTCAAACTGTGTGGGGGGTCTGTGTAGGCACAGTTTGTTCGAAAAGGCGTTATAGTAGGCCCTTATCTGAGCATAATGGAAGTGATCTAGTCCTGTGGGGGCCTTGTCCCCCAGGATGGCCGCAAGGGGTAGAAGTCGGTGTCCCTGCAGGAGCTGTCGGAAGCTAAGCCAGTCGGAGTCGGTGAAGGAGCGCAGGTCTGCTGGCGTGAGACCCCCACCCACCCCCGGGTTGTGGGTAATGGGTGTAAGGGGGCTGTCGGTGGTGGTGAGCTGGCGTGTATACCGTAGTGAGCACCAGACCCGCAATGTAGCGTCGATCAGAGGGTTGCCTGTTTGTAGCGATGTTAAAGTGAGAGAACTGAGCCACAGGCGGGAGGGGAGAGCGCCCCCCGCCTGTGCCTGTTCAATGGGGACCCACTGCTTGGCCGTGGGGTGGGCGTGCCAGTCTATCACCCTAAGCAGATGTGTCGCGTGGTAGTACCCTTGAGGGGAAGGGAGGCCTGCGCCCCCTTTGCGTTTGGGGCGTTCTAATAGTGCCCTGCTAATCCTGCTTGCCTTCCCATTCCATACAAACTGCCGTATGGCTGTGTTCAGCGATTGAAAGTATGTCCTGGGGATAGTGATGGGGATAGCCTGGAACAGGTACAGGAGACGCGGGAGTATATTCATTTTTACAACGTTGATTCGTCCGAACCAGGAAACATAAAGATTCCTCCATCGTTGTAGGTCTGATTGTATTACCGCGAGTATGGTGAGGAAGTTCAGTCGAAATAGGGATGATAGGTCGCTGGGCAGCCATACGCCAAGATATTTAAGTTTGGAGTCACACCACGAGAAGCGGAACTGGGATTTTAAGTGAGCGACCCTCTCAGCTGCGAGGGATATCGGTAGGGCTTCCGATTTGCTCATGTTGAGTTTCAGATTGGATATGTCGCCAAAGGTCCTGAAGGCACGGAGGAGGTTGGGGAAAGAGATCGCGGGGTTGTCTAAAAAGAATAACATATCGTCCGCGTAAGCCGCTACTTTATGTTCCGTATGGTGGAGTCGGTATCCGCTGATGCCCCCATCCCGTCTGACCGCCTCTAGAAAAGGTTCCAGAGTGAGGGCAAACAGGAGGGGGGACAGAGGACACCCCTGTCTAGTTCCGTTACGGATGGAAAAGGGGGCCGAGAGAGCGCCGTTCACCCGAATGCGGGCCGTAGGGTCTGTATATAGGGAGAGGATCCATGAGCGGATATGGGGGCCAAATTGCATATGGCGAAGTGTGGCTTCGAGGTATAGCCAATCTACCCGGTCGAAGGCCTTCTCTGCATCTGTGGAGACCAGAATTAGGTTCTTCTTCATCGACCGGGCAGAATGGATCATGTGTAGGGCCCGGATAGTGTTATCACGCGCCTCACGTCCCGGGATGAATCCTACCTGATCCGGGTGGATAAGGGTAGGGAGAGCTCGGGAAAGTCTCATGGCTATGGCTTTGGCGAAAAGCTTGAGGTCTTCGTTAAGGAGGGAGATCGGTCTGTAGCTCCCGCATTCAGCGGGATCTTTGCCCTCCTTTGGAATGACCGTCACGGTGGCGCGTAGAGTATCTGTTGGGAACCGACCCTCTTCCAGCAGAGAGTTGAAGCCTAGTACCAGGCGTGGGAGCAGCACGTCCCCGAACCTGCGCAGGTACGAGACGGGCAGACCGTCCGGGCCTGGGGCCCTGTGGGTTTTAGATCGTTTGAGCGCAGCGGCCAACTCTTCCGCTGTGAGTGGTTGTTCTAGTTCCTCAGCCAGGCCTTCTGGTAGCGTGCGGCCTACGTGTTCCGTAAGGAAGTTCTCTATGTTGCGCAGGTGTTGGGGCGCATCAGTACGTCGGGTGGTGTTATCGATGTTGTAGAGCTCTTCATAGAAGAGCCTAAAAGTCTGTAGTATATCAGTCGGTGTCCTTTTCATTGTCCCGTCCCGTCCCTTGACCTGGTGTATGTGGTGTTGTCTCTGTCTCTGTTTCAGGGTGCGTGCCAGTGTCCTACCGCATTTGTCTGAAAACTCGTAGAAATGTCTGTTGGATTTGCGAATGGTGAGTAATAGGTTCTGGGATAGGAGGTCTTTAAGCCGTCGTCGCGCGTCTGTGAGGTGGCGGTAGATATCGTCTGTTTGGTCAGTCTTGTGTTGTGTCTCTAGGGTAGCTATTTCGCGTGTCAGGTCCTGTATCTTAGCGGTATGTTCCCTCTTCCGCTGGGTGCATAGACTAATCAGGTGTCCCCGTATGACGCATTTATGTGCCTCCCATATAGTGAGGGGGGCGACGTCCGGTGTGTCGTTGTCGTCAAAGTATTGGGTCAGTATTTGGGCTACGCGTGTGGTAGTTTCGTTGTCCGTCAGTATGTTCTCGTTAAGTCTCCAGTGGCGTTCACTGGGTTTAAAAAGCGGTGATTTGAGTGTAACTTGGACCGGTGCGTGGTCTGAGTCATGTTGTATGCCAATGGAGGAGTCCATCAGGAAGGGGAGATATTCCTGCGCGAGGAAGATATAATCTATTCTACTGTATCTGGTGTGGGCTGCCGAGTAGCAAGTGTAATCCCTGTCCTCTGGGTGCACTACCCTCCAGCAGTCAATCAGGCCTGATTTAGCTAGGGATTGTTTAGCCTGACGTATACAGTGTAGGGGAATGGTGCTGGTACCCATAGACGAGTCCATCCGTGGGTCCAGTGGGATGTTGAGGTCTCCGGCCAGGATCAGCGTGCCCTCTCGGAATTTGTCTAACAGTGTGAGGGTTTTAGTCAAGAACCGGTGCTGTCCTTTGTTAGGGCAGTATACCGTGGCGAAGGTGTACTTATGGTCGGCAATATCGCCTTTAACAAATATATATCTGCCCAGGGGATCTGCCTGTGAGGCGGTGCAGGTAAAAGGGGTGCTGTGGGAGAATATGATGGCGACCCCCGCTCGTTTGGCGTCGGGATAATTGGCATAATAGCCTAGGGGGAATCGTTTATCCCTGATCAGGGGGGCGTCCCCCCCTTTCAGGTGTGTTTCCTGAATGAATGCCACCGAGGTCCTCTGAGCCCAGAGGGAGCGTAGTAAATGTCTCCGTTTTTCGGGGGTGTTGAGGCCTCGGACATTATGCGTCCTCAGGATTAAAGGTGCGGGCCGATAGCCCGATGCCATGGCTGAGCACTGGCTCGAGATGCGGGGGGGGTCGGACCGTGGGGTTCCGACGGGGGGGTGGTATGAGAAGGAGAGGTTAGGGGAGTGGTAGGGGAAGGAGAGGTAAGGGGGGGATGAGGAGGGGAAGATAGGAGGAGGTGGGCACCTAGTAGGGGGTCAGGGGTTATAGGCAACCGTGGCCCTAGGTCTAGTGAAGATGACCTTATATACAGGTGGGTCAGTTGCTGGGAGGTCTGGAAGTCGAGTGTGTGAGAACCGTCCGGTGGTACCGGGTGTCACGGTCCCCCGGACCACATTAGGGTGGGTAGAATGTCGTTCAGGGGTCATTATGGTCAGTGCAAGAGGGGGGGGCAATACTTGTGGGGTTAGCGGTCTGTTTGAGGGGCAAGAAGGCGTCCGTGAGGGCCTGTTAGGTGCAGGTCATCAGTCAGGGCTACTGGACAGCAGGAGTCGGAGGGAGGCCTGGTCGCGTCAAGTACGTTTCCCTGGGGGGGGGCCCTCTCCTGGATGACCCGGGTACTGCGGGGAGGGTGAGGTGGCCATGGTGGCCTTCACGTCTGGGCCTCATGGTAACAACGGTCGGCTGAGCAGGGGGGGGGGGGGAGAGAGAGGTGCAAGGGGCGGTTGGCGGGGCAGAGAGAAGGCACACATTCTAACGGGGGGTGCAGCAGTTTGCAGGGAGCATACAATTCAAACCACAGTTCGCAATTATTTACAACAGTTGAATATACAGCAAATAAAGCATGGTCAAGCTCCCCGTGTACATGTGGTATCCCCATCCTAGCCACTGGGCAGAGGAGGGGTCTGCCATGTCCCTTGGGCATTAAGGGCATCGGCAGTCCGGTAGCGGGTGTAGAGGCTGGCCCGGGACTGCGTGGCGCCCGGTAGGGCGTGGGCGGTGAGTGCGTTAGCTGACATGTCTCGCCACGTGCCACATGAGATGTTCAGGCGAAGGCAAAGCTTCCCACAGGCCCCCCCCCCCATGCCCTAACCCAGGGACGGAGCGGCCGCCCCGGTTCTAATCTGGGGAGCGTGTCGGGATCGGGCCGGGTCAACAACTGTTTAGTGGCACGTTTAGCAGCTGCATGGGCAATAGGTTTCGGGTAGAGCGAATCTACTGGTATCATACAGAATGGGTAATAGAACAGTTGATATGCAATATAACATACAAAACCAACCCAAGTCCCCCCCTCCTGCCAGCACCCAGTCCCAACCTAGCACTGGGTCCCCCCTATCTAACAGTTGAAAAGGGAATTGGTTCCCGGGGGCTCTAAACATTATTGGGGAGGCTTGCAATCCGACATGGGCAGCCGGGCGGGCGGTCGGCTGGGCCCTGGGTAGCGTCCAGAGTCCCGGCATTGGTGGCAGCAGGTGTCAAGGGAAACGGTGTACTCCGGCTTCCCGGTCGTGAGGAAGTTCGTTAGCGGCCGTCCTGGGGCAATACTATAAGGGTCCGCACCCGTACCCCACCCAAAAGCTATAGGAAACGTGGAAAAATCGGGTCCCCCCCGGTTACCTTGAGTGTCCCCAAGTGTCCGACCCCGGGCCCCCATGGTCTGCGTGGGATATAAAACAACAGTGTACCCCGTGTGTAATGTAATAGGAGTACTTAGCTGTCATCGAAGTCGTTAGGCAGGTACGTCCGCTTACAGGAGCAGTCACAGTGGGCCAGGGGACACCGGGGCCGGGTTGATACGAGTTCGGTTATTCTTCGGGCCCGTTAGGGCCTCCCCATCGGAGAGGCTGTGTGTCTCTACGTGCCTGGTTACGGAGCTGTGCAGGTACCTCCGGGTGCTCCGGGCGTGGTGGAGGTTGGTCCAGTATCCAATTGCGGATGGTGACCGGCGGTAGGTCCATCGATCTCAGGAAGCTGGGTACGTCGTTGGGCCATCTCAGGGAGCACCATGTATTCCCCCGCTTGGCTTGGAGGCTGAAGGGGAATCCCCACTTGTAGGGTATGCGTTTCTCCTGAAGGATGTGCGTGAGTGGCCGCAGCGCCCTCCTTGCATCCAGGGTAAGGGCCGACAGGTCCTGGTAAAGCGAGACTGCAGCATCTTGAAAGACGATAGTCTGAGCACGTGCGGCCCTCATGATGGCGTCTTTGAGTTGGAAGGACAGGAGGCAGCAAATGACGTCGCGTGGAAGGCCATCACTTCTGGGGGGGCGAAGGGCCCTGTGGGCTCGTTCAATCTGGTAGTCATCCGGGGCGTCCACACCCAAGATATGGGTAAAGAGCTGCTTGAGAGCTGTGTCCAGGTTTTCATGCTCAGCCTCCGGTAGGCCTCTGATTCTTATGTTGTTTCGTCGCCCCCTATTATCCAAATCTTCCACTCGTCTACGGAGCTCGAGCAGAACAGAGCCCTGTCTAGCAGTGGCATGATCAGCGGTTTGGGAGTGCTGGATGGCCCTGATATTCTCCCCCTCCAGCTCCGTGACTCTTTCCTCTAGGGCAGTGAGATCTCTGCGCACCTCCTGGATTTCCTCTCTGATCGCCGCTCTCAGCTCCGTTACCAGCGCAGTTTTGTCGCTTTTGGAGAGCATGTTGGCAGATATAGAGGCCAGTTCAGCGGTAATGTGCGTTAACTGGTCACTCCCCACCGGGCCCGGTTCCAGACCTGCGTTGTTGTCCAGGTCCGGGGACACGGCCGCCATTTTGTCCGCGTGTTTCGCGGCTCGGGGGCCGTCCGGGTAGGCAAGGAAATCATCCAGCGGTCCGGTGTTTTTCCTCGGTGGGCTAGTGCTTGAGGGTCCTGGGGTGCCCTGGCGTTTCGTTCTCCCCATATTAGGCGTGAAATGTAGCATTTATAAGGGGCTATGTGGTCCGGGTTCGCGGAGCTCCGGCGATGTGCGACTCACTCCATGCACGGCTAGCCACGCCCCCCTCCCACTTAATTCTTATCTCTCTACTAAAGAGTCTCTCTAATGTTCTTTGACATTTATAAATTGATTTTTCTTCCATTTGATCTATCTGATAAAAACATTTTCTTCCACAAAAATAATTCAATTCATCAAATCAATATTTATACAACACATACGGATCGAAGAACATGTCCGAAATGTAAAAAAGAAATTTGAGGGACATAGTGTTTCTAACCATTTTAGGACCATTCACAATGGGGATCCCAAAGGATTACAATTCATGGGTATCCATAGATTAATAAGTAACTGGAGAGGGGGAGATGTAGTAAGTAGCTTAGGAAAATTGGAAATGCAATGGATTTTCAACTTAAATACTCTTTAACCACAAGGTCTAAACATCGATTTTGAGTTGTAATTTTTTATAATAATAATAATAAAAATGTTATTAATAATTTTGAATATTTTGAATATAGGTCTATATTAATATGATTTTTTAGAAGATATGCAATTACTATCTGTATTTTAACATTGAAATAGGTTTGTTGTAAATATATGTTTGTTGTAAAAATATATAGCTCTTTAAAGGTAGCTTCTAATATATGTGGCACTATAATTAGTGGTACTGTGGATTTAACAAAATACCCCTTGATATATGTTTCTATGTGAACAGTAACTATCTTTTTTATCCTTTTCTCTATTCTGCCCTTCCTTGCCCACGAACAGTATGGAGCCTTCTAGAAGCACACACACCCTGCCCGAAGTCCGTTCATCAGCAAGTTTATGTGAGATGATGCGGACCGGGCAGAAGTGTGCAAGAGATGGGCTTGCATACGAACTGGAAGTGACGTGTCGCAAAGCCACTTCGGGTATGAGCTGGACGCAGAACGAGCCTTAACAGGGATTGGTTGGCTCGACAAAAGGACCTTCTCTTTTGGATAGTATGAGAAAGAAAGAGGTGGATACCCCTAATCAAGCCTAAATGTCTAAAACACAGGATTGGAACGGCTGTCAAGATGATTGGCTGCAACACCATCATGTGACTGGAGATTCCGTTTGAGAGCAGCATTTAAAAATGGATACCTTCTTGAGCAACACACACAGCCAACTGAGGAAGCTCAAGTCAAGTGAAAAGCATATAGGCATTTGGAACATAAGGACTTAACCCCTTAACGCCGTTACGACGTTCTATGCCGTCACGCTTTAAGTGGGCTTTAAAGCCGTTGTGACGGCATAGAACGCCGTAACGGTTTTGAGCCCTGGAGCGCCCGGGATACTTACCTTCCCGGCGCTCCGCTTCGGGAGGACTGCCTCACAGCCCAGGCAGCCCCCCCACGGCAAATCAGGCCCCCGGGGGCCATGTGATCGCTCTCAAAGAGCGATCACATGGCCCCCTATAGCTGGCTGTGGATCTGCCAGCAGGGGGACGGTCTAAAATATTAGACAGTCCCCCTGCTGGTAGGTAGTGTAAAAATAAATTATTAGACATGTTTAAAAATAAAATACATATATTTATATATATATAATATATATATTATATATATAATATATATGTATATTATATATATTTAACGTCATACATAGTGTATTTTAATACTAATATAAGTACATATATTAGTATTAAAATACACTTAGAATGACGTTACATATATATAATATATTATATATATAATAGATATATACACATATTATATATATAAATACGTATAATTACAATAATAAATAAATAAAATAATAAAATTAATAAATAAAATATTGAAACAAAATTTAATATAAATTATATATACATATGTCATTTCATTCTAACTGTATTTTGTTATTAATATATATATATATATATATATTGGTAACAAAATACACTTAGAATGACATTCTATATATATCTATCTATTTATAAAATGCTATAGATAAATACATATAATTACATAAAAGATTACATTAGTATACATGTAGAATTTAAATACCTATAAATGCATATATATTAAAATTCTACGTGTATTTTTATGTAATCTTTTAACATAATTGGATGATTTGATTAATTAAAATTTGATTGACATACCTGACAACACAAGGAGAAAGTGCTGAGAATTTAATTTGCAAGCACTATATTTGACCCTGTAACTTTCCAAGACAACATAAAACCTATACATGGGGGGTACTGTTTTACTCGGGAGACTTCGCTGAACTCAAATATTAGTGTTTCAAATTGGTAAATTGTATTACAACGATGATATTTTAAGTAAAAGTGACGTTTTTTGCATTTTTTACAAACGAACGCCACTTTTATGGACTATATTATTGTTGTAATATGTTTTACTGTTTTAAAACACTAATATTTGTGTTTAGTGAAGTCTCCCGAGAATAACAGTACCCCCATGTACAGGTTTCATGGTGTTTTGGAAAGTTAGAGAGTCACATATAAGGCTTGCATTTCATTTTTTTCACATTGAAATTTGCCAGATTGGTTATGTTGCCTTTGAGAGCGTATGGTAGCCCAGGAATGAGAATTACCCCCATGATGGCATACCATTTGCAAAAGTAGACAACCCAAGGTATTGCAAGTGGGGTATGTCCAGTCTTTCTTAGTAGCCACTTAGTCACAAACACTGGCCAAATATTTGTTTTTTGCTTTTTTTAACACAAAAATATGAACGCTAACTTTGGCCAGTGTTTGTGACTAAGTGGCTACTAAAAAAGACTAAACATACCCCACTTTCAATACCTTTGGTTGTCTACTTTTTCAAATGGTATGCCATTATGGGGGTAATTCTCATTGCTGGGTTACCACACCGTCTCAAAGGTAGCATTACCAATCTGGCAAATTTCTATTTGAAAATGGAACGTTCTATATTTGACCCTGTAACTTTCCAAAACACCATAAAACCTGTTAATGGGGGATACTGTTGTACTCGTGAGACATCGCTGATAACAAATATGTGCATTTTTTTGCAGTAAAACCTAACAGTATTATGACATTCACAGCTAAAATGTCAGACAGAAATACAAATTTAAAAAAAAATCTTATTTTCTCACATTTTTTTTTACATTTTATTCATAATGAATTATGTTCCATATATGAATAGTTAATGATAAATTAAAGCCATGTTTCTACTGAACAAAATGATATATAATAAGTGTGGGTGCATATAATATGAAAGAGGGGAACTACGGGTGAACAGACATATAGCGCAAATTCCAGTTTTTGTTTGTTTTGTTTTGATCAGAACGTGCACTATTGACTCCGTCCTGAAGGGGTTAAGGAGTGTTTTTATACTTGTTTTATTTATTGATTTGTTTTACCAATATTTTGGCAATGAATTTGTATAATCAACTTTATACAGTTCCGGTCCTATATGATTCCCAGCTTCAGAAGGGATCCATTTGAGGTTTGGCCAACCCTGAATTAGGCAACAGGCATTCAATTCCAGAGCCAGGATTTAGGGGCTCAGAATAAGGTGAGCTTAAGAAATTTTAAGCCAGGGTATATAAGAAGACACAATATACTGTACTATTGGAGTTTTCTCTTTCTTGTTTTGTTTTTTATATCTACAAACCGGAGATCCACTCGAAGGATCGTGGTATGGATGGTGGTATGCATAACAGCGTTGATTACAGAGCCAGTAACAACAGGCTCTGGTCCATGTGCGTGGATCTTTTAATCTATTATCTCCAATTCCATATATATTACCATCTGCACTATATAAGTTTGTTTTTGTCTCCTTCTTTTATATATTTGCTACATACTTGTAATATACAAATGTACTAAGGGTAAATATAAAAGCAATAGCACTTTATTAAGCGCTCCACTTTATCACTTTTTGTCACATATGTAATTTTTTTGTGTGTGGGCATACGGGTATTCCCACATTTAAGTGTTTTTTTGAGCTGTTATTACACCGTTAAGAATTGTAAGCGCTTACTTGAAACACACAAATTTTTACACCCTATTGGGGTAAACGATTTTGCTATAGGATATCTGTCTGTGATTTACTTAAAAACGGCATTTGATGGAATAGCGCAAAGTATATATGTAATGACTTGAATTATAGATCATCTGTCTGTCTCCCTCTAACTCTTTAAAACATATCCACTTTAGAAATTCACAATATTTTTGTAGATTCTGTACAAGATCCAAGCAAATCAACATCATAATGAAATGAGACAGATAACATTGTGACCAATTGTGAATTTGATTCATTATCAAGAAGATCTTTTTTTTTTTGTAAATCTTTTTATTGAGCAATCATATGTTATATACGACAGGCAGAATAATTAAACAGGTGAAACTCGCAGGTTTCTATCAACTGTAAGGCAAATAGTAAGTCAAGATGTAGAGGTCTCAGCATTAGTGTCAGCTTGGAGGCTCGCAGGGCTCCGTATGAAGAGAGAATATCTTAAGTGTGAGATGAATAGTACAATAACATGGTTCACGGGAGAAAGGTAGCATACAGGATGACATTTTCAGGGTAAGCTGGAAGTATCATACAATACAGTGATATGTCGTTAACTGTTGCGTATCATTATTGGGCACAGTAATCTGGTAGCTTATCATAAACATATGCGGTGTAGGCTATGCCAGAGGTACAATACAGGGTGAAAGCGTTAGATTGGGATGTCGAAGGATCAGACCAATAGGTGTCCCGCCAAGCCCTTTCTACTGTGGGCTCCCGGGACGGCGTTGGGCTCTCAGGATGGTCCCTGGAGGGTATGGGTAACCATAGTCGAGAATCTAATTGGGTGTACCCGTGGTGCGCACCTCCATCTCCATGTTATAAGCGAGTCTGATTACGGTTTCCCTTCCCAACCCTCCCAGCAGAGCCTGTGATACGCGAGTGTCCCAGTATATAGTTGGCCTGTTGTCCTCATTGATAGTGTAGCAAGCTCGCGTTGGTGCATATGACCAGGTGGCAGTCTGTGTATCCGTATAGGCTCAGTTTTGAGTGTGGTGCATGTCTATATGGTTAGCGCCGTGTGCTGTGGGCCTGAGTCTTTCTGCATCTCAGGGTAAGTCGGGGTAATGCGTGTCACTAAGTATAGCTCGTGTTCCCATAGTACGGGGGTGTATCCGAGCCCTGCGAGAGTTAAGAGTATACGTTCCTAAAGGTGTAGTGTGTTGTATGGGTATTTTTATATCCCTTAAAGTCTGGTTTATGACCTCCTGGTCTCAGTCCCCCGGTCCGAATCTTATGGGGATGGAAAGAAGGCGAGAGGGGGATAGGTGGAGATAAAAAAGGGGGGAAAGGGGGAAGGGGTAGGTGAGGATAAGTAGGAGGGGGTCTGGTTGCGTCAAGCGGGTCCTACAGCTATTGCTGCTCCACTAGAGGTTGCGGGAGTGGTGTCCGATTGTCTATATCGAGTGATGTATGTGAACCATGGGAGCCACATTTCCAGATGTTTCGTTTCACGGCCTGTCAGGGAGGCCTGCATGCCTTCCGCCTCATATATATCTTCGACCCTTCGGATCCATTCCTTCTTAGTAGGCGGATCGCGTTGTTTCCAATGTGCTGGGATATTTGCTTTGGCGGCGTTAAGTAGATGGCGTAGTATGGATCGTTTGTATGTCCGGATAGATAGTGTCGATATGTGGAGTAGGGCTAGTTCCGCGGTCCATTCCGGAATGTCTCCTAGTATGTCGGAGACAGCGTCTTTAATCATCTCCCAATATGGGACGATGTCCCTGCAGTCCCACCAGATATGCATAAGCGATCCGCGGTCCACCTGGCATCTCCAGCACAGTGAGGTGATCGATGGATAGATCCGGTGGAGCACGGTCGGGGTCCTGTACCAGCGGAAATCAGTTTGTAATTAACCTCCTGATAAAACGAGCTCATAGAGCTTTTCTGTTGCCAGAGTAAGGCCGTGTCCCACTGTGCTGGGGTTAGTGTCTTTCCGAGTTGGGTTTCCCATTGGCGTTGAAAAGTGGTGGCCTGGGTCGAGTCTCCTATTAGCAAGTGTTGGTATAATGTCGAGATTGCGTGCTCTAGTTGCTCGCCTCGGTCGCAGAGGCCCTCAAACCAGGTGAGATCTCGGTGTAAACGATCCCTGTGTGGAATTGACTTATAGTAATGTTGCAACTGCAGGTACCTAAGTACCGCGATAGGTGTCCTGGGGTGTGTACCCATGAGAGAGGTGAAATCACGTAATTTGCCCCCGTCAAGGACCTGGTAGATGGGGATATATTCCCTATCGCTCAAAATGGGCCATGCACCCGATGGTATACCTCCAGCAACCTCCGTGTTGTGTGTGAGTGGAATCATGGGGCTAGGGGAGGGTGAGACGTGGCTCGCACTCCTCAGCGACTTCCAACCAAGTAACGTCTGTCGAATCGGGCTTCCTTCTTCCTCGTTGGGCGTCCGTCCCTTTGGGTTCCCCCAAACCTCCACCTCAAGCGACGGTCCCGCTAGTCCCCTGTCTAATGTGACCCATTGTTTTTCCACAGGTCTAAGGTGCCAGTCCAGAATCCGTTGCATAATCGTAGCTTGATGGTATTTCTTGATGTCTGGAAGTGCAAGCCCTCCATGGGGCCTTGGACGGCATAGGATATCATGTCGGATCCTGGAACGTCCTCCGCGCCACACAAACTTGATGATAGCCGTTTTTAGGGAGGAGAAAAAAGTGCTTGGGATAGCCAGCGGAATCGTCTGCATGAGGTAAAGGATCCTTGGCAAGATATTCATTTTGATCACGGCTATCCTGCCGTGCCATGTTAGATGAGGATGAGACCACCTTTTCAGGTCTATTTTGACAGACTTGATGAGGGGGTCAAAGTTGAATCTGTAGGAGTCCTCCGGGGCCGTGGTTACCCAGACTCCCAGGTATTTCATTCTGCTATGGCACCATGTGAAGGGGAATTGCTGGCCCAGGGAAATATATTCTTCTGTAGGAGTTGTAATGTTCAGGACTTCGCATTTTGAGAGGTTAAGTTTGAAGCCTGAGATGCGGCCAAATTTGTCAAATTCTGAGAGGAGATTAGGAAGAGTCGTCCTGGGATTTTGTATGAAAAACAAAAGGTCATCCGCGTATGCGGCTACCTTGTGGTCTGTAGTCTGCCATGTGTACCCATGGATGTCCGGGTTCATGCGGATCGCCTGGAGTAACGGTTCTAATGACATTGCGAACAGAAGGGGGGAGAGTGGGCAACCTTGTCGCGTGCCATTATTGATCGCGAAGTCCGCGGTCGTGGACCCGTTGACTCTCACGGTAGCGTGCGGATTGCTGTATAGTGCCGATATCCAGGTCAGGAATCTCTGCCCACATCCCATCCGTTGTAATGTTGCCAGCATGTATTTCCAGTCAACCCTATCAAAGGCTTTCTCCGCATCTGTTGAAAGAAGTAATAGTCGTGTTTTGGTCATTCTGGCGTGTTGTTGGATGGAGAACAGGCGAAGGGTACTGTCTCTCGCTTCTCGTCCCGGGATGAAGCCCGTCTGGTCCACATGGATTAGGTCCGGCAGAAGGTGATTCAATCTGCTCGCCATGACCTTTGTAAACAGCTTGGTGTCAACGTTCAGCAGAGAGATGGGGCGGTAACTGCCGCATAGTAGTGGGTCCTTTCCTGGTTTAAGCATAACTGTGATGGTAGCTGCTAAGGACTCCGCACCCAGGTTCCCACCGTCGCCTACCGCATTGATCGCCTTCGTCAGCCAGGGCAGCAAAAGGTTAGAAAATCCTTTATAATATCCGTACGAGAAGCCATCCGGTCCCGGGGCTTTGCCTGGCTTGGACGTTTTGAGGGCCGCCGCTAGCTCTTCCACACTGAGCGGAGCGTCAAGTGCGTTCGCTGGGTCTTGGTTTATCATGTTGGTGATCGTGGTGGACAAGTATTCCGTTATGCGCCTAGCGTGGTTTCCATCTTGTACTCCTTGTTGGGGTGGGCGTAGGTTATAGAGATTTTGATAGAATGTTCTGAATTCGTCGGCTATCTTTTGCGGGAAAGAGGACAATTCGTTCGAAGCTAAACGTAGTTTCCGTATTTGCGTGCGAGGCATGGGGCCTTTCAACAGCCTTGCTAGGTATTTCCCCCCTTTATTGGCATGGGCATAATAAAATCCCTTTGTACGTTGTATGGTACGAAGGTGTTTTTTAGTAATGAGCTCCTTAAGTCTCCTCCTGTGTTCCATCAATTCCCCATAAACGCTGTGTAGCTGTGAGCGTTTGTGTTGACCTTCTAGTGATGATATCTTCTGGTATAGGTCTGCCATTTCGATCATATTTGCCTTTCGTTTATGCGAGGCGATGCGTATAAGTACCCCCCTGATGACACTTTTGTGGGCTTCCCATACGGATATTGGAGAGGCGTCAGGAGTATCGTTCTCCCTGAAGTAGTGTTCTAGGTCCTGCCTTATCTGGTCCTTCACGGTGGGGTCTAGTAGGAGTGCCTCGTTGAGTCTCCATGTCCATGATGAGGGGCGGAACAGGGGGGACTCCAATTCTATCCAAACCGAACCGTGGTCCGACCATGTGGCGGGGTCCATCTCGGATCTAAGCAGGCGGGTGAGACCTTCTTGTGCGATGAAAAGGTAGTCTATGCGCGAGTAACGGTTGTGGAGGACAGAGTAGTAGTGTAACCGCTTGCGGTTCCCTTATTTGCCACTATAATGTCTTAAAGCATAGAACTTAGCAGGGCTAACCATACAGATATCTTAGCCATAATGTTATATAGTTAGTAAGAGATCCTCTATTTAACATATGTAAATAATTGAGAATACAATATAAAATAAGGATTGTCTTGGAAGCAATAGTTTTGTCTTTTATATATTTATTATATAAAAATATAAATATAAAATCCATTATAGCAGAGTTTATAAGATGAAATTAAATGCTTGCAAATATCATTAATAGGTTAACATACCCTTCTGAACATGTCATCATGTCAGCCTCTCAGTCATTTTAAGATGGAGCAGCGTCTGTCTCCAAGTCTCTCCTCTGTGTGTTAACATTTAAAAGTACACCTATTTATACCTTAAGTGTCGTCATTTTAGAGTCACCATAGTTCAATATGAAAAAGTAACTTGTCTACTTTAAATCAATTTAGGACCTCCCTTAATTTGGCAAAGATACCATAAAGGCCATAACTAAAGGGTGTATACGTCATGGAAATTTTCCTGACTTAGTTCAAGATGGCATCTTAAAGTCTGAATAGCTTATCTGTTGTTTATACTAAGACGTAAGTGCACAGTCGTGGGAGATTCCCGGATTTGGGGAAGTTCCATTAACTTGGGGTTACCACAGTATATTGTGTACTGAAAGAGTCGTAGTATAGCCTTGAAACTTGTTTATGCGTTATTGTTATTGTAATTCGTCTGGGACAAAATGGCGCAAACATATTATGCACTGAGGTTATTGCTTAAAGAAACATCTATGAAAAACAATATGTTCCATTTCTAACACCTTGTCAATTTGCAATATCTCTTAAAGACAAAGTACACAGTTTAAGAAATACAACATTTCATTCTAAAACTTGTAATATTTGCATTTGCCCATAACAGTAGGTGTAGTCTTTGTCCGACGGGTGGAGTGTCCTCCAACAGTCGGCCAACCGTAGCTCCTCCAGAGATCTACGGATAGATCGTAAGCTGGTCTGTGGGACGCAACTATGCCCCGATGAGGAGTCCAGGAATGGGTCTAAGGGTACATTGAAGTCCCCCCCCAAAACTAGAATACCATCCGTGAAGTCTTCCAGTAGATGTAGGGCGTTTCGAAGGAAGGGAGCTTGCCGCCTATTGGGGGCATAAATGTTAGCAAAAGTATATATCTTATCAGCTACAATCCCTTTGATGAAAAGGTATCGTCCTTGGGAGTCTTGGGCACATTCAAGTTCCTTGAACTCGAGTTCAGCAGCCAGGATGATAGCCGTGCCTGCCTTATGGGCCGTCGGGTGGTTGGAGAAGAAGTTATGTGGGTAGTGTCTATTTTGAAGTGTGGGCGCCGCGCCCGACTTGAAGTGGGTTTCCTGAATCATGGCAACTGATATGTGTTTTTTCTTTAGTTCCCTCAGAAGGTGCGACCTTCGTTCGGGTATGTTGAGGCCTCTACAGTTTTGTGTGAGGATCTTAATAGGTGATTCGCGGTAGGCCATTTTCGTCATATATTATGGTTAATAGCCGGAGACACCTCTGTATCTGGGCTAAGTCGTATTCCCAGGGGGGTGCAGCAGCTGATTTCTTCGCCTTGACGCAGGCCGGGGGAGATGGGGGGGGGAGGAAAGAGAGGAAAGAGGCAAAGGAGGGAGGGGTGGGAGACAGACGGGGTAGGGTCAAGTAGTCAAGACCAGGTTCCGGATCCCAGGAGGATGGCGCCCGTTTAGGGCTAACGTAGGAAAAGGGGGATTTTAGTGTCTAATGCGGTCTTTCAGTAAAGGATAGATATATGGATAGTAGGTCTCGTGCTGCAACTAGTGCTAGTGGTGCCTCGTTCCGGTACCTGCCCAGGAAGGGGGGGGACCACAGCCTAGCTGCTCAACTTGTAGCACGAGTGTATAGTGTGGGAAGCGCGGGTCAGGCTCCGCCCAAGAGGGTAGGTCTAACAGG
Organism: Pelobates fuscus; assembly: GCF_036172605.1. NCBI lineage: Eukaryota > Metazoa > Chordata > Amphibia > Anura > Pelobatidae > Pelobates > Pelobates fuscus. The sequence continues at coordinate 83,136,420 of NC_086322.1, forward strand.
TGAAGGGATCTTCCGCCCCGCCCGGCCCCTATCTGCAAGCATTGAGTTAAGTGTGTCTGAGCATAATCAATGGGGACGTCTATGCTTCCTATCGGCGTAGGGCCAGAGTGAGGAGGCCGAATGCCCGTGAGCGTGACCATTCCCAACCCCTATCCGACGGGTTTAGCATACGATTGAGCAGATGCCAATCCCAACAGTGCACGGTTTTAGGATCTTAATAAAGCAATGCGATAACGGTATGCGTAGGGGAGCAAAACATAAGGTATAAGCCTAGACGTGGGTCAACATAGTAATATAGGTCCCCCGAGGTGGCTCTTCAAAAAACAAAGGGGGGGGGAGGGGTGCTGGGCATCAGATTGGCTGGCATCGTGTATGGGTCGGGAGTGGGGGGGAAGGGGGGGGCCCCGATAACACTATAACCTCACCTATAACCTCACCGGCGAACCTGTAACATCCAAGCAGAGAAAACAACATTGCAGGGAACGTGTAAAACAACCCCCTTGCTGTCCCCCACCCCGTGCCCCGTGCCTTACAACATTTTGCAAATACATATGAGTGAGTAGATGGAGAACGTTATTAACAAAAAATCATATCTATGTGGCAGCATGGGGGCCAGAGGTCATAGGGTACTATACATAGCCCGTGTCGCACTTCCGCCACCATGCCACCCCACCCCTCTCCAGCAACAAGCGTTACCCGGGCGAGGGGGGGGAGTCACAGCAGGAGTCATACAACATTCCCCCTATGCCCACCACCCCACCACCCACTCCCGAAAGTATTTACCAGTGTACACGTGTTAGCCGTACCATCCCCATCTATCAGCATTTCGTCACCAGGTGATGGGAGCACATTCGTAACCGGGTGATGTGAGAGATAGAACTAAGATCATGCACGATGTCCCCCATACACCCCCCACCCCACACCCCGCATCCATAACATTTGTAGGCAAGTGAAAACTATATAACACAAAGAAGGCGAAAAAATATCTACGTGGTGGCATGGGAGCCAGTCCTCTCAGGGTGCTGTCCATATTCCATGGGGTGTAGCTGTGGAGCTGAGTCCCCCCCGGGATCCCCCCTCCCAAAACAGCGTGCCCCAGTCCCAATGAAGAGGTTTCGCTCCGGATAAAACAGCGGGAAAGCCCCCGTAATGAGCGGCGCCAGTAGACCTCCGTCAAGTTGAAATAAGCCCCGGGGTCTGGATCTCCATCCCATGGGCATCCCAAGTCCCCCCCCCTCCCAAAAGAAAAAGGTGGCCCAATGTACCTGTAATTAGATCCCACCTCGAGGAGGTCCAGGTTAGCTGGGAGGCTGGAATCAATAGCTGTACGAGGGGTTCGGGAGCAGTGTCAGGATACGGCTCAGGACCAGGGTCCAAGGAGAGTGAAGCAGGTCTTACTCTTCCGGAGAGGTCGGGTTGTGGTGCCGTCTGGAAGGCTGGGTGGAAGGGGATCGGGCTTCTCTTCTCCAAGACGGTCTCGGTGGTCTCGTCGGGGGGGCCGCCGGGCCCAGGATCCAGTTAGTTACAGCAGGAGGGGGAAGGCCTAGGTCTCCCATGAATCGAGGAACATCTTCAGGCCACCGAATAGAAGTCCATCCATTGCGATGTCTGGCCATGAGGGCGAAGGGGAACCCCCATTTGTAGGCGATGTCACGTTCCCTCAATGCAGTAGTCACAGGGCGGAGGGCCCGCCGGGCCTCTAGGGTGATCGGGGAGAGATAATTATAAAGCGTGACTTGCGTGCCTCTATAAGGCCATGTTGGTCTCTCCCTGGCCTTCCTCATAATGGTGTCTTTAACGGGGAAGGAGTGGAGACAGCATATGAGGTCTCTCGGCCCATCCTCTACAGATCTAGGCCTAGTAGCCCTGTGTGCCCTCTCAAATTCGATATGTTCTGGGGAGGTTGGCTGCAGGATGGTCTGGAATAGTTCAGTAAGGATATCGATAACATTTTCTGCTGTACCTTCAGTCTCAGGGACTCCCCTAACGCGAATATTGCACCTCCTGCCCCTGTTATCCAGGTCTTCAAGGTGTCTTCTCATCGAGAGCAGCATTGTACCCTGACGGGCTATTGCGGTATCCGCGGACACTTGATGCGTCGTGAGGGCCTCAACGGCCTCCTCCGTGCGGGTAATGTGATCCGCATGGGAAGAGACCTCTGCTCGGAGTCCCGCTATCTCAGCTCGAAAGGTCTCCTGTATAGTGGAGGTAAGGGATTTCATGTCGTCCTTAGTGGCCATAGAGTCCGTTAGGCTCTTGTCAGGGTCTTACCTGAGTTGGGAGTCTGTAGCGCAGATATGTTGCTCACCCTTGCAGATAGCCGCAGGCCGAGGTGGTCAGGTAAGAATTCACCTGGCCTGTGGGTCTGTGCACGGGGGCTGTGCAGGATGCAGTACCAAATACGCAGGACAGGCAAGGACTGAAGCAGCAGGATAGTCGAGGGATAGCCGAGGTCAAAGGATGCCAGAGGTCAGGAACAACGAGGAGTAGCCGAAGTCAAGGGATGCCAGAGGTCAGAATAAACGAGTCAGAAGCCGAGGTTAATAACACGAAGTAGATGAAGCAGGAACACTGGTACGAAACAGGATCACAAGATCAAAGACTTGACACTGAGCACAGGGCGAGGCTGGGTTTAAATACCCTGCTGATGACCGATCAGAGTCAGGTGAGACACAGCCAAGTCAAGGTGCAACCCCCGGTGTAGTAGCCATGCCAGGATGAACAGGACCGGAAACAGTAGTCCCTGTGTAAAGCTGCTGTGGCTCAGAGGCAGAAAGCAGGACTAGGATTGATAAGTTCCCCGGTTCAAGTCCCCTGTTGGGAACTCCAGGGGCGACCACGTCTGGCTGTCTGTCTTACAGGTGAGAACCCTGACAGTACCCCCCCCTTTAAAAACGACCTCTGGGCGTAAGTAGGGTCTCCCTCGAAATCATACACCTCTCCAGGGTCACTATCAGAATCCAGTGAATCCCCATAGTCAAAGTCCTCAGTGTGGGATCCCTTAATAGCTTGGGATTTCCCAGTACCAGCTTCTGGTACGGCTGAAGAACTGTCCAGGCTTTTTAGGTTCCGGGTACAGGTGGCAAGCACTTCCACAACTTCGGCAGGAACAGTGTTCGTAGCTAACAACGCTTCGTCGAACATTTCAAGGTCTTCTTTACAGACCGTAGTGCCATTAGAAGCAATGGCACAATCCACAAGTAAATCCTTTTCAGGTGGGCAGGAAGTAGCGGTGGTACCACAGGAAGTAACTTCAGCAGTAGATGCAGGCGGCTCTGGAGCAGGGGGTGTAGTTTTTTCCATGGAAGCCAAGCATGGGCAAGAATAACGGCTCCCTTGTAGCTTTTTAGGCTGGTATGCGGTGTACACTGGACGAAGGAAGTTAGTACCCAGTCGGAGAGCTGGAGGTCTAGGAGGGCGAACAGGACAAAGCGTGATGAAGTGCCCTCTCTCTCCACAGTAATAACACAGGCCATGGCTTTTCCTTCGGTCCCTTTCCCTAGGTGTCACTTTGCAGTGGACAAGTCCTAATTGCATAGGTTCCTCAGGGTCAAGTGGAACACAGGATACCTCTGGAGTTTTCCTGGGAACTGGATCATAAGGAGGCATCACTGGGGTGTGGTGATGGTACTCGGTTCCTTGGTTACGTAGACTCCGCGATTTTTTAGTAGGTGGGGCTGGCTTGGGCATAGTGGTCTTGCATTGTGAGTCCATAGCAGTAATAAAGGATTCCCAGCTGACAAGGACAGGACTCTTCGTCTGCAACATTTGGTGAGCCCAAACTTTGATGTGACCAGACAACAGGTTGATAGCCGCTCTGACCCTGATGAATTCTGTGGCATAAGTTCGAGGCTTTAAAGAAAACAACACCTCGCAATCCATCTTGAAGCACTGAAAGGATGTGCGGCTACCATCAAAACGGTCGGGCATGATGACAAACGGTTCAGGATAAGCCGGTTCCGGGGCTGGACGTACTGCACCTTTAAGAAAAAAAATGTCTTGCTGCAGCTCCGAAACAGTCTGGACCAGGCTGGACACTTGCTGGGGTGAGGGTGAGCACATCTCTGCGGACTCCATATTGGTCAAGTCTTTTGTCAGGGTCTTACCTGAGTTGGGAGTCTGTAGCGCAGATATGTTGCTCACCCTTGCAGATAGCCGCAGGCCGAGGTGGTCAGGTAAGAATTCACCTGGCCTGTGGGTCTGTGCACGGGGGCTGTGCAGGATGCAGTACCAAATACGCAGGACAGGCAAGGACTGAAGCAGCAGGATAGTCGAGGGATAGCCGAGGTCAAAGGATGCCAGAGGTCAGGAACAACGAGGAGTAGCCGAAGTCAAGGGATGCCAGAGGTCAGAATAAACGAGTCAGAAGCCGAGGTTAATAACACGAAGTAGATGAAGCAGGAACACTGGTACGAAACAGGATCACAAGATCAAAGACTTGACACTGAGCACAGGGCGAGGCTGGGTTTAAATACCCTGCTGATGACCGATCAGAGTCAGGTGAGACACAGCCAAGTCAAGGTGCAACCCCCGGTGTAGTAGCCATGCCAGGATGAACAGGACCGGAAACAGTAGTCCCTGTGTAAAGCTGCTGTGGCTCAGAGGCAGAAAGCAGGACTAGGATTGATAAGTTCCCCGGTTCAAGTCCCCTGTTGGGAACTCCAGGGGCGACCACGTCTGGCTGTCTGTCTTACAGGTGAGAACCCTGACAGCTCTTCAGCCTGTCCTCGATTCTTGCGAGGGCTGTGCTGTCTGTCCCCGTGGGGGTTGTCGGCGCCATCTTGGGGCCTTCCCTCTCTCCGCTTGCGCCCTGTTGCGGGAGCAGAAACCCGTCCAAGGGCCCCTGCTGTTGATTCCTGGGGGTCTGGGGTTGGTCCGGGCGTTTAGTGCGACCCATGTGGCTTATGTGTGTCGCTTTGCAAGGCTTTGTTGGGGTCGGACGGAGCGGAGCTCACCCTCTATGCGGCCATCTTAGTCGGCGCCGTAACCACGCCCCCATCAAGAAGATCTTGTGTAAGAACGCAGAGGTTCCAATGGAAAATTAGCATAACTTGAAGATGTTTTCCTTATCAGATATCTTAGCATTAAAAATATTTACTTTAAAAATAGCTAAAACACTGAAATGCCCTAAATACGTGCAAGTTAGACAAATGAACACTTCACACTCCATCAGGTATTGTCACAAACACATACTGAACTATTTCAGGCTACTCACCTTTTTAATTGCTGTTAATTATTATTCTTTATTTGCATCTATTTTGCAGCAATAAACAAAGGAAGTCGACATGTTTTACACCTTAGCAAGTCAATATTAGAATGCATAGTCTGGATCACATTTACTAATTGGCAAAAAAAACATTAACTTGTGCCTAGCGACCCCATACGACAAGCAATATTTTAAAAAGTGTGATATTAGGGTCTATTTAAAAATGGAGTAAGCAGGAGGGCTAGGGGTTATTAAATGAGATTGATGGACGTTAAATCACACGGCTTCTGGAGACCAAGGGAGCCTAACAGTATATTTGTCACGTAAAACAAATGCATACCTTTCGCGTGCCGCTATTTAGGACGGACAGTCCCTTTTTTTATCCAAATGTCCCTCTTTTCTAGGAGCTACATATTGTTAGTGTGTCTGAGTGTATAACAGAGCTCCACAGCAATAATGTGTCTTTAAGCTACGATAAATGTAAGTGTCTATGTGTGATGCTTGACAGGAAGTGGAAAGGATCACTTCCCATCAGGGCCGTCTTTAATTTTTATTGGACCCTGGACAAGCATTTACTTGGGCCCCCCTGACTACATTTAGATACACACAAATACACTACCTGACACACATGCAGATTCACACTGACCGCATATAGATACACACAAGAACATACAGATACACACAGACACTGACACACACACAGATACAAACACTGACATACATGCAGATACAAAGGTACACACACTGACTACATATAGATACACCGACACACACACTGACACACATACAGACACACAGATACACAACCTGACACACATGCAGATATACAGATACAAACACTGACACATACAGATAAACACACAAACACAAATTGACAACATACAGATACAGAGACACATTCTGACAGACATACTGACACAAACAGCCATACTGAAACACACATACACAAAGACATACTGAACCACACAGACATACAGATACACTGACAGACATACTGGCACATATACACACAGACAGATGGACATACAGAAACACACATACACTGACATACATATTGACAAAAAAAGACATAAAGAACCACACGGACACTGACAGACTCACACAGACATTCTGTCACACATACACACAGACAGACAGACAGACAGACATACTGAAACACACATACACACAGACACTGGCATACACACATACAGACATTTTGACACTCACAGAGAGCCATACTGAAACACACATTCACACTGAACCACAAAGACACTGACAAACTCACACAGACATACTGACACACTGACAGACCTACTGGCACACATACACACAGACACTGACAGACATACACACATACAGACATTTTGACATTCACAGACAGCTATACTGAAACACACATACACACATACATACTGAACCACACAGACACTGACAGACTCACATACACACAGACATACTGACACATTGACAGACATTCTGGCACACATGCACACAGACAGACATACTGAAACACACATACACACAGACACTGAGAGACAAACACATACAGTCATACTGACACACTGACAGACATTCTGGCACACATACACACAGACAGACAGACATACTGAAACACACATACACACAGACACTGCCAACATACACACATACAGACATTTTGAAACTCACAGACAGCCATACTGAAACACACATACACACATACATACTGAACCACACAGACACTGACAGACTCACACACACAGACATACTGACACACTGACAGACCTACTGGCACACATACACACAGACACTGACAGACATACACACATACAGACATTTTGACACTCACAGACAGCCATACTGAAACACACATACACACATACATACTGAACCACACAGACACTGACAGACTCACACACACACACACACACACACACACACACAGACATACTGACAGACATTCTGGCACACATACACACAGACAGACATACTGAAACACACATACACAAAGACACTGAGAGACAAACACACATACAGACATACTGACACACTGACAGACATTCTGGCACACATACACACAGACAGACAGACATACTGAAACACACATACACACAGACACTGACAGACATACACACATACATACATTTTGACACTCACAGCCATACTGAAACATACATACAGACATTTTGACACTCATAGCCATACTGAAACACACATACACACAGACACTGACAGACATACACACATACAGACATTTTGACACTCACAGACAGCCATACTGAAACACACATACACACATACATACTGAACCACACAGACACTGACAGACTCACACACACACAGACATACTGACACACTGACACACTAACAGACATACACACATACATATATACTGACACACACACACACACACTCAGACACTCATGCAAAATTTGATAACCACCCTCCAGTTTCTTACCTTTTCCTGGAGGGTGGCTTCCCTGGGGTCCAGTGGGCTGGCTGGGGTGGCTGGGAGTTAAGCTCTCCCGGCCTGGCCCCCTCCTGAACAGCTGGTCCTCCTTCCTCCCGCGCGGCTCCTTTTTCTGTGGGAGGAAGTGACGCGCGGCTGTCACTTCCTCCCAGTTGGCTGCCGAAAAGCAAGGGGCCGGTCGCGCTGTTAAAGCGCCACAGCGCCCGACCGGGCCACTGCTGACACAGGCCCACCGGGTGGCCCGAAGAGCATGGGCCACCCGATAGGCCCCCATAGTTTGCGGGCAGAGGGCAAACGGAGCAGCTGTCTTGGGCCCCCCAAGAGGGACAGGGCCCGGGGCAGCTGCCCCGTTTGCCCCGCGTTAAAGACGGCCCTGCTTCCCATCTGCCTGATAGCGACCTCTCACACAGGAAATGCCTTGCAGGAGGAGCAGGGAGGCTGTTAGTGATGCACACTGTATAACAACTCCTGGAGCTTTAACCCTTCCCGACCTCAGACGTACCAGGTATATTTTATTATACTTTTTAATTTGTTTTAAATAGTTTTTTTATTTTTTATGCAAAATGGTAGCAGATATGGAGCGAATTAAAAAAATCATTGCATGGATGCCTGCGCAGAGGCGTAATAAGTTAGGGTTAGGTCACATACGGTATTTGGTTGCCTACGCAGAGGCTTAAAAAGCTGAAGATGCAGGCATCATTAAGTCAGTTACAGTTAACAAGTGTCGGCATAGTTTACTGCGCTGAAATGATTCAGTCTGGTTACAGCATTTTACCAACATATAACAGTAACGCTAATAACAACCTATATGTTCTTAAAACAGCAGCGTATATGGGAGCGTTAAACGCAGGTTAAACTGTATTCTGCACTACCATAAATCTGTATAGCATAATTATCAGGCTGTGAGTCATTCAGTCCAAGCTCTACTCCCTCCTTCAGTATTGGCAGTCAGCGCAGGCCATGGGCTGCCTGACCTGCACTTGGCCATGCGGCATATTAATATGGTAATATGCTAATAATTAAAGCCTATAATAGCAATAAGGAACTAAGGCTTAAGTAATCACTATAAAGTCAAGTGCTAAGCTATCAGTAATTCCTTGCAAACTTTATAATAACGTAGAGAGCATTTGATCACCATCACTGAGGCATACACATGACATCATGCATATAGAATAGGCGCAGTATGCGAGGCGATCATGTGTGTGTTCTGCAGTCTGACAGGCTAGTCGTCGGGAATAAGTAAAGCATGGTTCTGCGCGCCTGGGTGTGCATATGTACCTACTTTTTCGTGCACTCCGGGTAGGCCTGGTGCGCCTAATGTGTTCCAGATATGTATCATATGTGCGGTGTCCAGTGACCTGGGCGTGCCCATTAAAATAATAAATCCGTGGCTATGTGCTATAGTACCTGGTGACAATGCGTGAGAAAAGTGCCAGCTTTAATTGTGTATTTTGGCAGACATCCACTGACTTATATAGGGCGCAGCTCGCGGGGAGAGGGCTTTAACTGTTTAAATCAGCCTGTGTGTAGCACGCTGTGCTGAAGCCTCATTAATGGTCACAAAAGTTATAGCAATGCATTCAAAAATGCCTAACCGTTATACGCCCAGGCAGCGGTCAGAGCAGGTTTTCATAATGGGCGAGCTTTATATAGTTAATATTGTAACGTGCGTCATTCAACAACAGTTAGCTAAGGCCCCTAAGGGCAACGTAAAGCAAATAATAACTTTTTTGTGCATATTAAAGCAACATCATACACTAACTAGAGCAGAAGGCTCCCAGGTGTTCTGTCCGCATAACAGGTTATTATTGTGGAGCTTCTCAAGCGTTCAGACGCGCAGGGAGGTCAGTTTGTATGGTCAGTCCCGTGATCTTTGCTGTGTAATGAATTCTCCTGTTATTAACGGCGTGTATCAACTCAGTCCACAAGCATTGGGGGGCCACGGATACAACCCTTCCGAGCGGGGGGAACCGACTGCAGATGCATTCGCAGCTGATCCCAGGGGCGCCGGCCCTCCGCAGCGTGCCCCCAAGTTGCGCCAAGCCTCCATCCAGGAGATCTGCAGCACAGCGGGCACTCGGGGATCCATCAGTCCACAGGACCTCCCACCTAAAGTCCATGTGCCAGTCAGTAATCCCCTGCACCCCCACCGTGCCACTGGAGCCCCAGATGGTCGAGGTGAAGGCCGTCCTGTGTCTCACCCTTCTCCGGCCACTCGGGGTAGGCGCCATCCTCCCCACAGCCACCGGTCCGCCGGGGGCTGCTGCGCTCCACTCCACGAGGGCTCACAGCATCGGGGACAGCTGCCTCCAGGCCCTCCTCCAAACCCAAAGGTGACGGCACTTCTGTCTCCGCAGGGCACAGTCCAAGGATCGCGGCATCCGGCCAGCGGGCACCAAGGACACCACAGCAGCATTCCGCCTGGCTCCCCAGCCCACGTGCATCGCCTCCAGGGCCCCACTTCACCTGCGGGTGTTGCATCCACGGGACAGCTTCTGAAGGCAAGGCAGGGCTGTTGTAGGCAATTAAGTCCAGGGTGCGTGTTGCTCTTGTAGCGTAGGCAATAATCGTCCCTTAACTTCGGGTGTAGATATCAGGCGGGCCACGGTTAGTCCGCCAGCGCCTGTGCAGGAGGTCAGCGTGCACCCCGGGTGGCTGTGTCCGTCCCAGGGCGTGCAGCCTCCATGTGGCCAGGATTACCCCCACTGGCCGGGGGGGGGGGAGCGGAGCAGGGCCACAGCTCTCACCCGTGTAAATCTCCACCAACGTCCGCATAGCTGGTGTGCTTGTTCCTCCGGTCAGGCAATCAGGCGTCTGTTCTCTGTCTGCAGCTGTCCTCACGCAGGCTTATGCAGGTGTGTAGGCCGGGTTCATCAATCTCGGTGTTCCCCGTGAATTTTTGGCAGTGGTCTGGTATCATATGGGTGCTTGGGTAGTACCCCATTGCAGTGCAGCATGTAATCCGGCCCTGGGGCAGGTTTTGAGCAAGTTTTATGCCGTTGTTTAGGGCTTAAGATCGGAGCCACGTTGCTCTGCTGCCATGCTGCTTGGCGGCCCAGCCCCGCCCCCCCCTCTGGCTACTTTTTAATTTGCATAATAAAGTAGAGCATGTTTCTTGAAATTCCTTGAGTCAAGTCTTCCATTCCGTGGTGATGACATCATAAGTGGAGAAGGATTCTTGGATACACCCCCCAATCATCTAAGGGAGGCACCCGTAGGCGACTTAACACTCCTTGATTTTGTGAGTGCATTCCTCTTTGGCGCACATTATTTTATGTTTACTGTATTACACTATTGTATTATTTTTTGTTTTTTCTGTAGAGAGTCAGCTATATCCTCTACACTTTCATTTGGCGTTGTCAGTAAAGTAGCCTGCCTACCCCTGTCAGACTCTCCCCTAGTCTTCAATCCTTTAAGAAGTCCCTCCAAACCCATCTTTTCAGGTTTTGCTTATGGCCTCCAAGCGTAACTTCTATCTCTCAAACCTTCCTCTTGCTCTCTCCTAAAGGGCCACACTCCACTCTCACCACCAGTTCTGCTACTTTCCCACCATGTCTATTTGCTGTCTCCCTCAATACCCTTCCTATTGTGTTTTTATACCCCACCTCCTCTGGACTGTAAGCTCGTTAGAGCAGGGTCCTCAACTACCTATTGTTTCTGTTACATTTTGTTATTGTCTCATTTGGTAAATTACCCTCTTAATGTAAAGCACTGCGGAATAAGCTACATAAATGCCAATAATAATAATTAAGCTTGTATATATGCCATTTTTATTTTTTGGGGAGCGGGGTGCGCCTTAGAATTTTGTACCTACAGGTGCCTGACATCTAAATCTGGCCCCATGGAGGCATGCAAATGGAATACATGCATGTGGTATGGATTTTATAGATATTTAATTAATTGCTGCTAGAAATCTGCTTAACTGAGACAAGTAACAGTGGAACAGTTACCTGCAACCCAAATGCTAAAAAGTATCCAGAGGTGATATTCTCACGTGATGTTCAGAATTTTTCTTGCATAAAAGGTGATGATTATAGGGGCGGAGCTAGCTGCAGACCAGCAAAGATGCATGGTGAACAGCTCCGTATTGAAATAAAGCAAAATCCTGATTAAACGGCGGAAATTGGGCACATTGCTTCCCTAAAGCTTACCAACAGACCGAGGAGAGGATAATGGGCAAAAAAAATAAGAAGCTGAGGCCGGACAGAACCCCCCTTAGCCACGACATCGGAGAAATCCTGCGGAAGTCGCAAAAGGCCGCATGGGAGAAAATGGTGCTGGGGGAGGAAGAATACTCTGACTCCCCCCCTATTGATACTTTAGAGAGAGTTCAGAGAAGGGCTACTAAACTGGTTCATGGATTGCAGGATAAAACTTACAAGGAAAGGTTAAAGGATCTTAACATGTATAGGTTGGAGGAAAGACGAGACAGGGGGGATATGATAGAAACATTTAAAAACATAAAGGGAATCAACACGGTAAAGGAGGAGACTATATTTAAAAGAAGAAAAACTGCCACAACAGGAGGACATAGTCTTAAATTAGAGGGTCAAAGGTTTAAAAATAATATCAGGAAGTATTACTTTACTGAGAGGGTAGTGGATGACTCCTAGAAGGCCCAATTCAGCTCCTCTCATGGTGTCCCGCACCGGACCTGTCCCTAAAGGCACCAAACCCGAGGATGGATATTGCTTCAATTGCAAAGCTAAAGGACATTTCAAAAATGATTGCCCTGAACCCAAGAAGATGTCCAAGCCTACCCCTGGCCCCAAGGCCTCAAAAACAGTTCCAATAGTTGAGGAACCTGATGAATAGGAAATTGGCAAGCCTGTGTCATTAACCCCTGTCATGGCAGTGTCTTCAGGGGATAAGGGGGGGCCACTTGCCACTGTGACTCTACCAATTGAAGGACAACCTACTACATTTCTTGTTGACACAGGTGCAGCCCGAAGTGTTCTACGAGAACAAGACCTGCCAGATCCATCATTTCTGTCAAATATTGATGTCTCTTGTGTAGGAGTGGATGGCCAACCAAGACACAATCCCTTAACAACTCCATTACGAGTTGGCAACTACCCTAGCTTGCTTGCTCGTTTTGTGGTATCCTCCACATGCCCAATTAACCTGTTAGGCGCTGATGTCCTCTCACGCCTGCAAGCATCTATCATCTTCACTCCAGATGGACAAGTGGAGTTGTCTACCCCTCTATCTGTATCAGACACCTCAGCCTTGTGCTCCCTGCCTCTGATGATGCATTTAGAAGAACCCCATGGGGAAGCAAAGGAACTGAGGTCCAATTTCCCTGATTCACTGAAGACACAAGTACCTGCAAAACTGTGGTCCTCAGGCCCAGAGGACATAGGTCACCTAAAGGTTCCACCTGTGGTGGTGAAACTCATTCCAGGAGCAAAACTACCAAGGAAACCACAATACCCCTTGAAACCAGCTCAAGCTGCAGCTATCTCAAGTCAAATCAAAGCACTCTTGGAGAAGGGTGCTCTTGTGAAATGTGAATCAAAATGCAACACCCCATTATTTCCTGTGAAGAAGAAAACTCCAAAAGGTGAACCAGAGAAGTACAGAATGGTTCAGGATCTCCGTGCAGTGAATGAAGCAACAGTCCTGGACACCCCTATTGTGCCAAACCCACACACTCTGCTCTCTGGGGTCCCACCCTCTGCAAAATACTTCACAGTAATTGATCTGGCCAATGCCTTCTTCAGTGTACCCCTCGATCCAATCTGCCAATACCTGTTCGCTTTCACACATGAAATGCAACAGTATACATGGACTGTCATGCCCCAAGGGGCACAAAACTCTCCAAGTCAATTTGCAAAGGCCATGTGCTCCATCCTTGATCCATGGCAAGCAGATCATCCAAAAGTTGTCCTGCTCCAGTATGTGGATGATTTACTGCTCTGTGGAGATGACATACCTACAACTGAAGAATGTTCAATTAGTCTCCTTTGCTATTTAGCAGAACAAGGATGCAAAGCTTCACTTCTCAAGCTGCAATTCTGTCAACCTACAGTAATCTTCCTTGGACATTGTCTATCTCAAGGTACCAGACATCTCACTCGTGACCGAGTTAGAGCAGTACTGGATTTTCCACCTCCAAGGACTTCAAAATCTCTACATGCCTTCTTAGGCCTCATTTCCTACTGCCGAGCATGGATCCCAGAAGCCTCTCTGCTCATGCAACCACTCTATGATGCACTCAAGTCAGACCCATTCTGCCTGACCAATGAAGCACATGACAACTTCTGCACACTAAAACGTGCCATTGTATCTGCTCCTGCTCTAGGCCTACCAGACTATACCAAACCCTTCAAGTTGTTTGTCTCTGAAAGACAAGGCCATGCTACAGGAGTCCTTACTCAAACTAATGACTTAAGAGGCCGTCAAAGACCTATTGGATTTTTCTCCTGCCAGCTGGATATCGTGGCCAGAGGGACCCCTTCTTGCCTTCGGGCCGTTTTTGCAGCAAGAGAACTCATTGAAAGAACTGCAGACCTGGTCCTTGGCCACCCTCTAGTTGTCTTGGCCCCTCATGACATTTCTGCCATCATCAACCAAGTACAACTCAAGCATGTGTCTCCTGCAAGACACCTTTGCCTTCAATGTCATCTCCTGTTACCTGACAACATTACCATACAAAGATGTCAAGTTCTCAATCCGTCCACTCTTCTTCCACTACCTGAGGGGGTATCCACTATGGGTTTATCATGGATGAAACCTACATCTACCTTCTTACTGGTACCATCAAGAAAATGCATCCTGATTTATCCTTTCATGATGAACAAGCTCCTCTCTGCGAGGGACCAGGATATGCCTTCTGTACCATGTGGTATAAGCCAAACAGCACTCCTGAGCCTTGCTACGAAGATGAGCTTTATCACCTGGTGGAGGTGAAACTCACTGCACAAGACTTCTACTGTGACTCTGAAGGCAACAGCATGGCCTTGATTCAACTACCTTCAGAACTCAAATACTTGTACCGTCATTGGGATACTGCCATTCCACATGTCCCTGTCACCAAGTTGAAAACAAAATCATGGAATGATCTTGGGCCCATGGCAAAATTATGGGCCACCATGGATGAATCACAGCTACAGGAAAATGGCATTGTCAAATACCCAACAACTGACCATCTTGAAGCATGGCCACGCCACTTCCTGGAAAATGAATTTCAAGATCTGGTCATAGTGAATGATTATGACCCAGAGACACCTCATGACTGTTTTGAAGAGATGATAATGGAGACAATACATCTACCAACTGTACATGAGAATCCATTAACAAATCCTGATTTCACTCTGTTTGTGGACGGTTCAAGGTATGCTGATGAAGAAGGAAAATACCATACAGGATATGCCGTAACCACAACAGATGAAGTTATCAAATCATCATCTTTACCACCAGCAATGTCTGCACAAGAAGCTGAATTGCAAGCCCTGACTTCAGCATGCAAAATCTCCGAAGGAAAACGTGCCAACATCTACACAGATTCAAGATACGCTCTGGGTGTGGCACATGACTTCGGCCTAATTTGGAAAACAAGAGGATTTCTTACCACTGCCGGTACACCAGTCAAACACAGCTCTGCAATCAAGGAACTAATGGATGCCCTCCTACTCCCCGAAGAAGTGGCCATCTTGAAAGTGAAGGCACATGGGAAGTTGGATACAGATGAAGCAAAGGGCAACCACTTGGCTGATCAGGCTGCTAAGCAAGCGGCAAGAAAGTTGCAGGAAGTGGATGAAGAAGTGTCCGGACACGAAGAAATTCCTATTTTTACCTTGCAGACTCTTCCTACTGACCTAAGAATCTTACGGGAACAGCAAGCTACAACTACCCCCGAAGAAATACAGAAATGGAAGAAGAAAGGAGCAGTCCTAAAGGATGGAGTATATTACAACAACTTTAGATTCTGCCTTCCTAAGAATTTATATCCAGCAGTTGTCCAATGGGCACATGGACCTGCACATCTGTCAAAAGACTTAATGGCCGCCCTCATACAAAAGTATTATGAAGCACCTGGAATCACAACATTGATCAACAGCTTCTGTAGGGCCTGTGTCATTTGCGCAAAATGCAACCCAGGAAAACCAACCAAAGTGCCCTTGAAACACCTGGCTAAGCCCATGTACCCATTCCAGAGAATTCAGATTGATCACATACAAATGCCCAAGAGTGGGCCTCATGAGTATGCACTAGTAATAGTGGACATGTTCTCAGGCTGGCCAGAGGCCTATCCAGTGGCTAATATCACTGCCAAAACAACAGCAAAACGCCTACTTACAGATATTGTATGTAGATTTGGACTTCCAGAAGTCATTGAGAGTGACCAGGGCCCAGCCTTTACAGAAACAGTGACTAAAGAAATTTGGACTGCTCTGGGGGTGACCCTAGCTTTTCACACCCCTTACCACCCACAAAGTAGTGGCAAAGTGGAACGCATGAATGGCACCCTAAAAGCCAGAATGCTAAAAATGTCACAAGAAACAAAGATGCCCTGGCCAGAAAGCCTGTCAATAGCTTTATTCAGCGTTAGGCACACACCTAGAGGGAAGCACTCACTATCCCCATATGAGATTCTATTTGGGACTGCACCCAGACTAGGTTGTTATTACCCGCAACAGTTGCAGCTTCAAACTGATGTTTTAGTAGACTATGTAAC
Organism: Pelobates fuscus; assembly: GCF_036172605.1. NCBI lineage: Eukaryota > Metazoa > Chordata > Amphibia > Anura > Pelobatidae > Pelobates > Pelobates fuscus. Next base: position 83,152,737 of record NC_086322.1, read on the forward strand.
TTAACTTGCAAGTGCCTTGAACAAAATACATGCCCAAGTTTTCTCTTCAATTCCAGATCCTGAATCTGATACGGGTACCCACAACCTGCTTCCCGGAGATTGGGTTCTGGTCAAGAAATTTGTGCGGAAACACACCCTGGAACCAAGATTTGACGGACCATTCCAAGTTCTCTTAATTACTTCAACCTCCGTCAAGTTGGCTGGCAGGCCACATTGGATCCACGCTTCCCATTGCAAGAAGACTCCTGCCCCAGAGGAAGCAGATACCGCACAACCATGTACCTCTGGTACATCATCTCCTTAATTAGCCTACTTAAGGCCCAACAAGTAGCCATCACCAAAGATGCCAGTGGGTATACCTTCTGGTACAATTCTTCATGTACCCGTGTGGCTACTTACACTTTTGATTACTGTGACATTGTAGATTGCCCATTCCCTACGTCACAAATTCAAAATATCTATAGAGATATCCCTCATTTAAAGGACCCCTATGTTTGTGTAGTTGATGTCAGGATCGGGACAGGGATCCAACACGCAGAGTACTAACAGTAGAAAGGTACGTATACCGGGCCTTAGAATGGCCGGACTAACGTACAGAGAATAGTCAGAGACAAGCCGAGGTCGAGGGAACGAGAAGACAGGTAAGCGAGAGACAAGCCGGGTCAGAGGGATAACAGAGATAAGCAGAATCGTACAACAAGCCGGGTCAAAACCAAAGAGAATACTAGAAAACAAGAGCACTGAGTGACTAGACAAGCTAGAACCACGACAGGGCAATGAGCTGACGAGTGAAGCAAGCTTAAATACCCTGAGTCTGAAGAGTAGACACGCCTCAGCTGAGTGCTGATAGGATAAAGCCACTAGAGTGGCAGGTCGCTCGGGATAGCGTCAAGACGTCACGTATCGAGCGTCATGTTAGAAAAGGAAGCGGATCCCTTGCGGCCAGCGTTAGAATGACTGGATGGACCGCGAGGAACGGCAGATATGGCGTGTCTAGATGGATAAACAACCAAGACTCTACCCCTCTCAAAGGTAGAGACCTCAGGTACCCTGACAGTACCCCCCCTCTCAGATACGCCCACCGGGCGGAAGGAACCGGGACGAGATGGGAAGCGGGAGTGAAACGCCCTGCGGAGACGAGGAGCATGGACGTCCTCCTGAGGTACCCAACTCCTCTCCTCAGGACCATATCCCTTCCAGTTGACCAGATACTGTAATTTTCCCCGGGACAATCGGGAATTGATAATGGAGTTGACCTCGTACTCCTCCTGACCGTCCACCTGAACAGAACGAGGTGAGGAAACCGCAGAGGAGAATCTGTTGCAAATCAGCGGTTTCAGCAACGACACATGAAAGGAGTTGGGAATGCGTAAGGCCGACGGCAGAGCTAGGCGATACGCAACCGGGTTGATACGAGACAAAACCCTGTAAGGACCTATGTACCGAGGCGCAAATTTCATAGAGGGAACTTTTAAACGAATGTTCTTAGTACTCAGCCATACTCTATCCCCAGGGATAAAAACTGGAGCCGCCCTTCTGTGTTTATCAGCGTGTTTTTTGAACAACATAGAATTATGCAGGAGAATCTGACGAGTCTGATCCCACAACCTCTTCAGATTGGCGACATGATCATCAACCGCCGGTATTCCTTGGGAAGAAGAGACCGAAGGAAAAATGGAGGGATGAAAGCCATAATTCATGAAGAAGGGGCTGGAACGAGTAGAATCACAAACGAGATTATTGTGTGAGAACTCTGCCCAAGGAATCAAACCGACCCAATCATCCTGGTGTTCGGAAACAAAGCAGCGCAGATATTGTTCAATCTTTTGATTAGTACGCTCAGCGGCTCCGTTAGACTGAGGGTGATATGCAGAGGAAAAGTTCAATTTGATGCCTAATTGCGAACAGAAGGATCTCCAGAATCGTGAGACAAATTGAGAGCCTCTATCAGAAACGATTTCAGAAGGTATCCCATGTAAGCGAAAAACTTCTCTCGCAAAAATCTCCGCCAATTCAGGAGACGAGGGAAGTTTAGGCAACGGTACAAAATGAGCCATCTTAGTGAATCTATCCACCACCGTGAGAATAACAGTCTGTCTCTTGGAGGCAGGTAAATCCACAATAAAGTCCATGGCCAAACAGGACCATGGTTTCTCAGGAATGTCCAAGGGGAGCAACAAACCACAGGGAGATGCGTGAGGCTGTTTAGTCCTGGTACAAGTCTCGCAAGCGCCGATGAACTCCTTAATATCCTTTCGTAAGGAAGGCCACCAGAAATCCTTGGAGATCAGGGAATAAGTCTTGCGAATGCCAGGATGACCAGCCACCTTGCTTTCGTGGAAACACTGTAAGAGCTCCAGTTGGAGTTCAGGAGGAACAAATTTTCTTCCCTCAGGAGTCTGTCCAGGTGCTAGATGCTGTAAGCTCAAGATCTGGGCAAGCAACGGAGAATGGATTTTGAGACTTGTGTTAGCAATAATGTTGCATTGGGGTACAATAGAGGACAGAACCGGTTCAGAAGAAGCCAAAGGTTCATATTGGCGAGAGAGCGCATCGGCTTTAGAATTCTTTGAACCAGGCCTATAAGTAAGAACGTAGTTGAAATGGGTGAGGAATAAGGACCAACGAGCTTGCCTGGAAGACAATCGCTTGGCCTCTCCAATATAGGACAAGTTCTTGTGATCCGTTAAGATAGTAACAGGATGTAATGTCCCTTCCAATAAATGTCTCCATTCTTTTAAAGCTTTGATAACAGCTAGTAGTTCTCTGTCCCCAATGTCATATCTGCTCTCCGCACCAGACAATTTTTTAGAAAAAAATCCACATGGATGTAATGGTTTATCCACACCTAGCCTTTGGGATAGGATAGCACCTACGCCAGTCTCTGAGGCGTCTACCTCAAGTAGGAAAGGAAGAGTGGTATTAGGGTGAACCAAAATTGGGGCGGAAGCAAAACGCTCCTTGAGAGTTTTAAAAGCAAGGAGAGCTTCCGTAGACCAATTCTTAGTATCAACCCCCTGTTTGGTCATATTGGTGATGGGCGCAATAATAGAAGAATAACCCTTAATAAAGCGCCTATAGTAATTGGAGAACCCAATAAATCTCTGAACGGCTTTGAGACCCTTAGGTAGAGGCCAATCCAGAATGGACTGGAGCTTATCCGGGTCCATCTTAAATCCCTCCCCAGAGATTACATAACCGAGGAAATTTACTTGGGTTTGATCGAAACTACATTTCTCCAATTTGCAGTACAGCCCATGTTGAAGAAGTTTGTGCAAAACCCTTCTGACCTGATCGTGGTGAGTCTCAATCTCTCTAGAATGTATGAGTATATCGTCCAGGTATACAATAACACACTCCTGCTGAAATTCCCTAAGAACCTCATTAATCAGATCCTGGAATACAGCCGGTGCATTACATAACCCAAAAGGCATAACTGTATATTCATAATGACCGTAGCGAGTATTGAACGCCGTCATCCACTCGTGTCCCTGCTGAACTCTCACCAAGTTATATGCCCCTCTGAGATCTAACTTGGTGAAAATGGTAGAACCCTTTAAACGATCAAAGAGTTCGGTAATCAAAGGAATGGGATAAGCATTCCTAATGGTTATCTTGTTTAAACCTCGATAATCAATACAAGGCCTAAGTGAACCATCCTTCTTTTTAACAAAAAAAAATCCAGCCCCGGCAGGGGAGGAGGATCTCCTAATGAATCCTTTGTCTAAATTCTCGTGAATATACTCCTCTAGAACTGAATTCTCCTTAGTAGATAACGGGTATACATGACCCCTGGGAGGCATGGTACCAGGGAGTAGGTTAATCTTACAATCAAAGGATCTGTGTGGAGGTAAGGTATCGGCTCTCTTTTTATCAAATACTGCCTTTAAATCCAGGTACTGAGGCGGTATTTGTATCTCTGTAGGATTAGAGGAGCTAGCCGACGTGTTTGCCAGGCAAAGAGGCGAGACCCTCCGCAAACACTTCTCTTGGCAATTCTGACCCCATGAAACTATCTCCCCTAATTCCCAATTAATGATAGGGTTATGTCTCTTTAACCAGGAGTAACCCAGGACTATGGGAATAGAAGGAGAGGAAATGATCAACAGGGATAGATCTTCCTCATGCAAGATGCCAACAGTTAAATTCACAGGTATGGTCTCACGGAATATAACAGGCTCAAGTAACGGTCTACCATCTATGGCCTCAACGGCCAGAGGTGTCTCCCTTAACTGGGATGGGATAGTATGCTTGTTAACAAAAACTTGATCGATGAAGCTCTCAGCGGCTCCAGAATCGATCAAAGCCATGGTTTTTACTACTCCCTTCTCCCAAGTCAAAGAAACGGGTAACAGAAGCCTGTGATCTTTATAATTGTGAACAGAGGACAAAATAGATACACCCAAGGCCTGTCCTCTAGAGAAACTTAGGTGCGAGCGTTTCCCGAACGATTGGGACAATTTAGGCGTAAATGACCTCTGACTCCACAGTACATACATAAACCCTCCCTTCTCCTGTACTGTCTCTCCTCCTCTGTGAGGTGAGTATTACCTATCTGCATAGGCTCAGGGAAACGTGAGGTTTCGATCTCAGAATTTCGAAATGCAGGAGCTAGTTTAAAGGAGGGTCTACGAGTACTATCTCGAGTGTTCTGCCTCTCTCTTAAGCGTTCATCAATGCGAGAGATAAAAGAAATTAAATCCTCCAAACTCTCAGGGAGCTCTCTAGTAGCGACCTCGTCAAGGATTACATCTGATAGCCCATTTAAAAATACATCTATATAAGCCTGTTCGTTCCACGTAACTTCTGCCGCCAAGGACCTGAACTCTAGTGCATAATCCACAAGTGTTCGATTTTCCTGTCTAAGGCGCAACAGTAATCTAGCTGCATTGACCTTCCTACCAGGTGGGTCAAAAGTTCTTTTAAAAGCAGCTACAAAGGCATTATAGTTATAGACTAACGGGTTATCATTCTCCCATAAAGGATTAGCCCATCTCAGAGCTTTCTCAATGAGTAGCGTAACAATAAATCCAACCTTCGCTCTATCTGTAGGATAGGAGCGGGGTTGTAATTCGAAATGGATGCTGATCTGGTTCAAAAAACCACGACACTTCTCAGGAGAACCGCCATAACGTACTGGTGGAGTAATACGAGAAGAAGCACCTACAGTAGCTACTTCTAGACCTGAACTTACAGGAGGGATCGAAGGAGTACGTGTCTCCTCTGGTGGGTTACTAGCACGAGACAAAAGGGCCTGTAGTGCTAGGGCCATCTGATCCATCCTGTGTTCCATGGCGTCAAACCTGGGGTCGGAAGAACCAAGCTTACTGTCAGGGTACCTGAGGTCTCTACCTTTGAGAGGGGTAGAGTCTTGGTTGTTTATCCATCTAGACACGCCATATCTGCCGTTCCTCGCGGTCCATCCAGTCATTCTAACGCTGGCCGCAAGGGATCCGCTTCCTTTTCTAACATGACGCTCGATACGTGACGTCTTGACGCTATCCCGAGCGACCTGCCACTCTAGTGGCTTTATCCTATCAGCACTCAGCTGAGGCGTGTCTACTCTTCAGACTCAGGGTATTTAAGCTTGCTTCACTCGTCAGCTCATGGCCCTGTCGTAATGTCAGGATCGGGACAGGGATCCAACACGCAGAGTACTAACAGTAGAAAGGTACGTATACCGGGCCTTAGAATGGCCGGACTAACGTACAGAGAATAGTCAGAGACAAGCCGAGGTCGAGGGAACGAGAAGACAGGTAAGCGAGAGACAAGCCGGGTCAGAGGGATAACAGAGATAAGCAGAATCGTACAACAAGCCGGGTCAAAACCAAAGAGAATACTAGAAAACAAGAGCACTGAGTGACTAGACAAGCTAGAACCACGACAGGGCAATGAGCTGACGAGTGAAGCAAGCTTAAATACCCTGAGTCTGAAGAGTAGACACGCCTCAGCTGAGTGCTGATAGGATAAAGCCACTAGAGTGGCAGGTCGCTCGGGATAGCGTCAAGACGTCACGTATCGAGCGTCATGTTAGAAAAGGAAGCGGATCCCTTGCGGCCAGCGTTAGAATGACTGGATGGACCGCGAGGAACGGCAGATATGGCGTGTCTAGATGGATAAACAACCAAGACTCTACCCCTCTCAAAGGTAGAGACCTCAGGTACCCTGACAGTTGACAAACAATGGGGGCACAATTGTAACCATTGGGGGGTGGCGGGATGGAATGCCGGGCCTGCCTGGGGTTACAAACCAAAAAGTGCCTTATCTAAAGTAGATGATCATGGTAGATCCCTTCTCCAAAGAATGACTCTGAGGAAGCCTGGAGGAGGTATACCAATGAAATTAATCCTAAATATTGAGCATCCCAGTCCAACAGATGCAGACCAGTATGTAATGGGAATGTATTGGAAGAAAGGTTCCTATAACAAGCTAGGGCATTTCTACCTTAAAGATATGTGCCACTCTCCAGAGTGGCAAGGGGCCACCCATATGGTCTCAAATGCATTAAAACCACACATCCAGTCCTTTAAAGACATGATGGCCATTGCTAACCCCACCTTTGAAGATACCATGGCCGCTGAAACAGGTTTTAATGATGTTAATTTATGATTAGAATGGATGAACTGTAATGCCAACAAACATAACAGAACCGCATGCTATGTGTGTGGTGGTGCCCGGCCTCACCTCGGCACCGTACCTTTAACCTTGCCAGTAGATATAGAAGAATGTGTTTTGAGTCTTTTTGCCTACCACTACAATTTCAATAGGTCCCTCTGCAAAGCATGGACAGTGGAATATCCTCTCTTAGCCAAGGATGTCAAACCCCCAGACGGTGTTACAGTTTATAAAGGTAATTACACCTGCTATGCTAATTATGATGGTATTGGTAAATTCTTGGGTAACTTCTCTAAAGGCAGGGGCGGGCTGGGAAGGGGGGCAGGGAGGCAATTGCCCCCCAGGCCGCCCTAAACCCAGGGGCCAGGGCTGCCCACACCCAGCAAAAAAAGGAAAAATCTGAATCCCCTGCCTCTGGCTGAGGACTCAGATTTTTCACCTTACCTCACTCTCCCTGCAGTCTGCAGCCACTGAGGTACCCAACTCCTCTCCTCAGGACCATATCCCTTCCAGTTGACCAGATACTGTAATTTTCCCCGGGACAATCGGGAATTGATAATGGAGTTGACCTCGTACTCCTCCTGACCGTCCACCTGAACAGAACGAGGTGAGGAAACCGCAGAGGAGAATCTGTTGCAAATCAACGGTTTCAGCAACGACACATGAAAGGAGTTGGGAATGCGTAAGGCCGACGGCAGAGCTAGGCGATACGCAACCGGGTTGATACGAGACAAAACCCTGTAAGGACCTATGTACCGAGGCGCAAATTTCATAGAGGGAACTTTTAAACAAATGTTCTTAGTACTCAGCCATACTCTATCCCCAGGGATAAAAACTGGAGCCGCCCTTCTGTGTTTATCAGCGTGTTTTTTTAACAACATAGAATTATGCAGGAGAATCTGACGAGTCTGATCCCACAACCTCTTCAGATTGGCGACATGATCATCAACCGCCGGTATTCCTTGGGAAGAAGAGACCGAAGGAAAAATGGAGGGATGAAAGCCATAATTCATGAAGAAGGGGCTGGAACGAGTAGAATCACAAACGAGATTATTGTGTGAGAACTCTGCCCAAGGAATCAAACCGACCCAATCATCCTGGTGTTCGGAAACAAAGCAGCGCAGATATTGTTCAATCTTTTGATTAGTACGCTCAGCGGCTCCGTTAGACTGAGGGTGATATGCAGAGGAAAAGTTCAATTTGATGCCTAATTGCGAACAGAAGGATCTCCAGAATCGTGAGACAAATTGAGAGCCTCTATCAGAAACGATTTCAGAAGGTATCCCATGTAAGCGAAAAACTTCTCTCGCAAAAATCTCCGCCAATTCAGGAGACGAGGGAAGTTTAGGCAACGGTACAAAATGAGCCATCTTAGTGAATCTATCCACCACCGTGAGAATAACAGTCTGTCTCTTGGAGGCAGGTAAATCCACAATAAAGTCCATGGCCAAACAGGACCATGGTTTCTCAGGAATGTCCAAGGGGAGCAACAAACCACAGGGAGATGCGTGAGGCTGTTTAGTCCTGGTACAAGTCTCGCAAGCGCCGATGAACTCCTTAATATCCTTTCGTAAGGAAGGCCACCAGAAATCCTTGGAGATCAGGGAATAAGTCTTGCGAATGCCAGGATGACCAGCCACCTTGCTTTCGTGGAAACACTGTAAGAGCTCCAGTTGGAGTTCAGGAGGAACAAATTTTCTTCCCTCAGGAGTCTGTCCAGGTGCTAGATGCTGTAAGCTCAAGATCTGGGCAAGCAACGGAGAATGGATTTTGAGACTTGTGTTAGCAATAATGTTGCATTGGGGTACAATAGAGGACAGAACCGGTTCAGAAGAAGCCAAAGGTTCATATTGGCGAGATAGCGCATCGGCTTTAGAATTCTTTGAACCAGGCCTATAAGTAAGAACGTAGTTGAAATGGGTGAGGAATAAGGACCAACGAGCTTGCCTGGAAGACAATCGCTTGGCCTCTCCAATATAGGACAAGTTCTTGTGATCCGTTAAGATAGTAACAGGATGTAATGTCCCTTCCAATAAATGTCTCCATTCTTTTAAAGCTTTGATAACAGCTAGTAGTTCTCTGTCCCCAATGTCATATCTGCTCTCCGCACCAGACAATTTTTTAGAAAAAAATCCACATGGATGTAATGGTTTATCCACACCTAGCCTTTGGGATAGGATAGCACCTACGCCAGTCTCTGAGGCGTCTACCTCAAGTAGGAAAGGAAGAGTGGTATTAGGGTGAACCAAAATTGGGGCGGAAGCAAAACGCTCCTTGAGAGTTTTAAAAGCAAGGAGAGCTTCCGTAGACCAATTCTTAGTATCAACCCCCTGTTTGGTCATATTGGTGATGGGCGCAATAATAGAAGAATAACCCTTAATAAAGCGCCTATAGTAATTGGAGAACCCAATAAATCTCTGAACGGCTTTGAGACCCTTAGGTAGAGGCCAATCCAGAATGGACTGGAGCTTATCCGGGTCCATCTTAAATCCCTCCCCAGAGATTACATAACCGAGGAAATTTACTTGGGTTTGATCGAAACTACATTTCTCCAATTTGCAGTACAGCCCATGTTGAAGAAGTTTGTGCAAAACCCTTCTGACCTGATCGTGGTGAGTCTCAATCTCTCTAGAATGTATGAGTATATCGTCCAGGTATACAATAACACACTCCTGCTGAAATTCCCTAAGAACCTCATTAATCAGATCCTGGAATACAGCCGGTGCATTACATAACCCAAAAGGCATAACTGTATATTCATAATGACCGTAGCGAGTATTGAACGCCGTCATCCACTCGTGTCCCTGCTGAACTCTCACCAAGTTATATGCCCCTCTGAGATCTAACTTGGTGAAAATGGTAGAACCCTTTAAACGATCAAAGAGTTCGGTAATCAAAGGAATGGGATAAGCATTCCTAATGGTTATCTTGTTTAAACCTCGATAATCAATACAAGGCCTAAGTGAACCATCCTTCTTTTTAACAAAAAAAAATCCAGCCCCGGCAGGGGAGGAGGATCTCCTAATGAATCCTTTGTCTAAATTCTCGTGAATATACTCCTCTAGAACTGAATTCTCCTTAGTAGATAACGGGTATACATGACCCCTGGGAGGCATGGTACCAGGGAGTAGGTTAATCTTACAATCAAAGGATCTGTGTGGAGGTAAGGTATCGGCTCTCTTTTTATCAAATACTGCCTTTAAATCCAGGTACTGAGGCGGTATTTGTATCTCTGTAGGATTAGAGGAGCTAGCCGACGTGTTTGCCAGGCAAAGAGGCGAGACCCTCCGCAAACACTTCTCTTGGCAATTCTGACCCCATGAAACTATCTCCCCTAATTCCCAATTAATGATAGGGTTATGTCTCTTTAACCAGGAGTAACCCAGGACTATGGGAATAGAAGGAGAGGAAATGATCAACAGGGATAGATCTTCCTCATGCAAGATGCCAACAGTTAAATTCACAGGTATGGTCTCACGGAATATAACAGGCTCAAGTAACGGTCTACCATCTATGGCCTCAACGGCCAGAGGTGTCTCCCTTAACTGGGATGGGATAGTATGCTTGTTAACAAAAACTTGATCGATGAAGCTCTCAGCGGCTCCAGAATCGATCAAAGCCATGGTTTTTACTACTCCCTTCTCCCAAGTCAAAGAAACGGGTAACAGAAGCCTGTGATCTTTATAATTGTGAACAGAGGACAAAATAGATACACCCAAGGCCTGTCCTCTAGAGAAACTTAGGTGCGAGCGTTTCCCGAACGATTGGGACAATTTAGGCGTAAATGACCTCTGACTCCACAGTACATACATAAACCCTCCCTTCTCCTGTACTGTCTCTCCTCCTCTGTGAGGTGAGTATTACCTATCTGCATAGGCTCAGGGAAACGTGAGGTTTCGATCTCAGAATTTCGAAATGCAGGAGCTAGTTTAAAGGAGGGTCTACGAGTACTATCTCGAGTGTTCTGCCTCTCTCTTAAGCGTTCATCAATGCGAGAGATAAAAGAAATTAAATCCTCCAAACTCTCAGGGAGCTCTCTAGTAGCGACCTCGTCAAGGATTACATCTGATAGCCCATTTAAAAATACATCTATATAAGCCTGTTCGTTCCACGTAACTTCTGCCGCCAAGGACCTGAACTCTAGTGCATAATCCACAAGTGTTCGATTTTCCTGTCTAAGGCGCAACAGTAATCTAGCTGCATTGACCTTCCTACCAGGTGGGTCAAAAGTTCTTTTAAAAGCAGCTACAAAGGCATTATAGTTATAGACTAACGGGTTATCATTCTCCCATAAAGGATTAGCCCATCTCAGAGCTTTCTCAATGAGTAGCGTAACAATAAATCCAACCTTCGCTCTATCTGTAGGATAGGAGCGGGGTTGTAATTCGAAATGGATGCTGATCTGGTTCAAAAAACCACGACACTTCTCAGGAGAACCGCCATAACGTACTGGTGGAGTAATACGAGAAGAAGCACCTACAGTAGCTACTTCTAGACCTGAACTTACAGGAGGGATCGAAGGAGTACGTGTCTCCTCTGGTGGGTTACTAGCACGAGACAAAAGGGCCTGTAGTGCTAGGGCCATCTGATCCATCCTGTGTTCCATGGCGTCAAACCTGGGGTCGGAAGAACCAAGCTTACTGTCAGGGTACCTGAGGTCTCTACCTTTGAGAGGGGTAGAGTCTTGGTTGTTTATCCATCTAGACACGCCATATCTGCCGTTCCTCGCGGTCCATCCAGTCATTCTAACGCTGGCCGCAAGGGATCCGCTTCCTTTTCTAACATGACGCTCGATACGTGACGTCTTGACGCTATCCCGAGCGACCTGCCACTCTAGTGGCTTTATCCTATCAGCACTCAGCTGAGGCGTGTCTACTCTTCAGACTCAGGGTATTTAAGCTTGCTTCACTCGTCAGCTCATGGCCCTGTCGTAATGTCAGGATCGGGACAGGGATCCAACACGCAGAGTACTAACAGTAGAAAGGTACGTATACCGGGCCTTAGAATGGCCGGACTAACGTACAGAGAATAGTCAGAGACAAGCCGAGGTCGAGGGAACGAGAAGACAGGTAAGCGAGAGACAAGCCGGGTCAGAGGGATAACAGAGATAAGCAGAATCGTACAACAAGCCGGGTCAAAACCAAAGAGAATACTAGAAAACAAGAGCACTGAGTGACTAGACAAGCTAGAACCACGACAGGGCAATGAGCTGACGAGTGAAGCAAGCTTAAATACCCTGAGTCTGAAGAGTAGACACGCCTCAGCTGAGTGCTGATAGGATAAAGCCACTAGAGTGGCAGGTCGCTCGGGATAGCGTCAAGACGTCACGTATCGAGCGTCATGTTAGAAAAGGAAGCGGATCCCTTGCGGCCAGCGTTAGAATGACTGGATGGACCGCGAGGAACGGCAGATATGGCGTGTCTAGATGGATAAACAACCAAGACTCTACCCCTCTCAAAGGTAGAGACCTCAGGTACCCTGACAGTTGACAAACAATGGGGGCACAATTGTAACCATTGGGGGGCGGCGGGATGGAATGCCGGGCCTGCCTGGGGTTACAAACCAAAAAGTGCCTTATCTAAAGTAGATGATCATGGTAGATCCCTTCTCCAAAGAATGACTCTGAGGAAGCCTGGAGGAGGTATACCAATGAAATTAATCCTAAATATTGAGCATCCCAGTCCAACAGATGCAGACCAGTATGTAATGGGAATGTATTGGAAGAAAGGTTCCTATAACAAGCTAGGGCATTTCTACCTTAAAGATATGTGCCACTCTCCAGAGTGGCAAGGGGCCACCCATATGGTCTCAAATGCATTAAAACCACACATCCAGTCCTTTAAAGACATGATGGCCATTGCTAACCCCACCTTTGAAGATACCATGGCCGCTGAAACAGGTTTTAATGATGTTAATTTATGATTAGAATGGATGAACTGTAATGCCAACAAACATAACAGAACCGCATGCTATGTGTGTGGTGGTGCCCGGCCTCACCTCGGCACCGTACCTTTAACCTTGCCAGTAGATATAGAAGAATGTGTTTTGAGTCTTTTTGCCTACCACTACAATTTCAATAGGTCCCTCTGCAAAGCATGGACAGTGGAATATCCTCTCTTAGCCAAGGATGTCAAACCCCCAGACGGTGTTACAGTTTATAAAGGTAATTACACCTGCTATGCTAATTATGATGGTATTGGTAAATTCTTGGGTAACTTCTCTAAAGGCAGGGGCGGGCTGGGAAGGGGGGCAGGGAGGCAATTGCCCCCCAGGCCGCCCTAAACCCAGGGGCCAGGGCTGCCCACACCCAGCAAAAAAAGGAAAAATCTGAATCCCCTGCCTCTGGCTGAGGACTCAGATTTTTCACCTTACCTCACTCTCCCTGCAGTCTGCAGCCAGTGGAGTGGGCCGGCCTCTGATGATGATGTCAGGAGGAGGGGGCTTGACTTCCACTGCTCTTCTCACAGGACCGCTGGGGAGTCTGGGAGAAGAGCAGAGGAAGCCACGCCCCCTCCTCCTGACATCATCAGGAAAGGCCGACTTCACTGGCTGCTGCTCCTGGTTGCTGCTCCTGTTGGCTGCTGTCCACCCCTCCCTGGCCTAAGGTAAGACTCAGGGAGGGGGGGAAATACACTTTAGTGTTATTTTTTATTCCCCTCCTCCGCCCCTGTCCCCCCCTCCCCAGCCCTGCCCTCTCCTCATACACTGAGAAATACTGACACACATAGTGTCACCCCTCTTTAGCCCCTGTCACCCCTCCTCAGCCCCTGTCCCCTTAGTCAGCCCCTGCCCCCCCTCCTCAGCCCTGCCCCCTCCTCAGCCCATGCCCCCTCCTCAGCCCCTGTCCCCTCCTCAGCCCCTGTCCCCTCCTCAGCCCCTGTCCCCTCCTCAGCCCCTGTCCCCTCCTCAGCCCATGTCCCCTCCTCAGCCCCTGTCCCCACCTCAGCCCCTGTCCCCACCTCAGCCCCTGTCCCCTCCTCAGCCCCTGTCCCCTCCTCAGCCCCTGTCCCCTCCTCAGCCCCTGTCCCCTCCTCAGCCCCTGTCCCCCTCCTCAGCCCCTGTCCCCTCCTCAGCCCCTGTCCCCACCTCAGCCCCTGTCCCCTCCTCAGCACCTGTCCCCTCCTCAGCCCCTGTCCCCACCTCAGCCCCTGTCCCCACCTCAGCCCATGTCCCCTCCTCAGCCCGTCCCCTCCTCAGCCCCTGTCCCCACCTCAACCCCTGTCCCCTCCTCAGCCCCTGTCCCCACCTCAGCCCCTGTCCCCACCTCAGCCCCTGTCCCCACCTCAGCCTTAGTCAGCCCCTGTCCCCACCTCAGCCCCTGTCTCCACCTCCCCTTCGTCAGCCCCTGTCCCCTTAGTCAGCTCCTACCTCAGCCCCTGTCCCCTACCTCAGCCCCTGTCCCCTCCTCAGCCCCTGTCCCCTCCTCAGCCCCTGTCCCCTCCTCAGCCCGTCCCCCTCCTAAGCCCCTGTCCCCTCCTCAGCCCCTGTCCCCACCTCAGCCCCTGTCCCCTCCTCAGCCCCTGTCCCCACCTCAGCCCCTGTCCCCACCTCAGCCCCTGTCCCCACCTCAGCCCCTGTCCCCACCTCAGCCCCTGTCCCCTCCTCAGCCCCTGTCCCCTCCTCAGCCCCTGTCCCCTCCTCAGCCCATGTCCCCACCTCAGCCCCTGTCCCCTCCCCAGCCATGCCCTCTCCTCATACACTGAGAAATACTGACACACATACTGTCACCCCCTCCTCAGCCCCTGTCAACCCTCCTCAGCCCCTGTCCCCTTAGTCAGCCCCTGCCCCCCCTCCTCAGCCCTTCCCCCTCCTCAGCCCTGCCCCCTCCTCAGCCCTGCCCCCTCCTCAGCCCATGTCCCCTCCTCAGCCCCTGTCCCCACCTCAGCCCCTGTCCCCTCCTCAGCCCCTGTCCCCTCCTCAGCCCCTGTCCCCACCTCAGCCTTAGTCAGCCCCTGTCCCCACCTCAGCCACTGTCCCCACCTCCCCTTCGTCAGCCCCTGTCCCCTTAGTCAGCTCCTACCTCAGCCCCTGTCCCCTACCTCAGCCCCTGTCCCTCCTCCTCAGCCCCTGTCCCCCCTCCTCAGCCCCTGTCCCCTACCTCAGCCCCTGTCCCCTACCTCAGCCCCTGTCCCCCCTCCTCAGCCCCTGTCCCCTTAGTCAGCCCATGTCCCCTACCTCAGACCCTGTCCCCTTGGTCAGCCCCTGTCCCACCCTTTCCCTGCTCCTTTCCCCCCTCTCAGCCCCATGCCCCCAACCACAGCCCCATAACATCTCCACTACAGCTCCTCTCCCCCAATTGCAACCCATATTACCCACACCACAGCCCCTTTCCCAAATTGTAGCCATCAACTTGCTTCAGCCCCTATCCCCCCGTACATTTCCTAAACCCCCAATTACAGCTTATACCCTCCACTACCACCCCCTGTCCCCCACTACAGCCCTGTCCCCTTGCTCAGCCCCTGTCCACTGGTTTTAAAAGTGTGTGTGAGTGTGTGTGTATGAGTATGTCTGTGTGTGTCAGTATGTCTGTGTGTGTCAGTATGTCTGTGTGTGTCAGTATGTCAGTATGTCAGTGTGTGTGTGCGCATCATTATGTCTGTGTGTGTGCATCAGTATGTCTGTCTATGTGTGTGCCAGTATGTCTGTCTGTGTGTATGTCAGTATGTCTGTCTATGTGTGTGCAAGTATGTCTCTGTGTGTGTGCCAGTTTGTCTGTGTGTGTCAGCCAGTATGCCTGTGTGTGTGTGTGTGTGTGTCAGTATGTCTGTCTGTGTGAGTACCAGTATGCCTGTAACAGTGTGTCTTTCTGTGTGACTAACAGTATGTATCTCTGTGTGTGTGTCAGTATGTCTGTGTGCAAGTATGTCTCTGTGTGTGTGCCAATTTGTCTGTGTCAGCCAGTATGCCTGTGTATGTCAGTATGTCTGTCTGTGTGAGTCAGTGTGTTTTTTAGTGTGTGCCAAATCAGCAAGTGTGTGTGCCTGTCATTGATTGTCTGTTTAGGTGACGGCTCCCCCCCCCCCCCCCCCGCCACCCCCCTCACACACACACACACTTTCAATCACATGGGAAAGGTGTTTTTACTCTCCTCTTGGTGCAATGGGCCACTTGACTGGATTTGCCCCCCAGGCCTAAGGCTGCCAGCCCTCCCCTGTCTAAAGGGTATTGTGCCACCTACAGAACTGTTCCTATGTACCTGTTACAATTCCATACTAGGTCATTGGGGGATATTTATTGGTTGTGTGGGGATTTACAGTTAAGATCCAGGATGGACAAGGAATGGTGGGGGGAGTGTACTCTGGCTAAAGCCATCATGCCTATACATATTATCTCTGACACACACCCTGACACACATGAGTCCAAACACACACCAACCAAGGTTAAGCGTGAAGCCCCAGTAAAAGGCAGTTTTGACCCTCACATCTACATTGATGCCATTGGGGTGCCTAGGGGGGTGCCCAATGAATTTAAAGCAAGAGATGAAGTTGCCGCAGGATTTGAATCACTTTTTACCATAGTTACTGCAAACAAGAATTTGAATTGGATAAATTACATTTATTACAACAAACAACGCTTTGTTAACTACACCAGGGATGCCCTCCAGGGTTTAGCCGAACAGCTGCAGGCTACATCCCAAATGTCCTTCCAGAATAGAATGGCCTTAGACATGATTCTAGCTGAAAAAGGGGGTGTATGTAAAATTTTGCCCGACACCATGACATGTTGTACTTACATCCCAGAAAACACAGGCCCTAATGGTAAAGTCACCTTAGCCATAGAAAAATTAAATGGGCTCTCTGAAGAGTTAAAAAGGAATTCTGGGATAAAAGATCCCTGGGAAAGATGGTTTGGTTGGATGACAGGATGGCAAAAAGCTTTAATGCATATTGGTATGGCAATACTAATTTCTCTTCTTATTTTTTCTCTTCTCGTTTGTTGTGTCCTCCCTTGTCTGAGAAAATTCCTATTGAAGACTGTAGACCAAGCGGCACCCACTTTCGCACATCTAACAGTTGATGACCAAGATTTCCAAGATCTCAACTCACCCTGTATACCGCTGCAAACTATCCCCTATACTGATAAAGTGCAAGAGTTCTAGGTAAGGACCAGCTTAGGGACAGCATCCGTCAGTATAGGTAAAGTCTACCGTGTGGAGAAGTGGTGGGCTAGCCACCGTGGGATACCCATGGGAGTGAAGCGTTCGAGAGCCGTACTGACGGATGAGATAGCCTACTAGGGTCAGCTTGAGGGACAGAATTGCACTTTGCATTAACACCTAGCTATCGGCCACGGGGTTTCTGTGCCTTTGGGCTAACACGTCTTCTGGTATTAACACAATAAAGTTTATCTTTTTTAGAATCTAACATTTCATAGGGGGGACTGATGTAGAATTATTAAAAACCTGTATTAAACCTGTGTTGAATTTTTGCACTAACTCCATTTTAATCTCATTACCTGACAGATCTTCCATTTTGACTACATTACATGACAGAATTTCCTAACAGCATTTAGTATAATGAATAGAGACTGTATTTTCTAGAAAGACATGACTAACACCGGAATTATTGAGCTCCTGTAACATGCAACAAAGTATAGCCAAGGCCATGAGAAAGCTGCCCTAATGAAATGTTCTATTCATAAAAAGGACCCTGAATCTGACCACGAGTCTGACATCACTAACTACCCAAAATGACGCCCAAGCCCCCCCTTCCCACCGAGTAAGCCTCGTGCTGGGTAAGATGGCGCATGAGCCATCTGTCCACACCCGTGTCCAGAATAACGCCACCTCCCGGTGGGAGGACACCTAGCTAACCACTTAGTTCTTGAGCCAATTAATAATATTGATGGGTGGACATTGACATAACCACTTAACACTTAATCCAATTAATGATGTTTATTTACTGTAATCTTGATATTCAATGATGATGTAATTCTGCTCTTATAAGAGTCTGCGAGCCCGCTTTTAATCAGATGCCATTAAATTTTCTCGAAGTGCTTTTAACCTGAACTCCGTGTGTCAGTGTGAACTTACTTCTGCGTATACGCAATTTAATCATCTCAGATTTGGACAGGAACAGATAGACATTTAAACATATTTGTTTATTTCTAAATTAATCTACATCACTACTACACAATCCATTAATAACAGAAGCAATTCATACAGAACTGGCCAACTACTTCACACTGAATGCACCCACGGCGTCCTCACCAAGCATACTGTGGACTGCCCATAAGACGGTCCTGAGGGGGGAAATTATAAGCCTAGCATCACACCTGAAAAAAACTCAACTAGCTGAATTAGCAACAGCTCTTACAAACCTTCGATCCCTGGAAACGAGCCACAAACAAAACCCCACACAGGATATTCTAACAGAAATCCCAGAATGCCGAGCCAAAATTAAGGACTTCATGACTAGAGACGCACACAAAGCCATGCAATGGACCAAACAAACCTATTATGAAAAATCTAATAAAGCCGACACCTTACTAGCCAGGAAATTGCAACGCAGGGCTGACCGAAAACGAATAGACACAATACAATCACCAGACGGCACCAAACATCACACACCGTCTAAAATCGGTGAGGTCTTCCAAAAGTATTTTTCCACACTATATGACCATAGCCCCAACACCCGACTACATCCCGAAAAGACCAGGCAATCCATAGACGAATACCTACAGAAAGTACCCTTACCAGCCTTAAAAGTGGAAGCTATATCCAAAATAAGTGAACCAGTCACCATCGAAGAAATCGCTAAAGCCATCAAAAACACCAAACCCAATAAAAGCCCGGGACCGGATGGTTTCACGGGACTCTATTACAAAACATTCCCTGCCATCCTCCTCCCCCACCTCTGCAACCTCTTTAATGCAATATTACAGGGAAACCCCATACCACCCGACTTCCTAAGAGCAAATGTGTGCCTTTTTCCCAAACCAAATAAAACCCACCTAGACCCAAGCCACTACAGACCGATATCCTTACTAAATGTAGACGTAAAACTACTAACAAAGCTACTTGCGGACAGGATTAACCCCCACGTACATAAACGTATGCACCCAGACCAAGTGGGCTTCATACCCTTCAGACAGGCGTATGACAACACCAGACGGACCTTAGACCTCCTATGGACGACCTCACACCGACGACTTCCCACCCTATTCCTATCCCTAGACGCCGAAAAGGCATTCGACCGATTGTTATGGCCATTCCTTTTCGCCACCCTACACAAATTCCGGTTCCCAGACCCAATTCTAAATGCGCTCAACGTTCTGTACTCCGTACCGGAAGCGAACATCCTAATCCCAAATGCTCAGCCCCCCTCTTTTTTCGCATCTTCAACGGGACGAGACAGGGCTGCCCCCTTTCCCCACTCCTGTTTTCCCTCTCATTAGAACCCCTACTCCAAACCCTACGCCTAGACGCAACAATAAAAGGAGTACGCATTAGAGAAGAAGAATATAAAGTAGCAGGTTACGCTGCCGACCTCGCTCCCATCTCTACTACACACCACACACGAATACGCACAGGTCTCAGGCTACCGCCTTAACCTCGACAAAACGGAAGCACTTCTGGTACAAATCCCCCAGGAGGATCTAGACAAACTAAAAACAGACTACCCGTTCCGCTTCAACCTCACACACATACACTACCTAGGTGTCGACTTACCAGTAGATGTCTCCCAGACATACCAACTCAACTACTCCCCCCTACTGCTAAAGGCGGCGTCCGACCTCAAAACTTGGGAATCCCACTCTCTCTCTTGGCTAGGAAGGGTAGCATGCATAAAGATGAAACTCCTACCGAGATTTTTATACTTATACCAGACGCTACCGGTTCAAGTAGTCGCCAAGGACTTTAAACTATTACAAACACAAATAGACCGCTTCGTCTGGGCCAACAAACGTGCCAGGATACGAAGAGACATCCTCTACCTCCCGACACGGTCCGGAGGCCTTGGCTTACCCCACTTCCTCCATTATTTCCATGCAGCAAAACTGGCACAGATTAAGGCACTGCACGCCCCCATAGGGTTGAAAAGATGGGTAGACCTCGAACATGACTTATTTGGCCACGATTTCCCTTCCCTCTATATTTGGGTCCCAAAACAAGCAAGACCACAACTCCCTCCCTCCCACCACACCAGCACTCGACACCTCCATTACACTCTAGTAAGGACATATCAATTCTTCCGGAACCAAAAAATCACTGCATTCACTGACCTACCTCAAAACAGACCATTTACCACGCACGACTTCTTACGTTACCTGCAAATCAAAAACCTCCTAGATACCCCCATATATAAACAAGCTGGCCTTACACCACTCACAGCCTTTGAGCAAGCATGTATCCATGCCCCCATACAAAAAAGCCAGATCTCCACAACCTACACACAATTACTCAAGACGACAGGGACCCGACAACCAGGGTATGTCATAGCATGGGAAAGGGATCTGGGACCCCCCGCAGACCCCACAGACTGGTCTGCAATATGGGAAGCCACAGCGATGGTAACAATATGCGTAACGCATAAAGAACAGGCATACAAAACCCTGATGCGCTGGTACCACACTCCCCTAAAACACAAACAAATGGGACTATCCGCATCGGATAGATGCTGGAAGGGGTGCGGCCAAAAAGGAACATATTACCATATGTGGTGGGAATGCCCATGTATCACACAAATTTGGACAGACATAGTAGCCCTGGCCTCAAAAGTCCTACACGACACCATCCCAAGGGACCCGTGGCTGTGGCTACTATCCAAACCGCTAGAGGGTACACCACAAGCCCATAACAAACTACTGGCCAAACTAGCCTTGGCCACTAGGAGAGCTATAGCCTCCCACTGGGGCATACCCACAATCCTGTCACTCACGAACATAAAAAAGAAAATGAACGAAGCCAGGTCAATGGACAGCTTATCAGCGCTCATACATGACACCACAACACATTGCAATAAAATATGGGACCTGTGGCTCATGGAACCCTCCACTGCCACTTAAAGAGGTGTGGTGAAAGGAAGAAAAACAAAAATAACAGGGAAATGAAAGGTCAAAATAGTAAAAGATAACCATTCACTATATGAGTACATGAGGGATCATAACTACCTGCTCAAATCATACACCCCTTGGGCACGAAGTGAATTAAGGGACTAGTGATTGGTATGCACGAGAACTATATCATAGTCGACGTCTGTGGATTAAATTAGATTCGGATTAAATGAGGTCCGGATTAAATGAGATACGCGAAGTGATATATTCATCACAGGCAAAGGTCAATCCGGACCTGAGAAATCTATTAGGCAGTCAGTTTATTCAACCTATACTCGATTCCCTGTCTTAGTAAAATCACATGACATGGCTAATCTTAAAAGTAAAAACACAATTTGAGTCAACATCGAGAAATCGCACAACACACAGGTAAGGGACGCCTACTCACCCCCCATCACCCCCCCTACAACCCCACCGGAAACCCCAAAGTAGGGAACCCCCAAAACACACTCTATCCTTGAACTGTGTTTCCAGGGCCGGATTAACATAGGGGCTGATGGAGCTGCAGCTCCAGGCCCAGGCCCATGGAATAGGCCCATTTAAAAAAAAAAAAAAAAAAGTTTTTTTTTTTTTTTACACATTTTTTTTTTTTTCACACACTACTCTTAGGTTTTCCACCTGACTGGTATTTTATTGGCACAGCTGGTATTTGAGGCTGCCTGTCCAGTACCAGTATTGCAGTAATACCGGCAATACAAATGCAGTTATTTTTTTCAGTATAAACGGAAATTACTCTGCAATATCAGCACCAGCCAGTAGGAGTCACTGTGTGTGGAGAGATGCAGGGGTAGGAAGTAACAGCATATCCCTCCCTTCCTTTCTTTACTACTCACTAATCCGTGGGGGAGCAGCTACACAGCACAGAGAGTTCACACAGCAGCTCTACAGCTCAAGTCAGTGAGGGATGGGGGAAGGGCAGCATGGAGACATGGGGACACTGAGACACTAAGGGACACTGAGAAACTAGGGGACACATAGGGACACAGACACTAGGGGATACTGGGAGACCTGGGGACACTGAGACACTTGGGGACACCGGAAAATACGGGGGACACTGACACTAGGGGACACTGGGAGAAATGGGTACACTGAGACACATGGGGACACTGAGACATAGAGACATTGGGAGACACTAAGACATTGGGACACGGAGACACTAGGGACACAGTGTCCCCTAGTCTCTGTGTCCCCTAGTCTCTCAGTGTCCCCTAGTCTCCCAGTGTCTGTGTCCCCATGTCTCAGTGTCCCTAGTGTCTCAGTGTCCCCATGGCTCCCAGTTGCCCCATGTCTCCCAGTTTCCCTAGTGACTCAGTGTCTCCATGTCTCCCTGTGTCCTCAAGTGTCTCAGTGCCCCATGTCTCCCAGTGTCCCCAAGTGTCTCAGTGTCCCCGGGTCTCTCAGTGACATGGGGACACAGTTAGACATGGGAACACTGGGAGAAATGGGAACACTGGGAGAAATGGGAACACTGAGACACTGGAAGACTAGGGGACTGGGTGACATTGGGACACTTACACTGTGATACATAGGGACACTGAGAGACTGGGTGACTTGCGAGACTGAGACACTGGGAGTCAATGAGACCCCACTGGGAGCAGTCCATCTATACAGCAGAATCAAACTGTGAGTAGTTTCTTGGTGATTTTACAGAATTTTCTCTTATGTCACTCCTTGTGATTTACATCATGTGATGTCACGCATAACTAATTAATTATACAACTGTATAAGGCTGGTATTTTTTTCCAAGAAAGGTGGCAACCCTAACTGCTCTTCACATACTCTTTCTTAAAGGAACACTAAAGGGTCAGGAACACAATCATGTATTTCTAACCTTATTATGTTAAAACCACTATTTAGCACCCCCTGCCTCCCTAAATATAATAAACTCTTACTTGTATTCAAGTCTGCAGCTGCTGGCTCTGTCCCTGTCTGCCTCTGAACTGACATCATCATAAGTGGTGGTCTGAGCAAATTACAATGCTTCCCCATAGGATTGGCTGAGACTGTAAACTAGGGAGATCAGGGGCAGAGCCAGCACAAGTCAAACATAGCCCTGGCCAATCAGCATCTCATCATGAAGATAAATTGATTCAATGCATCTCTATGAGAAAAGTTCTGCATGCAGAGGGTGGAGACACTGAATGGCAGTGAAGCACACTAGGCAGTACTGCCCCAGGAGGCACCTCTAGCAGCCATCTAAGGAGTGGATATCAGAGTTATTTTCTCTGAAAAGACAGTGTTTACTGCACAAAACCTGGAGGGAATGATTCTACTTACCAGAACAAATACAATAAGCTGTAGTTGTTCTGGTAACTATAGTGTCCCTTTAAATTTGGAAGTTTAAGAGGGATGCATGGGAATAAAACCTGTGTGGACTGGCTGACAATAAAATTAGTTAAGATAATGCAGACTTTGGTCTCTCTAACACTGTGGCATGTCCCCTTTCTTCTACACTCACTACATACACATTTTCTCTGTCCCAGACTATATACCAGGAGAAGGTAAGGAGACAAGTG
Organism: Pelobates fuscus; assembly: GCF_036172605.1. Lineage (NCBI taxonomy): Eukaryota > Metazoa > Chordata > Amphibia > Anura > Pelobatidae > Pelobates > Pelobates fuscus. The sequence continues at coordinate 83,175,923 of NC_086322.1, forward strand.
GACATGTGAGTGCTAGGGGACAGACCTTAGAAAGCATGGAGTAGGCACATCATTTGATGCATTTATGTTAAGCTCAGGGTGCTGCCTGCATAGTATGCCTTTAGTTGGACAGCCTGCATGATTGGCAGGCAGCCTGACATGCATTCATGCCAGGCTGGCCTTCCAATTCTTTGGACAAACATGCCCCCTTTTTGGGCATGTTCACGCCGTTTGGCAGGTCTGATCACGTGATTCGCGCCAGTGGCACACCCTTTTACCCTGCACATTGACTTCCTGCTTCACTGGACACTGCTCTTAGGGGATATGGATTTACTTGAAAGATGAAAGCATAAATTAGAGAGAGATTAGCATAGAGTATGTGTTTTCCTATAGCTGCATCTTTTGAGTTTTCCCTCCAACACCATCTCCATCAGAAACATGATGCTTGGGAGGTATGGTTGTATTTTTGGTCGATAAGATTCTGTAAATAGGCCCATCATAATTGTCAGCACCAGGCCCACTGGGCTCTTAATCTGGTCCTGTGTGTTTCATCCCCCCTCACCCCTTAAATATTAGTTAGTTACTGCTCCTCGTACCACAACGAGGAAACAAGACCGTACGTTCAAACCTGTTTGTATTTGTATTTGTTTTGGTTTGTTTAAAATGTTCAAAAACTTGTCAGAACAAAATCCCTCACAAAAACATAACGTTGCATTACCAGATAACTACTATACCTGCATATGCCTCTCTGTATCACAATGCTTTTTTATATGAGCTGTTCGCACTTTGGCTTTTGCATAAGCCCACACAATACCTTTTGTGCAACATATGTGTACCTGTCACTTCTGTCAATCGAAAAATAAAGAATTTATAAAAAAAAAAACAGAAACCAAACAGGATGAAACGATAACATAAAACTACTTTAGAAAGTTTTCTGAAATCCTCAGTTAGTTCTGAAGTAGAAACTATAACAAATCCACAAAGTGATATTGAAGAATTCATGAACACCATTGTAGAATCAAACTGTGGAACAAACAAACACTGAATTAATAATATATAAAATGATGAAATATATAAAAAAAAAAAGTGATAATTATAGTGAGATCCAAACGGTTTGGCATGGAAGTAGCTGTTAATGCTAACCACTTTAAATCAAGGCTCTCTCCCTCTGACACTCTGCCTCTTTATCCTTTGGTGGTCTTCAATTTTCCCACAACCCAAGAAACTCTGAAAATAAAGGTGGTGGCGTAGGGTTTCTGCTCTCACCTCACTGCTTGTTCAAACCTCTACCCACACCCCCTTCCCTCTCTTTCTCATCATTTGAGATTCATTCAATCCGCCTTTTTAAACCCATCTCTGCTAACATTGCGGTTATCTATCATCCCCCTGGTTCCCCACTTCTCTTCCTTGACCATTTTGCTGCCTGGCTTCCTTACTTCCTCTCCTCTAGCATTCCATCTGTAATTCTTGGAGACTTCAACATTCCCATTAACTCACCCTTGACCTCAGCAGCCTCAAAACTACTTTCTATTACCTCCTCACTTGGGCTATCACAGTGGGCTAATTCCCCCACCCATGTAGCAGGCAATACTCTAGACCTTATTTTCACTTTCGCTTATTTTCATGATTGTACAGTCTCTATCATCTGCAACACTCCATTTCCTCTCTCAGATCATCATTTCCTATCATTTGCTCTCAATAGTCCCCTCCCCCAAAAATCTCAACCTAACCTCCCTCAACTCAGAAGGAATCTGAGTTCTATAAATCTCCAGCAGCTGTCAGCTGATATCAATTCCCAACTATTATCCATTCCTGCTCACTCATGTCCCTCACTAGCTATCTCCTCATATAACTCTACCCTCACCTCAGCCCTGGACGCTGCAGCCCCTCTCCAAATACACACCGCAAAGAGGACACGCCCCCAACCATGGCACACTAAATCTTCTTGTTCTGCTGAATGCTGCTGGAGGAAGTCTCACATCGAGTCAGACTTTCTACACTACAAATTCATATTGCGTTCATACAGCACAGCCCTTGCCCTTGCCAAACAGTCATACTTTTCTTCTCCCATTCGTTCATGCTCCCACAATCCCAGGCATCTCTTTGATATCTTTAACTCTCTTCTTTGCCCTGCTGTGGCCACCCCCAAAACTAACCTTACAGCTGATAGTCTTGTTCGCTACTTTACTGACAAGATTGAACAGAGGAAATAATTCTCACCACCTTCCCCTTCACCTTTTCAACCTCCCCTGGATCATGCCTCTCCAACCCTCCCAACCTTCTCCCAGGCTACCGAACAAGAGGTGGCTGCACTTATCCTTTCCTCTCGCCCCACCACTTTCCCGCTTGATCCTGTCCTGTCTGACCTTATTAGATCTCTCTCCTCTTGTCTTGTAACCTCCTTAACACACATCTTCAACTGCTCTCTTTCTACTGGCACTGTTCCTGCTGTCCTGAAACATGCTCATGTAGTACCCGTCTTTAAAAAAAAAAAAAAAAATACATGTCTCGACCCATCCTCCCCCTCTAACTATCGTCCTATATCCCTGCTCCCTTTTTCCTCAAAGCTTCTTGAAAGACTAGTCTTCACCCGTCTGGCCTGCTTCCTCAACTCCTACTCTCTCCTCGACCCTCTTCAGTCCAGCTTCCGCCCCCTCCACTCTACTGAGACTGCCCTTATCAAATTCACTAATGACCTTATCACAGCTAAATTCAAAGGTCACTACTCCATACTAATTCTTCTTGACCTCTCCGCTGCTTTTGACACTGTTGATCATGTTCTCCTTCTCCAAACTCTTCAATCACTCGGCCTCTGTGACTTTGTCTTCTCATGGTTTTCCTCCTATCTCTCCCAACGCTCAGTGTCGCCCTTTTCTAATGATACCTCCACCGTTCATCCTGTCTCAGTTGGAGTCCCCCAAGGCTCTGTCCTTGGTCCCCTTCTATTTTCTCTTTACACTGCCTCTCTGGGCAAGCCTATTACCTCTTTTGGATTCAAATACCACCTGTACGCTGATGACACCCAAATATGTCTCTCCTCCCCAGACCTCTCCCCTGATGTCCTGCAACGTGTCACCTCTTGCCTTTCTTCTATCTCTGATTGGATGTCCTCCCGCTTTCTGAAACTGAATCTTTCTAAAACAGAACTTCTTGTCTTTCTTCCTCCTAATATTAATCCTCCTCTCTCGCTCTCCCTTCAGATTGGTGGTACCCATATCAGCCAATCCTTACAAGCACATTGTCTTGGTGTTACTTTTGATTCTGGCCTCACCTTTGAGCCTCACACGCGGTCTGTTGTCAAATCATGCCAATTCCACCTCAAAAACATCACCCGCATCCGCCCCTTACTTACACAAGATGCTACTAAAGAGCTTGTCCATGCTCTAGTAATCTCTCGCATGGACTATTGTAACTCTCTCCTAATTGGTCTTCCCAATAGCCGTATTGCCCCGCTACAGTCTGTAATGAATGCTGCCGCCAGACTGATTTTCCTCTCCAGTCGGTCCTCTCACACCTCACCCCTCTGTCAGTCCTTACAATGGCTTCCTGTATACTATAGGAGCCAATACAAAGTGCTAACCAATACCTATAAAGCACTGAATAATCTTAGCCCCTCTTATATCTCCTCACAGATCCATAGGTATGGCCCATCTCGGTCTCTCCGCTCTGCCCGTGACCTTCTTCTGTCCGCTAATCGTACCCGTACGGCCAACTCACACTTGCAGGACTTTTCGCGGGTGGCTCCCATCCTATGGAATAGCCTGCCTAACGCCATCAGACTCTCCCCTAGTCTTCAATCATTTAAGAAGTGCCTTAAAACTAATTTCTTTAGGAAAGCATATGGCCTCCCAGACTAACCTCTACCTCACATACCTGTCTCTTGCTCTCTCCTAAAGGGCAGCACTCTACTCTCTCCTCCAGCTCTGCTCCACTCCCACCTAATTTGACTTCTATTCCCTGTCCTAATGTGTTTTATACCCCACCTCCTATAGACTGTAAGCTCGTTTGAGCACGGTCCTCTTCAACCCTTTGTTTCTGTAAGTTTTCTTGTAATTGTCCTATTTATAGTCAAATCCCCCCTCTAATAATATTGTAAAGCGCTACGGAATCTGTTGGCACTATATAAACCGCAATAATAATAATAATAAGGGACCCTTGGAGCCATCATACCAGCTGCACATGGCTGACACTCAGTGAAAATGGCTTACTGCCAACATGTTGGGACTCTCAGCCCATTTCCAACACTTTGAGGATATATTTTGTAGCAATTGTACATTTCTATATATTTTGTAGATTTTGGCACTTTATATTTGTCTAATTACTGATATTGCATACTATTTAATTTGGCTTGATATGTACTTATTGGGAAGTATAAATAATAGAGATCATCATTTTACTAAAATACGGTTTTGTGTGGTAGTTATATATAGATATTTACTACGGTTTCTCATAAAGGATATTGACCATACTATGAGAGGGTTGTGACTCTGACAAAGGATAGAAAAGGGAGGGGTCACCGTAAGAAGGGGTATGTCAGTCTGGTGTAAAAGCATACAAAATATACACAAAGTATACAGTTGTGTAGGCGCTTCCAACCTTAAATATAGACAATTAAAGGGAGTGTGAAAAAAAGGTGTAATCCCTTAACACCTAAAAATAAAGTGAAACAATTAGAGTAATTCACACCCACTCAGAAAGATATACAAAGTATAAAATAAATATACCACCTATTGTAGATATAAGTATGGTGGTTACATCTGTAAAACAAATGGGACATACATAGTGCTTTCCATATAAATAACAACAAACAATTATAATGTATGAGGATTGAACTCACAAAGATGGAGCCTCATAGGCTCTATGTACTTCACCCTTGGGTGCCTATCCAGGCTCTCGGTAAATCCGGTTGAAGAACTCAAAATCCATGGATTCAAGTGTAAATATAGATTTATTAAATAATAAAATATTAATATTGAGGGACAAAGTAGGCAGATATAAATATAGAATACAGCACAGTATTGTACCGCAATTATGGCCAAAAAGTAAAAGCAGTAGAATACCACAGCATTTAGACAATACAATAATACCGTCAAAAAAAAGTTCCAGTAAAAGTCCAGTAAAGTGCAAACGCGTTTCAGCCCTTGATAGGGCCTTCCTCAGTGCTAAATTCCTGGAGAAACTTCAGGGCTTAAGTAGCCCCCTTAATACGTCCAACTAGATCCAGCTGTACTTCTAGATTGTCGACGACCATATCACTTCCGGTTTCGGCAAGACGCACGTGACTTCCGGTTGAATGCGGTCACGTGATGCTTTTGCGTTCCACCATGCGTTCCAAATTCTAGCATGGTGGAACTAGTCATAAAAGTGTCCATATTGGGGGAGGGCATTTGCCCAAACAAGTTATACAATAACACAGTATAAAAATATATATTATTTTTTTTAGCAAGCTGTGAATTAATGAATCAATAAGAAATACATGTTAATAGTAGTACACACAAAACACAGGGCATAATAGGTAAAACCAAAAGGATAAAACAAAGAATATAACAAAAATAATATAGAAGGGGGAGGAAATGTCCAAGAATAAAAAATAAATAAGTATATAAAAGCAATAATATGCAATACATACACATTATAATAAATATATGAATATAAAATTTTATAAAAAATGGACTAATTCAAAATCTATATTAAGACCTTTAGGGCACATAGTGTCCAAGGTAAAAATCAATTTACCCTCTAATTTGCTAAGTTCTCGGACATTATCCTCTCCTCTCCAATTCATCCACTTTTCCCAATAACCATAAAACTTAAAAGAGAAGTGTGCCAATAACCATAAAACTTAAAAGAGAAGTGTCCCAATAACCATAAAACTTAAAAGAGAAGTGTAATGTAAACTGTAAAGTGGATGAATTGGAGAGGAGAGGATAATGTCCGAGAACTTAGCAAATTAGAGGGTAAATGGATTTTTACCTTGGACACTATGTGCCCTAAAGGTTTTAATATAGATTTTGAATTAGTCCATTTTTTATAACATTTTATATTCATATATTTATTATAATGTGTATGTATTGCATATTATTGCTTTTATATACTTATTTATTTTTTATTCTTGGACATTTCCTCCCCCTTCTATATTCTTTTTGTTTTATCCTTTTGGTTTTACCTATTATGCCCTGTGTTTTGTGTGTACTACTATTAACATGTATTTCTTATTGATTCATTAATTCACAGCTTGCTAAAAAAAAATTTTTTTATTTTTATACTGTGTTATTGTATAACTTGTTTGGGCAAATGCCCTCCCCAATATGGACACTTTTATGACTAGTTCCACCATGCTCGAATATGGAACGCATGGTGGAACGCAAAAGCATCACGTGACCGCATTCAACCGGAAGTCACGTGCGTCTTGCCGAAATCGGAAGTGATATGGTCGGCGGCAATCTAGAAGTACAGCTGGATCTAGTTGGACGTATTAAGGGGGCTACTTAAGCCCTGAAGTTTCTCCAGGAATTTAGCACTGAGGAAGGCCCTATCAAGGGCTGAAACGCGTTTGCACTTTACGGGACTTTTACTGGGACTTTCTTTTAGCGGTATTATTGTATTGTCTATATGCTGTGGTATTCTACTGCTTTGTCAGGGTCTTACCTGAGTTGGGAGTCTGTAGCGCAGATATGACGCTCACCCTTGCAGATAGCCACAGGCCGAGGTGGTCAGGTAAGAATTCACCAGGCCTGTGGGTCTGTGCACGGGGGCTGTGCAGGATGCAGTACCAAATTCGCAGGACAGGCAAGGACAGAACCAGCAGGATAGTCGAGGGATAGCCGAGGTCAAAGGATGCCAGAGTTCAGAATAACGTAGTCACAAGCCGAGGTCAAAAATACGAAGCACAATAAACAGGAACACTGGTACGACACAGGAACACAGATCAAAGACTTGACAATGAGTGCTGGGCGAGGCTGGGTTTAAATACCCTGCTAATGGAGATCAGAGTCAGGTGAGAAGCAGGCAAGTCCTGGTGCAGCCCCCGGTGTAGTAGCCAAGCCAGAATGAACAAGGCCGGAATCAGAAGTCTCAGGTAAAGCCGCTGTGGCTCAGAGGTAGAGAGCAGGACTGGGATAGACAAGTACCCCGGTTCAAGTCCCCTGTTGGGAATTCCAGGAGCGACCACGTCTTGCCGTCTGTCTCACAGGTGAGTACCCTGACAGTACCTCCCCCTTCAAAAACGACCTCTGGGCGTAAGCAGGCTCCTCATCGAAGTAATCCGTCTCACCAGTGTCACTCTCAGAATCCGTCGAGTCCCCATAGTGAAAGTCCTCAGCATGGGATCCCTGATTAGTTCGGGATTTCCCAGTACCAGCTTCTGGTACAGCTGACGATCGGTCTAGGTTCCGGGTAGGGGTGACAAAAACTTCCACCACTTCGGGAGGGACAGTGCTCGCAGCTAGCAGTGCTTTTTCGAACACTTCCAAGTCTTTTTTACAGACCGTAGTGCCATTAGAAGAAATGACACAATCCTTGGGTAAATCCTTTTCAAGTGGGTAGGAAGTAGTGGTGGTAATACAGGAAGCAACTTTGGTAGTAACGGCAGACGACTCTGGAGCAGGAGGTCTAGGAGGGCGAACAGGACAAAGGGTGATGAAGTGTCCACCTTCTCCACAGTAAAAGCACAGACCATGGCTTCTCCTTCGGTCCCTCTCTCCCGGTGTGACTTTGCAGTGGACACGTCCAATTTGCATAGGCTCCTCAGGATCAAGTTGAACACAGGATACCTCTGGAGTTCTCCTGGGAACTGGATCATAAGAGGGTATCACTGGGGTGTGGTGACGTAGACTCCGCGATTTTTTAGTAGTAGGAGCTGGCTTGGGCTTAGTGATCCTGCACTGTGAGTCCAAAGCAATAATAAAGGACTCCCAGCTGACAAGGACAGGACTCTTCCTCTGCAACATTTGGTAAGACCAGGCTTTAATGCGTCCAGACAACAGGTTGATAGCCGCTCTGACCCTGATGAAATCCGTGGCGTAAGTTCGAGGCTTTAAAGAGAACAATACCTCGCAATCCATCCTGAATGACTGGAAGGACGTGTAGTTACCATCAAATCTGTCGGGCATGATGACAAAGGGTTCCGGAGCTGGATGTACTGCGCCTTTAAGAGATAAAAGTTCCTGCTGCAACTCCGAAACAATCTGGGCCAGGCTGGACACTTGCTGGAGTGAGGGTGAGCACATTTCTGCGGACTCCATATTGGTCAAGTCTTTTGTCAGGGTCTTACCTGAGTTGGGAGTCTGTAGCGCAGATATGACGCTCACCCTTGCAGATAGCCACAGGCCGAGGTGGTCAGGTAAGAATTCACCAGGCCTGTGGGTCTGTGCACGGGGGCTGTGCAGGATGCAGTACCAAATTCGCAGGACAGGCAAGGACAGAACCAGCAGGATAGTCGAGGGATAGCCGAGGTCAAAGGATGCCAGAGTTCAGAATAACGTAGTCACAAGCCGAGGTCAAAAATACGAAGCACAATAAACAGGAACACTGGTACGACACAGGAACACAGATCAAAGACTTGACAATGAGTGCTGGGCGAGGCTGGGTTTAAATACCCTGCTAATGGAGATCAGAGTCAGGTGAGAAGCAGGCAAGTCCTGGTGCAGCCCCCGGTGTAGTAGCCAAGCCAGAATGAACAAGGCCGGAATCAGAAGTCTCAGGTAAAGCCGCTGTGGCTCAGAGGTAGAGAGCAGGACTGGGATAGACAAGTACCCCGGTTCAAGTCCCCTGTTGGGAATTCCAGGAGCGACCACGTCTTGCCGTCTGTCTCACAGGTGAGTACCCTGACATGCTTTTACTTTTTGGCCATAATTGCGGTACAATACTGTGCTGTATTCTATATTTATATCTGCCTACTTTGTCCCTCAATATTAATATTTTATTATTTAATAAATCTATATTTACACTTTAATCCGTGGATTTCTAGTTCTTCATCTGGAATTTACTGAGAGCCTGGATAGGCACCCAAGGGTGAAGTACATAGAGCCTATGAGGCTCCATCTTTGTGAGTTCAATCCTCATACATTATAATTGTTTGTTGTCATTTATATGGAAAGCACTATGTATGTCCCATTTGTTTTACAGATGTAACCACCATACTTATATCTACAATAGGTGGTATATTTATTTTATACTTGGTGTAAAATCATACCAGGCTTACTTTCAACCTGTCAGTCAGCCCCAATCTGAGCAGATCATGCAGAGAGTCCTAGTGTCCTCAGCACAAGAACGTTTAATGATGCCCTCGCTGTGCTGACTTGGGGCTGTTCATTATGGTCTCTGGAATGCAAGACATCAGGGAACCAACCTGGTGGAACAGGACCCTGAAATAGGAACTGTCCCACTAAAATTGGGAAACTTGGGATATGTGTGCCCTCACATTTAAGGTACAATATAGGCACTCAGACCAATTCATCTCATTGATGTGAACTGGGTGCAGTGTCCCTGTCCCCTTAATCCTGCAATGTAAAACATTGCTGTTTTAGAGGGGTTAAGACAGCCTCTGGTGCTGTCTACCTGCAGTTTTAACTCTGTAAAACAACACTGGACATGCATGAGGATGTCCAGCGTCATTAGGTGGAGGGCCTAATGTGCATGTGCGTGGCGCTCACTGCGCATGCTAATTAGGTCCTCCCTTGTGTTGACAGAGGAGAAGAAGACGGAGCACCAAGTGATCAGGCAAATGGTTAAAGAGATTTTAACCCTTTCATTGCGGTGGTGGGGAGGAGGTGTGGGCCCAGGGGACATTACAGTGTTAGGAATACAACTTTTGATTCCTAATATTAAAGTAGTCTTTTGAGGTCCACTACTTATCCAATATGCAAAACTGTTAGGGCTATTTTTCTTTCCCCCAAGGATCCTAACGTCTGCAATCTGTACTTCAGGAATTTCAAAGAGCATGTTACACCTACCTGCCTGGATAATTAACTCCGACACAGCACCACTGTGATGTCTAACTCATCAGATTATATAGCAATCTGATCCAGGGCCGTCTTTAATATGGATTGGACCCTGGGCAAACATTTGCTTGGGCCCCCTGAACCCTGTCGTCCCCTCCCTGGCATGCAATCATGCCCCCCACATAAACGCAGAGGCGGACGTAAAGTAGAGAGGGCTCTGGTGCATGAATTATTTTGGGCAAGAGGGGGCAAAAGGTAGATCCCCATCTGTCATGCAACTCCAACAATGCTTTGACAGCTGGGGCGCTACCATTTTCCCATGCATGCAGGGTTGTATTTAGCACTGAGCAGTATTTGTGTGTTTGAGTGTAAGCATGTTTTTGTATGGAGTATGTTTGTGTGAATGTAGGGGTGTGTTTGTATGTGGAGATGGCATTTAAATGCAAGTATGCATTTATGTGTAGTGTTGGTTTATATATACACTGGTGTGTTTATATATAATTTTTTTGTTTAAAAAAAGAGGTGTGTTTATATGTAGTGTTGAAATTTGAATGCAGGTGTGTATTTGCGTGTAGTGTTGAATGCTGAGATGTATGCACAAATACACATGCACTGTCACAAACACACACACACACTGTGATACACATACACACACAGAAACACTTGCAGATACACAGATATACACAATCATACAGATGCAGCTATACAGACACATTTACACACACTGACACACACACATACAGACACACAACCTGGCACACATGCACACACTGACACATACGCAGATACACTGACAACATACAGATACACAGACACACACAATGACAACATACAGACACACAGATACATAACATGACAAATGCAGATACAAACACTGATACACCTGCAGATACACACATTGGCTACATACAGATACATGCACAGGTATACACACTGGCACACACACAGATACATACATACTGACAACATACAGATACACACTGACACACACACACACAGACACTGTGACAGACATACTGACACTGTGACAGACATACATACTGACACATACACAGACATACTGACTGGCACACCGACATACATACAGACACACAAACTGACACACACAGACATTCTGACATACACACAGACATACATACTGACACACACAGAGACATACAAACTGACACACAGACATATACTGACTGACACATACATACTGACACACTCACAGACATACTGACACACACACAGACATATACTGACTGACACATACATACTGACACACACACAGGCATACATACATACTGACACACACACATACATACTGACACACACAAAGACATACATACTGACACACTCAATTATGTAACTGAGATATAGAATTTTTACGCGGTCTGGGTATTTCAGCCTAAACTTTGCAATTTATTCTCAGTTTACCCCGTTTCCTGGCTTGGTAAATCCGTGTTTCTCATCTGATTGTCAGAAAAACAAACCATTTATAACACAGCAAAGAATGCATTAACATGGAAAGCCTCCAACTCCCCTTATATTTTACTTTATGTGAAACTGTGGCAGTGTGGGGTGACAGTGGCGGTGTGAGGTGACAGTGACATTGTGGGGTGACAGTGGCGGTGAGTTGTGACAGTGGCAGTGTGGGGTAGCGGTGTTGCATTCAACACACACAGACATACTGACACACAGACATACATACATACTGACACACAGACAGACATACTGAAAGACACACATAAATACTGATACACAGACAGACATACTGACACACACAGACAGACATACTGACACACACAGACATACATACTGACACACACAGACATACATACTGACACACACACACAGACAAACTGACACACACACACACACACACACACAGACATACTGACACACAGACACACACAGACAGACACTCTTCAGTTTCCTACCTTTGAAAGAGGCTTCCTTCCCTGGGGTCCAGTGTGCTGGCTGGGGTAGTTGGGAGTTGGGGGTCTGCTCCCCCTCCTCACTGGATGCTGGCTCAGCAGCCTCCTGCGCGTCCCGATGTCTGTGAGGTGGGAGGAAGTGATTTGCGGACGTCACTTCCTCCCATGCAGCCGTTAAGCAAGGGCCCGGTCGCGCTGTTAAAGGGCCACAGCGCCAACCGGACCCCTGCTGGAACATGCTCACTGGGTGGCCCTAAGGGTATGGGCCACCCGGTGGGCCCCCTTAGTGTGCGGGCCCCGGTGCAGCCGCAATACTAGCACCGCGGGCCCATTAGGTAGGGATATATTTAAAAAAACAACAAATTTTATTGCAGGCAGCGGGGCCCACGGGGCAGCTGCTTTGGGCCCCCCATGAGTAACTGGGCCCAGGGCAGCTGCCCCGTTTGCCCCTCCTTAAAGACGGCCCTGATCTGATCATGTCACATAACATCACATTATACAGAATGAGCAATTATTTTGGACAGCTGTCAAAGATTACTCATAGTCTCAAGGCATGGTTCGTTTATAGTTCATTGACTACGTTCGGACTTATCAAACGGCAACTCTTCCTGACCATTTTGCTAATTTTGCTGAGTTCTTTATTTTTAAAGTATTAATATTTTAAAGGAAACATCTGTTAAGATCAGATTTAGTAAAAATGTTATTTTATATTAAGAATATTTCTCTTGGATAATATTTTTAAGTAGTTATGAGCAGGAAATTTCAAGATGGAAGGAAGGTTAAAACAAAATGGCACATTGGTTATATGATTTTATTCTATCAATAACTATACTATGTATGGAAGAAACCCATAATAAGTGCCAAATCATGACCTAATATGGAGATCTGGTAAGCATATCTATTTTTATTTATTTATATTAAAAGTTATCTCCCCCTGGGCACCACCAAAAACAAAACTTTGAGAAGTAGTTGTCTTCTAAATGTTTTTTACTTTAAAGTAATACTTGAGTCACCCAGAACGCTTAATCTCCATTATATGGTCTGGGTGCAGTGATCCTGTCATTTCAACCCTGCAATGTAAAACATAGCCCTTTTTGAGAAACTGCAATGTTTCCACTCCAGGTTTAGATCTACCTCTAATGTCTGTCTTCCTGATAGCCAGAAGAGGTGCTTCCTCCTCCATAGTGGAGTGAAGCTCGGCAGAATTTGATTGGAGAAGTGTAGAGTTTTGAATCTATTTCGCTCCCCGATCCAAAGCTTATCTGAGAAGAATTGGATTGGATGAGATCTTGGTTAATGTCAACATGCTTTCTGACATCACTGGAGGTGGAGCTGGAGGCTGCAGCGGAGGAGTCCCAGCACTGGAAATGAGGTGAGTAATATTAATGTACATTTTTACACAGCAAAGGTGGGTAGACAATGTAGACAATAGTACCCAAATAATGATAATAGAAAGTTCATTAAAACAAAACAGTCAATATATTTATATCTAGCAAATTCTCACGGTAGGGCAGTTCATTTTCGCACAGTGATGTGGCACACCTAACACATGACCAACAACGACCACAAACTGTGTGAGCTGGGTCATACTCTTGTATATAAACCACAGAACTAGAGTTGCCAGCTTGGTGTATATCTTGGTGTACATCTTGGTGTGATCTTAGAACACAAAAAGTGTTTTAAGCGATGCTGGACGTCCTCACGCTATGTGAGGACCTCCAGTGTTGACAAAATCCCAATAGGAAAGCATAGAATAATGCTTTCCTATGGGGAGGTCTAATGCGCGTGCACAGCCATTGCCACGCATGTGCATTAGGTCTCCCCACCGGCTGACGTCAGCAGGGGAGGAGAGTAGGTGGAGCCTGACCCAGCGCCGAGGGACATTGGCGCTGGACTCCGGTAAATCACTGAAGAAGTTTTAACCCCTTCAGCAACTTGGGATGGGGGGTGGGAAGGAAAGGGGCACTGTAGAGTCCTGCAGTGCCAGGAAAACTAGTATGTTTTCCTGGAACTGGAGAGTCCCTTTAATTCTAGCAATATCTACTAGGTATGATATGTATGAGACCTGACAAAAAACATACAAAAAATACACAATTCCTTGTAACATTTCACGGACTGGAAACCATATCAGGTCTCTCATGTGTTAAATTTGTGATATTGCATGTTGCACTTTAATAGGTTCTTATATTCATTTTTCATTGCATTTCAAGAGCAGGGAGAGCTCTGATGTCACCCAACACAATACAGAGATTAAAAGAACACCTGGCTTTAAAAGACATCTGGCTTTTACTGCTGAAGAAGCTGAATGTGGCTCTGACGTCCAGAGGGACCAATGTTATTAAACGGTTTGAGTACTTACTTGAGCGGGTGTCAGGACACTCCAGTGGATAGTAGTGGTTATGGTACTTGGAGTGTTCCTTTAATGCAAACTGCAGTAATACTTTCCAAATCTGTAGAAATAGAAAGATTTAACTATATTTATTCTTGTGGGTATTATACTCGCATATCAGATTTCTACATTCTGCTGCCAGGGTTATTCAAATTCCGCTGTAGTGGTTATGATGTAACCTGTCATGCCCCAAACTACTTGTGCTCTTCTGGAAGAGCATGGAATTTAAAAGGGATTCTATAGTGCCAGGAAAACAAATTCTAATGTGCCCCCCTTCCGCAGCCCTGAAAGTGTCAAAACCCCATTTAGTCAGGCTCCCCCCACCGACTTCAGCCGGCAGGGGAGACCTAATGTGCATGCACGGCAGTGGCCCCGCTCGCATTAGGATTTCTGCATAGGAAAGCATTATTCAATGCTTTACTATGGGGACAAATCTGACACTGGAGATCCTCATGCAGAGCGTGAGGACGTCCAGCGCAAGATACCGGACCAATGGTCCGTTTCAAAGCAAGAATTCCCTCTAGTGGCTGTCTGGTAGTCAGCCACTTGAGGTGGAGTTAACTCTGGATAGTAATTATTGCAGCCACATAGTAGCCTCGTTTGGCAAGATATAAATATATTTTTTTTACATGTATTGTTTTCTCCTCACTTTAGATATAGTATGTATAATTTTGGTTTATTTGCTCACAATCCTGTGGAAATATTAGATATTATACAGGGTGGGCCAAAATCCAGAACTAAAAGAACACCGGGCATTAAAAGACATCTAGTATTTACTGCAGAAGAAGCTGCAGTAAAAAGAGGAGTCGATAACTTTTCTATTACTGAGCCAATTTCAATCATATTACATACAATGAATAATACCGTATGGAGATTTGTTTGACAACGTACAGAAGATGACTTCTTTAAATGAGTTCCATTTGCTGCCTCTCCAAGTTGGGCTCTTTCACTTGTTTGTAACATTCCTTACAATGACACTATAGTCACCTGAACAACTACAGCTTATTGCATTTGTTCTGGTGTGTATAATCATTCCCTTCATACTTTTGGCTGTAAACACTGTCTTTTCAGAGAAAATGCAGTGTTTACATTACAGCCTAGTGATAACTTCACTGGCCACTCCTAAGATGGCTGCCAGAGGTGCTCTGCAGGCAAACACTGAACTTTCCTCATACAGATGCATTGATTCAATTCATCTTTATGAGGAGATGCTGATTTGCTGGGTTGTGTTTGGCTTGTGCTGGCTCTGCCCTTGATCTGCCTCCTTGACAGTATAAGCCAATCCTATGGGGAAGCATTGTGATTAGCTAACAGAAAAACTTCTGATGATACCAGCAGAGCCAGCAGCAGACGACTGGAATAAAAGTAAGATTTTACTATATTTCATGGGACAAGGGGAGGGTGGGGAAACAGGGGGACTGTCATTTTAACACTAGAGGGTCAGGAATACGTTTGTGTTCCTATCCCTTTAGTGTTCCTTTAATGTTTGAGGCTCTAGCAGTTGAATTTCTGACCGATAACTTCTGGTGAGGCCTGCATCAGTTATCAATAATCTGTGGATTTTCTGTACCCCAGAACGACCGTTTTGATTATTGACGAAGCCATTTAAAGAAAATGAGCTTCATTAGACATGATGAGTTGAATAAATGGTTCTCTCTGGCTAATTCCTTGTTCCTTTGTGAAATGACTCCTGATGAATCTCCCAAGACTCCGTCATCATATGAACCTGCAACAAAACAGTAACTACTAGCAAATAAGTAATTTACTTGTCTAAATCTATTCTGAATTTTGTCCCAACCTGTATGTTTGGTTTTGGTAGCTAGCTGTATATTCATTGTTTTAAGGATATGCATGATAAGTAGTATAAATAAAAATAAAACCCTCTATTTTCAATGTAAAATTGTTTTATTACATTGCTTTATAAAAAGACTTCTCAGTGTGAGAATTTAACTTCATATAGCAAAAATGTGTGTGACCCAGTAGTTTATGGGTTAATAAAGGTTTTGGCTACTGAGGGTGTTGTTGCGATACATTGTGGCTCTGGTTTATCCAGGGTTAGGTCTCTTTTAGGTCTGTTCTCAGTTTGCACACTTCAGATCTTGATAAGGTATGCGTGAATTCATACAAAATGCGTGGGTCATGAACTGAACAATTAGGAGAGTCTCCTCTCCTCTATGCTATTGCTTGTGTGGCTTGTGGATTTAAAAAAATATAAAAATATAACAGAATGTTTGTTTTTAATGCAGCAATGGCACTTTTCCCTATATAGGACACTGTTGATGAACTAAATATTTTTACAACAAAAAAATGCTTGGCAGTGAAGTGGTTAAGGGCTGTAAATCCTTGTTAATGGAATAATCTGTCAGTTGTCAAATATATATGATTTTCAAAACCTGTTATTTTAGAGGTTTTAATGCAACTCTCATCACACACAGTAATATAAATAAAGGATTGTTAACAGGGGAAATTCAGACTGATGATGCACAACCTGAGCAGATCTGTGAACATGTTTTCATTTCTACACTTTCGAACAACATAAATTACAACAGCGCTAATGGAACTTAATGTGGCACGCGATGAGCAGGCTGACGTTATATTAAATATTGTTCAATACCCACCATAAAAAAAGGCAAGTAAAAAAAATCATTAGAAAGTAGTTTGATCTGATACAATTTCCAGACTTTTCAAGGTTTTTTCTACAGTAATGAAGGCAGGATATCTATATTGAAGAGGCAGTGTAGTAGTAACTGGGAGATTAAACAAAATATAAATAGATTTGCATAGTAGAAAGATATAAGATATCGCCCATCTGTCCTGGCTCCACCAAGACAGGCTGATATTGGATCCCAGTCACACTGTCCTGTTTTTTTTATTTTTTCTGCTTAAAGGACCACTATAGTGCCAGGAAAACATAATTGTTTTCCTGGCACTATAGTGCCCTGAGGGTTCCCCCACCCTCAGGGTCCCACTCCCGTGGCGCTGAAGGGGGAGGACGGGGTTAATCCCTTACCTTTTTTCCAGCGCCGGGCTCCCTCGCCGCTGGGGACTCTCGTCCCTCTTCTTCCGTCATCGGCTGAATGCGCATACGCGGAAAGAGCTGCGCGCGCATTCAGCCAGTCCATAGGAAGGCATTCTCAATGCTTTCCTATGGACGCTGGCGTCTTCTCACTGTGAAAATCACAGTGAGAAGCGCGGAAGCGCCTCTAGCGGCTGTCAATGAGACAGCCACTAGTGGCTGGATTAACCCTAAAGTAAACTGCTATGTTTACAGCAAAAAGGGTTAAACCTAGCTGGACCTGGCACCCAGACCACTTCATTAAGCTGAAGTGGTCTGGGTGCCTATAGTGGTCCTTTAAAACATTGGAGAAAAGCCCCCGAAAACCACAAGACAGAATTATTAAAGGGGCTTCAAACAGCTTGAAGCTACTCCAGTGCAATGTGACATACATGAGAGTGCTCAGTAGTGCTCTAGATAATGCCCACTCTCAAGAGGATGCGTTAAAGGGAATCGGTCATTCCCCAAACTATTTGTGCTCTTTGAAAGAGCATGAAATGTAATCTATATATTGTGCTACCAGATCTGTAGGTGAATGTATAGAATGGGAGTAAAACCTGTTTAAATATAGATCTTTTTTCCACTTCTCGGTTACATTTTTGGAAAATACTTTGTCGATGATCTGACTAAGAAGGGAGAGCAGAAAATGCCTCCCACATGCAGTCAATTCTGCTTTCCCAAGCACAGCAACCACAGCACAGTGTTTACAATTGAAACTCTCTAGCCGACGTTTCTAGCCCTAGGAATGACTGATTTTACTCTGTTCAGATGCCATCATGATGGTAACAAAGCCAACGTGTCGGTGTCACACTAAAGGTTTTCCCTGTTTGAGGAGTCACTCGAATTACTTTTTAAAGTGAATTTATTAATGTTTAATATTAGCTCATTACATTTGTTACAGTGTTGTATCATTCCATATCTTCAATAGGTACTTCAGAAGATGATGTTCCACCAACTATTTATTAGTCACTCACCTGTACCAAACTTGGATCCCTTCACACCACCCTCTGAATCCTGCTGATCAAATACGTTTCCACCAAGGAATGACCTGTATAAAAGGGCTCCCTTCTTGTCACTTACTGGTTCCATGCTGAATATTTGCTTCATGTCACAGTCACTCACACCCGTATACTCCATAGCAAAATAAAACCAGTGGTGGTAGTAATTTGACTAGCCATAGACTGGACTTCCTCCTCGACAGTGATTTATCTGAAGACTTAGGACAGATTAAACTGTATATCAGACTCACACATTTATCATACAGAGATATCACCATTCAATATATCCCACATTGTTGCGTATATATATATTGCCATTCCAGGAAGATAGAAAAATCTGTTTCAACAGTCAAACAGTTAACTTTCAGCTTAATATTTTACATTTACTGAACATTTAATGGATCACATATATACACATAGACTAATGGAAAGAATACAGTGTATTATTCCAAAGGGTATTCATTGTATGAATGGCAATGAGGGACCTGCCACATTATGCTGTCTTATTTATTACGTTCATAAGAGACAGGCAAACAATATCACACACCGTAGAGCAGGCAAAAAGATCACAACCCAATTTTCCTGTCATGTGAATCAAGAAAAAAAATATATGTAAAAAGGGCCCAACAAAAGGATGACACTAACAGTGCACTTGCCTTGATTCTAGGAGCTTGTGATGAAAGGTATTAGTAAAATAAAAGTCAATCATCCAGGAATTATAAAAACACAATAACAGCTTTGCCGCAAGATACATTTTAACTTTCATTAAGTTCAACAAATAACACTGTGTACAATTTATGAAATCTTGGCTGCTGGGAAGACCTTTAACTTGGTTTTCTAAAAATTATACCATTGGCTGATAAGGACTTAGAAGAAAACATTATAACACATCTTCAGTATAAGTGACATAACAGGTTGGTCTCAAACAAATGACTTTCCTAACTGTAGTCTTGTATGAATTAAGGTAGATGTTGCTCGGTTATGAAGCCATCTAAAGGCCTACTCCATTGAAGGTTTTTTTTTTTTTTTAATTATTGTTAAATCATTGCTCCCTTCTCTTGTCAGAGAATGACATATGAAGCCAGAGTGTTTCAAACATTTGTCTCCAGTTGGGATCAGTAAAGAGGTTCAATCACATCATGAAAATAACCACCTTATCCACTATTGGACACATTTTGATTTTGTGCATACAGATGGCTTGGAATTTCATGAAAATTTTAAAAGATACCGTGTTAGAACAAAACCCACTGAAGCTATGGATTGTGGGTGAACATTAATATAAACTTACTCCAGAGAAAGGTTTGCAATATGTATTATTTCAACAGGGTGACCCATGAGGTTTCAGGCTAGGCTCTCTCTAATACATTGAAGTAAGCATGTCTAAATGAGAAGAGCCCTCGCTACAATGAGACAAGGCGGAGGCAACACATTTCATATAGTAAATAATATAGAGCTTTATTTTGTCCATTAGGACAGCTTTAAATAGTGGTTGCCTGTATAGCAGTAATGACAGTGACATGTTAAATGCTACCCAATCAAGCTCCAAAAACAGTAAATCATTGCAAATTTTAAAAAAAATTTAAAGTCAAATTCTCAAGAATTTTATTATTATTTCAGTAAATTTGTTTTTACATATTAGTTTGAAAAAGATTGAAATTTAATCAATGTCTCTCATCTTTCAACGCATCTTTCATCGTCCTATCTTTTATTACCGTCTCCACTCTTCCCTCATCATTTATTGCAGCCTCCACTCTTCTATCATCATTTATTGCAGCCTCCACTCTTCCTTCACAGTCTTCATCCTCACCTCATATTCCTTCACAGTGTCCCCTTCCCCTCCTCTCCTTTCACAGGTCTCATCCTCTCCTCTCATCTCACTTGCCACTAGTACCATTATTTTTAGAATGTCTGTTTTAATTACTGGAAAGTGTGGGATTGCATGAGAAATAAAAGATTCTAACGCCCAGAGCTTAAATCACATATGATTTTCCTGGCTAATCCATGTCAGTATCACTAATGGGTTAAGCGCCTCCCTCTCAGCTGATAGGACAGGGATAATAAACTTTGAATTAACATATTCAAAGGACCCTACTCCCCAATACCAGCAGTGTTTTTTCCTGTCCTCCAGCTTCATCTGAAATACGTTTCTCAATATGGCCCACTAGGGAGTTCAGCCTCTCTCCCCAAGGAAGAACCCAGATACAGCCCAAGCGGATTGGGACTCCTTGGGTTAAGATTACTATCTTAGTTAATAGTAATTAAAGAAATCAACTCTATTCTCATCCTCAATATATACATGAATCACAGCATCTTATTATATTTGAGGCGGTAAGGAAGCCCCTCTTTCGTATGAACTATAGAAAGAGGGTCCTTGCTAGAATTCGAAAAAGCTCCAAAGCTTATCATGATTAAGTCATCAATATCAGTTAATAAAGAATTCCAACTGAAAGAATGCATAAAGAAGCTTATACATCAGAAGGTTATATGTCAAGTACCCTACACGGAAGAATTTACAGGGAATTACTCCACAGTTTTCTCGCTCCAAAACTATCAGGAAAATGGAGAATGATACTGGATATAAGCAACCTAAATACATTCCTAAAGAACAGAACATTCAAGATGGAAAGCTTTCAAATCAATAATTCCACAACTGCATACATCAGATTGGCTAAGTTCAGTAGATGCCTACTACCATATACCAATCGCACCCAAACACGGAAAATATCTGAGGTTCTGGACATTCAACAACCATTATCAGTTGCAAGGTATGCCATTTGGTCTTACCGCAGCACTCAGGACATTTTCAAAAAACCTCATCAATATCATAGCAATCCTGAGAGAAAAAGGATTACAACTATTCTGTTATTTGAACGATATTCTGGTGGTAAACAATAGCCCCACTACTTTTTTATTACAACACAAAGACATGGTGATACAGACCTTACAGGAATTCAGATAGATCCTGAACTTCAACAATAGCCAATAAGATCTATTCCAAGATGTAAACTTCCTAGGAGCACGGATCAACTCGAGGACATATTGGATATCATTATCGGCAGACAAAATATAAAGATTACTGAACAAGGGGGGCGGAGCCTGGCAGCTAAGCTAAATGGTTGTGCTAAGCCTCAGCTCCTGCACAAAACAACACAAATCAGGGGAAAAACCCCAAAAGAACTGGCACAAAGCACACACTAAAGTGGAGCCAGCGAGACGGGGACACCCCGGTGAACCTTCTGATACCAGAAACAAACGTGTGACCCACCGGAACCCTGCTCTGCTAACCTGAGGCCTACCGGAGATCGAGATATGGAGAGACGGACGCTCTCCATGCTGACTGGCCTGGGTATGGATCCCTCGGGGCTCCCTCCTCCTACCCTCCCCACCTCCCCCTGGACCGATGGGGGTCATCTAGATCCACAGCGTGCGATGGGAGAGGTGGACACGGATGGGTTCAGCTGCCTGGGGTCCAACAGCAACGGGGCGGCCAAGCACATGGCGCTCCCAAAATGGCGGCGGCAAGCCTATTAAGTGAACATCCTCACAGACCTGAACTGGAGGAAGGCAGCGACATACAGCAGCGCATAAACGCAACCTTTGCCCGATTCTGGACCAGCCTCAGGGAAAAGATGCAAATACCCCAGGCAAAAGCACAAACCCAACTACTCATGGATGAGCGGAGTCACAAGCACATAGAGCGGAGAGAGACTCCCTGGAAGCAGTGGGAGATGAAACGGCAACATGTAAGTGAGCCGCGACCCGCGATACCTATTACAAGGCGCCCCAAGCACCAGCTAGCCGCACAGACAACCCACACACACAAGTACCCCAAGCAGACTCCCCGGGATCCCCGCCCGCGCACAGGCGCCAAACACCTAACTCTACAGGACCGAGCTCGCGGTCGGGGGGCCCGGAGAAGCACCAAATTAACACCGCTTAAACAAGAGGGCCGAAAATCTACACAGCAAGGGAAAATACACCTCAGAGCCAGTCCCGGAAAGACAGAGGACACAAGAGGGCCGAAAATCTACACAGCAAGGGAAAATACACCTCAGAGCCAGTCCCGGAAAGACAGAGGACCCGACCCTTAATCAACCTGTAACCCACAGAATGACGGCACACACCCAGACATCTGGACATTTATGCTCAAATTCTTACCAAGCTAAACACAGGGCAAGGAGAACTTACACAACCACAGGTTGCTGAGCCTCCGGTGAGGGGCATTGGCTGAAGGAGCAGACGGCACAACAGGAGCTTCTCCCCCAGCCATACCTAACCCTTTGAACTGCCAATATATGTTATCTTACTGCCTTTATGATTTACTCCCTTATATGTCTCATGTACAACTCGACCGCACTTAGACACAGAGCACAGCATGCCTGACTACACTCTAGGAACCACACACACTGCACCAGTCGTAGTCTGTCTATTATTAATTGGCTACACATCAAATTATTAATAATGTGTTTACATGTTTGTCAGGCCGGAATGACGGGCAGCTCACTGCCCATTACCAGCTCATGCCAATCCCTAACACTGAAGGGCCCTTACTAGCCAGCAAACTGGGTAAATCTCCAGGCAAACCCACAGCGAGGTGCCCCATCACCGGACTTAACTCCTTCACTCCCTTACTTGTACAACCCTAGAGACCAGGCTTTCTCATAAACATAGCCCACCACTCATAGGAGGGGAATGCGTTCAGCCCATAGCCTCGAGTTGCCATCTACTGCGAGCTTAAGCGATCTAAGATCATTACAGAGGAGAATTAATGGTAGTTAAGCATAGCTCACTACATTTAAGTTAAGCGTATATCCTCAGAGGGAGTGTGAAAGGAAAATGTGCCAGCTCTCTACCAACCTAGCACAGGTCTTGTCGTAGCCTATGATGCGGCCTTCTTGTGATAGAGCCTCACCTAATGTTTATGATACGATCACATTCTCTGGTTGTTTCACCCCATTAGTATAAACCCCCTAGCTAAACAACTAATACTATAAAAGCAACAGTACCCA
Organism: Pelobates fuscus; assembly: GCF_036172605.1. NCBI lineage: Eukaryota > Metazoa > Chordata > Amphibia > Anura > Pelobatidae > Pelobates > Pelobates fuscus. The sequence continues at coordinate 83,199,213 of NC_086322.1, forward strand.
AGTTTTAGTTTTACACAGCAAAGTTTTTTGGTTTTTTTTTCCTCTTTGTTTTTCACTAGTTTACAAACATGTTGAAACTATTGCACCGCTTCAAGCTATTCACACTAATGTAGCTTAAACCAAATCGACAATGGCTTGTTTACCTTATCGTTACCTTACCTAATTAAAAATGTATGCTAACCCACCAAGCCACACCACTGTGATGCTATGTCTATGATAATCGAGCCTACTGACGCTGTTGTGGCAATACAGGCACTGCTGTACTTACCTGAATACCAAAAATAAAGAATTAAAAAAAAATAAAAAAAAATTACTGAACAAAGGCCCACTGGAGTACCAAGAATGAGAAATGGTGACAACGGATGCCAGTGTGAAAGGTTGGGGTGCTCAATTGATACACCACCTAACACAAGGAGTTTGGCCATTAAACAACTGGAACTTACAGTCGAACATCCTGGAAATAAGAGCAGTATATCGAGCCTTGATTGCTTTCAAGACTTTCCTGAAGAACAAATGGGTAAAAGTGCAAGTGGACAACATGATTTGTGGACCCAGGACATACTTGAAAACAAGAGAAATCTCAATGTATCTTTCCTGGTAAAATATTTTATAAATAAATAAATAAATAACAGCTATGGCATATATAAATCACCAAGGCAGAACCAAAAGCAAGAAGTTAATACAAGAAACAAAACCCATCATCTTCTGGGCTCAGCAAAATTTAGAAGGTCTCCCAGCTATCTACCTTCCAGGGAAATAAAACAAAGTGGCAGACTATCTGAACAGGAATTATATAGACTCAGGAGAATGGAAACTAGACACAAAGATATTCCAAGAAATGGGGAAAGCCGGTAATAGACCCCATGGCAACTTTCAAAAACAAGCAACTTCCTATCTTCTTTTTCCAAGAGCAAAGGGGCAAGATGCACTCTCTATCCATCATGACAATCCTGCTCAATTTCAATTAAGGGCCTGGAAATTGAAAAGAACATCCTAAAGTCAAGACATCTGTATAATAGTGCTGAAAACTATTCTAAAATCAAGAAATAGCAATACTTCTAATGTATACTATACAATTTGGAAAGCCTACTCAGATTGGGCAAGATTTATGGGGGAAAATACAAGTTTGATTAACCTTTCATATCTGCTGGGGGTTTTTCAGAAAGTACTGGAGAAAGGTCTATGCCTGAGCTCCCTAAAAGTTCAAATATCGTCCTTTTCAGCTATATCTAATAGACAATTGGCTCTGGATCCTACTATCAAGCATTTCATGAGGGGTGTAATGCGTATCAGACCCCCAATAAAGAATGTAATTCCCGCATGGGATCTACAGTGTTGCAAGCCCTACATTTGAACCTATAGAATCCTCATCCATATGGGATATATAATTGAAATGCATTTTCTTGATTGCCATCAGGTCAGCTCGCAGAGCTTTGGAGCTATGGGCTTTATCTTCTGAATCTCCTGTTACTCAATTCCTGTGAGAAAAAGCGGTAACAATCCTGGAATTCTTGCCAAAGGAAGTCTCAAGATTTCACCTAAATCAAGAAATAATTCTACCTACTTTTTTCCCAAATCCATCATTAGGGGGTTAGACCTATTGGCATAAACATGATGTAGTAAGAGCCCTAAAGGCCTACCTTGAGAGAACCAAGAATATTAGAAAAACTCTTTGTAATTCCGTTTGGTTATAGGAGAGGTATGCCGGGATCAATTCCAACAACACAAAGATGGATAACATCTGCCATTCAGAAAGTATACAAAGTTTCAGGAAAAGTTATTCCTGAAGGGATTAAGGCTCATTCAGCCAGGGCTGTCTCTGAAATTTGGGAGTTTTTGGCAGACACATCAACTGAAGAAATATGTAGGGCTGCAGCTTGTTCTTCATCCAAAACATTTGTAAGACACTACCGCCTAAATGTCTCAAGTCAAGCTTCACAATCTTTTAGGGAAAGTGTTCTCACTTCTGCAGTTTCCCGCAAATAAACTTAAGTTAGCAGCATTCTGTTTTGTTCGATCAATTCCTGCCCAATTCGCTTTGGAAGTCCCATTACTGATGCTAACATGGATTAGCCAGGAATACAGACAATTTGAAAGATACCTACAGTAATTTTCTTTTCCTGGCTAATATTAATGTTGGCATCTAAAGTTCCTCCCATTCAGTTTTTTTGAAAACTTGACTGCTGGTATTAGGTAGAAGAGTCCTTTATATATTAATTCAAAGTTTATTATTCCTGTCCTATCAGCTGAGAGGGGGGAGCTTAACCCATTAGTGATGATGACATGGAAATTAGCTAGGAAAAGAACATTAAGGTATTTTTTAAAATGTTCTGTTTTAGTTCAGTTAAAGAGGGACTGTCACTTTTCTGGATATTACACCATTGAATAAAACATTGAAAATTACTTCTAACATATGTCAACCTTTTTATCATGTGATGCTTTGTTTCTACTTTAAATGTATTAAATGTACAGGCACAGCTCTCATTGAGGGGAGGAAAAAATAAACAACACATTGCTCTGATCCACATACCATGTTCAATGTCAAGGACATGGATTATAGAGTGACAGTAATCCAAGATTGAGGCACTGAGTTCCAGGACAGAACACTGTGGATATCTATATTTCATTCTATTTTTTTCACACCCCACAAACACATATATAGTGATAAGCAAGAAAATAAAAACTCCTGGGAAGTCACAGTTCACCATTAAATGTTTAAGTGGCTCTGTCACCAATGGTGGTATCGCCACCGGGTGCCTGGTGACCACGGAAAGCAGGGGAAGGTAGGTTATACTTACCTAAACCTGTCCCTTGTGGGCTCCGCCATTCTCTTCAGATCATGGTGCATGTGCAAGAGTACAGCATTGAGGTCTATGATAGAGCTTTTTTTCCCCTACAGCCACCACTGGTGGGAAATGACAAGCTTGACAAAATATAGATCCACATTTTGTCAAGCAGAGGAAACATACTGAGACAAAGTAGTCCTTACTTTGTCTCAGTATATGCCCCGACTGGGCCGGCATTTCAGTGAAATTCCAACACAGTCAATGTGAGTATTTCATAAATACTTTTTCTTTATGATTTTTTTTTTTTTTTTTTGTATGGGGTTGATAGAGCCACCTTAAAATGTCTTGGATCCCTATAGAAAGATTTAATACTTTAATGCCATTTTAAATTTCTAGCAAGCGATACTAATGTAATATATTTGTAAAATTTGATATATCCACATCCATATTATTTTTAATAATTTAATTAATTATGAATGTTCATGTACATGCCATGTTAGGCTACACTAAGAGAAATCACAATAATTTTTAGATGCTAAGGGTCCTACTTTGCCTGTGGCTTAGCGTGACTCCACAATGTTGCCACATAATGAACCTTGATGCCACTCCAGAGGTGATGCGTGGGTTGCAAAGCAGCCATTAAAGGGCACCTGATCTGCAAGAGCCTTGACCTGCACCTGGGACTCGACCAGGGCACCAGGAAAACAGGAGATTTTCCAGTGGGCTGTACAAGGCTGGAGCCATCTGCTGTAAAAGAAAAGGTGATAACCTAGCTAAAGATAGGGGACTGAAGGAGAGAAGATGCAAATAGCGCTGGCAGCCAATCGCTGTCTTCCAGGCCTATGGGATGCAAGATGTCATACCCAGCGCCCGAGATTCCTGTGGAGTAGACCCAGTGACAACACTGTAGGGACATTAGGCAGCTGTTGAGAAGAGAGATATTAATGGGAGTTCACAATATATGTGTGTGTTGCCATGCCCAATGAACAATATTTATTGTCAATCAAAGTTGTGTGTATTTATGGTTTAATTGTCAAAATATAGTTAGTTAATGTTATATGTGTAGTGGATGCATAGACAGGTTACCCAATATAGGTGGTATGATTGATTAGAGCATGGTAAGGGTTAATTCGGCAGCCTTTAATTAGACCTATGAGTTGAACTGCATCTGGAAACCAATGGATGTTGTTGGTGTCTGGAAGATACCCTGAAATGGTACAGCAATTATGGCATATTTCATTTTCCTGTTTGTCAACCAAATAGTGCAGAGGAATATGTGACTGGTATCCAGTGATAAATATTACTGTACTTTGTCAGATAAGCTGACAAAACACTTCTTTATTGTTAGTTCAATCAAGGGTGATTTGCTTAAAGTTTGAAGATTATTCTAGATACGGTCTTGTTTTTGTGGCATTATGTATGAAAAATATACCAAGTTTGTTTGTTTGTTTTTTAAATTAATTGTCTGGGTACACCAAGATGATCTGACCTGTTTACAAAGAGATTAGAAGCATCTGTACATAAGTACATTGCATTGTACATTTTCACCCAGGTTTTGAAAAAATTGGCACACGTAACACTGGAATTCCGGCACCCACCTGCCCCTCCTCAGGATCCGGGCTAGAACTGGAGATGAGCAGAAAGGTTTATATAATCCCTGATATAAAATGAAGTAATGTAATCAATACTGAGAGCTAAAATAAATATGTAGTGGATTTCATTTTTCTTTATCAAAAGCTAAAAATTGTGTTCCATATTTTGCATTTGTATGCACTATGCATATTTTTGTTCATAATAAGCATTCCTTTGTTAAGTTGTGCCTTTGTTTGGTATAAGAATCATGTTACCAAAGAGACTGTGGTTTCACAAATAATTTTGCCAAATTGTGTTTTGAGGGTTTTTCAAATTTGATTTTGTGGGGTAACCCAATGGGTCCCATTTATAAATTGTGTTGGTGGTGGCAGTTTTTATAGGTGTGGATCTAGACTATTAGACAAATAGTAATTTTAACCCTTTCACACACTGAAGTAAAATGTCCACCAGATGGTGGTGGTGTTTGGGACGTGTGTGTGAGTGAGTGTATGTATCAGTAAGGGTGAGTGTGAGTCAGTGAGTGTATGTGTTATTATGTTTGGGTCAATACGTTTGTCATTGAAACTCTTAACCCCTTAAGGACCAAACTTCTGGAATAAAAGGGAATCATGACATGTCACACATGTCATGTGTCCTTAAGGGGTTAATATTTCCCCTGAAAAGGAAAAAGTAAAAAAAAAAAAAAAGTTACATAGTTTTCATTCATTTATATGATTTGAGAGTAAATTATGCATGTGTAAAAAAATAAATACAAAGTAAATAATAATAATATATATATATTGTGAACACTCCCTGATGCTCATCCAGCACTGGGAAAAGGGCAGGGAATATAAGATAAGTATTTATAAAGGGGAATTAAAATACACTCACATGGTGGTCAAAAGAGAATAGAAAAAAAATCTCGTACCCATGTCAACACACTTCACTCACCCCTGCCCAACTCTACATGGCATCAATATTGAGAGGAATGATATGATATGTCAATGCCAAGCAAATCTGGCGAGTTTTGATCCATCAGAAAGTGCTGCCAATTAATTTTAACACTGATTCACCTGTATTATTGATTTATTTGTATATATTTATACACACATTTACTGGGGTCTATTCATAGATTATAGTGGCTGTATTACTGTATACCACTGCGAAACATTCAAAAACACACTACACATTCTCACATGCCAGAAAAATAAAAAAAAACACACTAAATAAGGAAGACAGACAGATGTGTTTCTTCAGAAGAACACTTGAGAGGTATGGTAGAAATAAGTCTAATCCTTACTTACATAAAATATTAAATAAAACGTACATATGTTTACATTACTTCCAAAATTGTTAATCCAGTTCCCTTTGGTCTCTGGCTCAATCCATAATTTAGTTGTTTTTAACTATATAATATACTGTCTGATTAATGCAATAATTTAATATGTTTCTCTTAATATGTTTTTTTTTTTTAATTTTCAGGTGTAACTTAACATGTCACTGTCATACATTTGCCATGTGTACTATATAACTTTTTATTTTAGTGTCTAACATTATGATTATGTGATTCCACTCTCTTCCACCCAAAATATTTTATTTAACTAATTCAAGACCAATGACTTGGGTGAAGTGCCATCCATGATAGCAATGAATTTGCTGATCTTGGTCCTGAAGGATTAATGCAAGGTAGACTTGCAGGATTCAACAGTATGTGACCCTACAATTTGTTATTGAGCTATGAATATGAGGAGTGATTGGAGCTTTAGTACAAAGCAACTGGAGATCCATTGGTCCTTAAGAGCTAGGTTTAGAATGAAAATGAGAATTCTATTAAAGCTAATTCTACAGAACAGACCAACATGTACATGTTCAGCCACAATCAGAGCCTGAAGACCATGTACCAATAAACTATGCTGCATTCAGCAACAGTATAACAGTCAGAACGTAGGGTCTAGAGCAAGTCCCTGAAACTTTATCACGATGTTCGCTTTCTTAATCACTCATGTTACATCTGGCTCATAGCACACTTTGGGCAGTTTTTATAAGGAGACGTATTGCAGCTTCCACAGTTGTCCTCCACCAGTCCTTGGCCACATTTGCAGTACGAAACATTAAAGACACGTTAAATGGACTATTACACTATTATTGTTCATCTTGTGGCTAACTCTGCTCGCTTCATGTTCGTCTTGTCTTTGTTTTTCTGAAATCTTCAATTCCGTTCCTCTCTTGACATCAATCTCCAGATCCATCATGAGAGCTTCGATTGAAGATATCCTCTTGGCAAACGTGATGGTCTATTCCATCGTAATATGAATTGCCATTATGGAAGAAAGTACCTACAGCACGTCCTTGACGAGCATGGCCTACAGCATCGCTGAAAACTTTGTTTATTTGCTCTTCGGATGGCATCCACCAGTCAGGATTTGACGTGCAATGCATCCTAATAAACTCTGGGATGTTTGGGAGAAATAAAAAAACACATTAGGAGAATCACACATTTAAAAACAAGTAAACATAGCATATGGATAGTATTAAGATCAAAATGAATTGGATTAGACATCACCAAAGTTCCCTCCTGTATTAATAATAAGTCTGGTTACCACATTAGAATGATTGAAAATATTTTGAGCTTCTTAGACACATGGATTGAAAATAAGGAACTAGAACATTAATGTCATCAATGGTACTCAAAGGGTTCAGTTTGGTGCTTATGGTAAGCAGTCTACCACGTGTGGAACTGGCAATTCCAGATTTATATTACAGAATCTAAATAGACAAATAATATGGAATGTTTTGCAACAGGCATCTGCTTGCTATAGTTTCAAGGAGACTATATTTAAAAGAAAAGCTACCACAACAAGAATTAGAGGGGCAAAGATTAGAAAAAAATATCAGGAAGTATTACTTTACCGAGAGGGTAGTGAATGCATGGAATAGCCTTCCAGCTGAAGTGGTAGAGGTTCACACAGTGAAGGAGTTTAAGCATGCTTGGGATAGGCATAAGGCTATCCTAGATATAAGGCCAAGGATTAATGAAAGTATTTAGAAAATTGGGCAGACTAGATTGGCCAAATGGTTCTTATCTGCCTTTACATTCTATATTTCTATGAATTGGCGGAGACTGTCAAGGAGGCAGATCGGGGCAGAGCCAGCACAAGTCAGTCAAACACAGCCCTGCTCAGTCAGCATCTTCTCTATGTGGAAAGTTCAGTGTCTCCATGTAGAGGGTGGAGACACTGAATGGCAGTGCTGCTCACTGTGCAGCACTGCCCCAGGAAGCAGCTCTAGAAGCCATCTGAGGAGTGGCCAGTGGAGTTATCACTAGGCTGTAATGTAAACACTGCATGTTCTCTGAAAAGACAATGTTTACAGCAAAAAGCCTGAAGGGAATGATTCTACTCACCAGAACAAATACAATAAGCTGTAGTTGTTCTGGTGACTATAGTGTCCCTTTAAAGATGTTTGTGCCTGATTAAGCATCATGGGAATTGTAGTTAGGAAGCACATTTAGTGCCTCATGTTGTCAGATGTTTAATAATGATATCTCCTATGACACTCATTACACCTCTAAGGCTGCTTGAATATATCAAAGTCTCTTTCCTTACAAGGTCTGGGGACAAGATCTGGGGACCTTGTGAGGAAAGAGACTTTGATATATTGGACTTTTTTGCCATTATAGTGGTATTTTATGTATATACATTATTTTATTATTTTTTAATATATAAGTTATAATAAATTGTTTATTACTTCTATACCACTTTTGGCATTTCCTGCTATTTTTACAAAGAAGGCTTGTAGTCCTTAACCTCCCTGGCGGTATGATTATGTCAGGAATTTTGTACCAAAAGCGGTACCATTTTTTTGCATTTGAATTACCCGCCCAGTTCTGCCCCCATGTCAGGCATGTCAATCCAATTTTAATTAATCAAATCACATAATTACGTTAAAAGATTATTTAAATATACATGTAGAATTTTAATACCGTATATACTCGAGTATAAGCCGAGTTTTTCAGCCCATTTTTTGGGCTGAAAAACCCCAACTCGGCTTATACTCGAGTCAAGGTCTGTATTATGGCAATTTGCATTGCCATAATACAGACCGGGGGAGAGGGGGGCTGGCAGAGCTGTAACTTACCTTTCCTGCAGCTCCTGTCAGCTCTCTCCTCCTCTGCGCCGTCCGTTCAGCACCTCGGTCAGCTCCCAGTGTAAATCTCGCGAGAGCCGCGGCTCTCGCGAGACTTACAGTGTAAGCTGACAGAAGAGCAGAACGGACGGCGCAGAGGAGGAGAGAGCTGACAGGAGCTGCAGAACAGGTAAGTACAGCTCTGCCAGCCCCCCTCTCCCCCCCACTGAACTGCCACTGGACCACCAGTGAAGGAGAGCCCCCCTCCCTGCCATATATCAAGCAGGGAGGGGGGACGAAAAAATAAATAAATAAATAAAATAAGAAATAATAATAAAAAATAATAAATAATAATAAAAAAATTAATAACAAAAAAGGGGTATAAGGTCCACTATGGGAGGGGAGGGGGGGTATAAGGACCACTATGGGAGGGATGGGGTGGGTTAAGGACCACTATGGGAGGGAGGGGGGTATAAGGACCACTATGGGAGGGGAGGGGGGGGGGTATAAGGACCACTATGGGAGGGATGGGGTGGGTTAAGGACCACTATGGGAGGGAGGGGGGTATAAGGACCACTATGGGAGGGAGGGGGGGGGGGATAAGGACCACTATGGGAGGGAGGGGGGTATAAGGACCACTATGGGAGGGAGGGGGGGGATAAGGACCACTATGGGAGGGAGGGGGGTATAAGGACCACTATGGGAGGGAGGGGGGGGGGATGAGGACCACTATTGGAGGGAGGGGGGTATAAGGACCACTATGGGAGGGAGGGGGGGGATAAGGACCACTATGGGAGGGAGGGGGGTATAAGGACCACTATGGGAGGGGGGGGGGTATAAGGACCACTATGGGAGGGATGGGGTGGGTTAAGGACCACTATGGGAGGGAGGGGGGTATAAGGACCACTATGGGAGGGAGGGGGGGGGATAAGGACCACTATGGGAGGGAGGGGGGTATAAGGACCACTATGGGAGGGAGGGGGGGGGATAAGGACCACTATGGGAGGGAGGGGGGTATAAGGACCACTATGGGAGGGAGGGGGGGGGATGAGGACCACTATTGGAGGGAGGGGAGTATAAGGACCACTATGGGAGGGAGGGGGGGGATAAGGACCACTATGGGAGGGAGGGGGGGGATAAGGACCACTATGGAAGGGAGGGGGGGGATAAGGACCACTATTGGAGGGAGGGGGGTATAAGGACCACTATGGGAGGGAGGGGGGGGATAAGGACCACTATGGGAGGGAGGGGGGGGATAAGGACCACTATTGGAGGGAGGGGGGTATAAGGACCACTATGGGAGGGAGGGGGGGATAAGGACCACTATGGGAGGGAGGGGGGGGGATAAGGACCACTATTGGAGGGAGGGGGTATAAGGACCACTATGGGAGGGAGGGGGGGTATAAGGACCACTATGGGAGGGGGTGGGATAAGGACCACTATGGGAGGGATGGGGGGTATAAGGACCACTATGGGAGGGATGGGGGGGATAAGGAACACTATGGGAGGGAGAAGGGGGATAAGGACCACTATGAGAGGGAGGGGGTGGGATAAATGGGAGGGGAGGGGGAAGTAAGGACCACTAGGGGAGGGAAGGGTAAGGACCACTAGGGGAGGGGTGAGTCAGGACCACTGGGGGGGGGGGTGAAGGAACACGGGGGTGGGGAGGTAAGGACCACTGAGGGAGGAGGAGGGGAAGTCAGGACATATGGGGGGGGGAGGGGCGGCAAAAATGTTTTTGCCTACGGCGGCAAATATCCTTGCACCGGCCCTGCACACACTGTATTCACACACTGCATTCATACACACACACACTGCACTCATACACACACGCTGCACTCATACACACACGCTGCACTCATACACACACACATACGCACACACTGCATTCATTATACACACACTGTAAATAAATATTCTATTAATATATTTTTTTTAGGATCTAATTTTATTTAGAAATTTACCAGTAGCTGCTGCATTTCCCACCCTAGTCTTATACTCGAGTCAATAAGTTTTCCCAGTTTTTTGGGATAAAATTAGGGGCCTCGGCTTATATTCGGGTCGGCTTATACTCGAGTATATACGGTATATATGCATTTATAGGTATTTAACCCCTTAAGGACCAAACTTCTGGAATAAAAGGGAATCATGACGTGTCAGACACGTCATGTGTCCTTAAGGGGTTAAATTCTACGTGTATACTAATGTAATCTTTTATGTAATTATATGTATTTATCTATATATATATATTTGCGGTTATTTGTATTTTATATATATATATATATAGATATATATAGAATGTCATTCTAAGTGTATTTTGTTACCGATATATATATATATATATATATTAATAACAAAATACAGTTAGAATGAAATTACATATGCATATATAATTTATATTAAATTTTGTTTCAATATTTTATTTATTTATTTATTTTATTTATTTATTACCGTATATACTCGAGTATAAGCCGACCCGAATATAAGCCGAGGCCCCTAATTTTACCCCAAAAACTGGAAAAACATATTGACTCGAGTATAAGACTAGGGTGGGAAATGCAGTAGCTGCTGGTAAATTTCTAAATAAAATTAGATCCTAAAAAATGTATATTAATTGAATATTTATTTACAGTGTGTGTGTGTATATAATGAATGCAGTGTGTGTGTATGAATGCAGTGTGTGTATGAGTGCAGTGTGTGTATGAGTGCAGCGTGTGTGTATGAGTGATGTGTGCGTATGTATGAATGCAGTGTGTGTGTATGAGTGCAGTGTGTGTATGAGTGATGTGTGTGTATGAGTGATGTGTGTGTATGTATGAATGCAGTGTGTGTGTATATGAGTGCAGTGTGTGTGTATATGAGTGCAGTGTGTGTGTGTATGAGTGCAGTGTGTGTATGAGTGCACACATTTAATTTTTTTTGTCCCCCCTCCCTGCTTGATACATGGCAGGGAGGGGGGCTCTCCTTCCCTGGTGGTCCAGTGGCATTGGCAGTTCAGTGGGGGGGAGGGGGGCTGTCAGAGAGCACTTACCTCTCTTGCAGCTCCTGTCAGCTCCCTTCTCCTCCACGCCGGTCCGTGCAGCTTCTCTGTCAGCTCACACTGTAAGTCTCGCGAGAGCCGCACTTTGACCCCGCGGCTCTTGCGAGATTTACACAGGGAGCTGACAGAGGTGCTGACTGGACCGGCGCGGAGGAGAAGGGAGCTGACAGGAGCTGCAGGAGAGGTAAGCGCTCGCTGCCAGCCCCCAGTCTGTATTATGGCAATGTAAATTGCTATAATACAGACATTGACTCGAGTATAAGCCGAGTTGGGGGTTTTCAGAACAAAAAATGTGCTGAAAAACTCGGCTTATACTCGAGTATATACGGTATTTTAATTATGTCATTTGATCCTGAGGAAGGTCCCTGAGAGGACCGAAACGTCGATTTTGCTTCAATCTATGGAATAAATGTATAACTTTTTATTCAAGTCCGTGAGTGCAACCCAATTATTCCTGCTTTGATTCTATCTACAACCCCATGGGAAGTGGCACCCGGCAAGTAACATTTATACTGTTTATTATCTTTTGAGCAAGAGTGCATGGACTATTCAATTTTTTTGTATATATATAATATATATACATATTATATATATGTAACGTCATTCTAAGTGTATTTTAATATTAATATATATACTTATATTAATATTAAAATACACTTTGTATGACGTTACATATATATAATATGTATATATATTATATATATACATATTATATATATATATATATATATATAAAAATATATTTAATTTATTTTTACACTCTGATATTTCAAACAGTCCCCCTGCTGGCAGATCCACAGCCAGCTATAGGGGGTCATGTGATCGCTCTTTGAGAGCGATCACATGCCCCCCGGGGGCCTGATTTGCCGTGGGAGGGCTGCCTGGGCTGTGAGGCAGTCCTCCCGAAGCGGATCGCGGCGGAGGTAAGTACATCTTACCTCCGGGGGCTCTGTTATCTACCCCGAGCGTGACTCGGGGTTACCGCTTCTGGCAGCGAAAATTAACCCCGAGTCACGCTCGGGAATACCGCCAGGGAGGTTAACTACATATACCCTTAGACCAGAGCCGATGTGGAGGGCTCTGGGTTTGTAAGTACATATTTTACTTTTTTGATATCATTACTGGGACCCACAATATTGCACCATATATGTTTGTGTTTGATTTAGAGAACAAGAAATAAAAAGAACAACCATCCAAGGGATAGGGTCGCCTCTACGGACCCTACAAGCGATTACAGTGAGCTATATATGTTTAGCTCCTGAAAGTGTGAGTGGGCATATTTTCCCTATTTTTGTACACTGTTTCTTTATATCACAGTATACACTATGTGTGGCTATTTTGTCTTTAAGGTACTGCATACCTCCATTGTGATTTCTATATTAAGAAATATCAAAAGGTAGAGGTATTGCTTTATATTCCGCACTTTATATCACAGGATACATATTATCAGCGCTTCACCTTCACCTTTCTACCCAATGTTTTAAGATAAGATTTTGGTGTTATAGCGGCTGTTTTTTGCGGGGTTATATAACAACCACCCATCTTCTCATATTAGCACTAGTACACTCTGTTTTCTATATATGCATATATGTATGTATGTATGTCTGTATGTATGTCTGTATGTCTGTATGCATGCATGTATGTATGTACGTACATACATACATACATACATACAGTTTTGTTTTGCTTTTTTTAAATGGGCATAGTTTGCTACACAGTATCTATGCAACCAATTATCCATATCTTATTAATCAAACAGGAAAAGTCTGCATCCCTTTAATACAGTAATTCTGCTCAAGAATGCTTCAGTATATTAGTTTATAGTTTGTAATCTCTGCTGGCTTAATTTATATAGCAGCAACATCTGGCAAGGATTTAAATAATGATGAAAAGGCACATCTGTTAATCTGTACTTATGGAATGATATCATTTGTTCAAATGTTCATTGAGGTTTATAGATTTTAATTAATGAGCTCATATCAGCCCCCTCTTTGCAGCAAATTGATATTAAAATGATTTACACAAATTAAGGCACATAAGGAAAATGGATAACAAAATATAATAATAATAATAAAAAAAAAACCTTTAAAGAACCCCATCCCCCCCCTTCTCATCATTATTAACTATGTGAATGCTAAAGGCTGGACAAAATATTTCACAGCCTACTGACCATTAAAAGACAAATAAGATAATACAGTCATTATTTTCCACGTGATACACCTGATGAAGTCAAAGGATTCCATAATTCTGATCAGATATTAAAGTGCATCTGTCATTGTACATACAATTTAGCTTTCATTTATACAGTATAAAAAAAATGTATACATTGTGTTTGCAAAAATGCCAGTATATATAGAGATTTTATTCAAGATCGGTTTAAAAACGTGCCGCCTGTCCATCTGTTGATCACTTCTCGGCATAGACCGCACAGGCATTCCTTTCAACAATCACACCAGGATAACTGGGACGCGTTTGGCGGGGTAATGAGGGGGCATTGTAAGTGACGTGACTCGAGTCGTTAGCGACGCCTGCAAGGTGTGGGCCTACCCTCTGACAACCTCAACCAATCAGTGACAAATTTATATTAAAAAGATGCTAATACTAAATAAATTATTACAGTTCTATACATCTTGTTTAGCAAAAAATAAAATATATAGATTTTTAAATACACTTTCTCTGCAGAGAATTATACATCTTCATCAATGTTGCTATAAAGAACCCTTTCCTATGCTGTAGGCCAAATCTCAATGTATAAATTCGTATGCCTTGCACAGTCCTGCTAGTGAACAGTTCATTAGAGTAAGGCTCCAGACAAGCAAGCTATCACTGGCCACCAACTGTCAGTAAGGCTTCAGACAAGCAAGCTATCACTGGCCACCAACTGTCAGTAAGGCTTCAGACAAGCAAGCTATCACTGGCCACCAACTGTCAGTAAGGCTTTAGACAAGCAAGCTACCACTGGCCACCAACTGTCAGTAAGGCTTGAGAACGATCTACTGAAGTTCCGCCGGAGCTTAAAAACAGCTTTATTTGCTCAGGCGTACGGGATGACATGAAAATTTTTAACTTGGTCCAAATGCATGTGATTATAATGCTGTTGTTTGCTGGATATTGTTTTGTCTGTTTTTTATTGCTGGTATGCGCATCGAGACCCTATGGGTAATAAGACTGCGTTTCTTAAGAATTTTTAATAAATAATAAATAATAGAGAGAACCATTTCCACTATTTTTTCCAAGTTTGTTAAAAACTAAGTTGTTTGCCTTTTTTTGGATCAACAACAAAAACAGATGTGAGAAAGGCTGAACTTGGACACATCTTTTTTTTCAGCCTCTATATCTATGTAATTATATGTATGTACTGACACTGAAAATAGTTGTTATCACATTCCCTCTGAGATGCCTTTTTATCCAAACTAAGCAAATTTGACTTTTCTAGCCTTTCCTCTTAACCACGGTATTAAAGGCCTCCTTTATGATTTTGTTTTAGTCTCCATTTATCCTTCTAAAGAAAACAAAAAAAAATGAAAACAAACTGGTGCACACTTTGCCAGCATTATGACTTTGAGAGTCCAAAACATCTGGAGGCCTGAAGGTTTGCTAACCTTGTTCTATAACATAATACAACATCTTGAACATATTACATTATCTTACCCTCTTACATTGTTGTAATGTTTTCATGAATAATAAAAAAAATTAAAAATGCCTTTACTTACTTTGAATTTCATCTAATGTGTCCAGATCTGGATAAAGAAGTAATATCTTGCTCAGAGTGTATTACCTTATCTGTGTATTACTTAGGTATAGGTAAAAACAATAATTTTCATGTAAAACAATGGCCTTCAAATTATACCGTAACCTTTTGTATGGCACTCTATAAAATGCCTTAGCAAAATCCAAATAGATCATGTCCACTGCAACACTGATATTCACTTATGCTGACTTCTTCATAGAATGCAATTAGGCTAGTTTGACATGAAGCGTCCATCATAACACCTTTTATTTTTTCCATTTCTTACACTTATCCATTTCATATGCTCAGATTGAATTTCAGAATACTGATCCTTTATAACCCTTAAACAGATGTTAAACTCAGAGGTCTGAAATTTCTTGACGGAGATTCTGCCTAAAATAAATATAAATTTCAATATAAATATCGGCACCATGCCTTCTTTACAGTAAACCTCCTGGAAGATAATAGTTTGGCTTCTACTAACCTATCTCTAGTGGCAGTGGCGGAACTACCATGGTCGCAGGGGTCTCAAATGCAACCGCGCTCGTCGCCGCAGAGGGCCTGGCCGCACAGTCGAGCCCTGTGACCGTGGGCCACCCACATCACTTCAGGGCCGGTGCACAGCACAACAGGCCCGGGGCCCGCGGTCGCCTGAAGACCGGAAGGAGGGGAGCACACAGCACAGTGTGTAGCGTGGCTGAGCGGGTGCACAATCTGGCAGGCCGGCAACTGCGCACGCTGAGCAGGTAAGGAGGGGAGGGGGAAAAGAATCATGGAGGGGCATGAGAGAGGGGGGGGAAGAGAACATGATGGAGGGGAGGCATCATGGGGGGGCAGGGGAGGAGGGAGCATGATGGAAGGACTGGGGAGAGGGGAGAGCATGATGGAAGGGCCGGGGAGTGGGGAGAGCATGATGGAAGGGCTGGGGAGGGGTGAGAGCATTATGGAGGGGCTGGGGAGGAAGGGAGAGAGCATCATGGAGGGGTAGAGCATCATGGAGGGGCTGAGGAGGGGGGGGGCATGATGGGGGGGCTAGGGAGGGGGGAGAGAATGATAGAGGGGCTAGGGAGGGGGGGAGAGAATGATAGAGGGGCTGGGAAAAGGGTGAGCATCATGGAGGGGCAGGGGAGGGGGAGAGCATTATGGAGGGGCTGGGGAGGAGCATCATGGAGGGGCTGGGGAGGGGGAGGAGCATCATGGAGGGGCTGGGGAGGGGGGGGAGCATCATGGAGGGGCTGGGTACAGGTGAGGGAGAGCATGGTGGAGGGGCTGGGTACAGGGTGAGGGAGAGCATGATGGAGGGGCTGGGGAGAGAGTGAACATCATGGAGGGCAGAAAAGGGGGGAGGAGGGGGAGCATGATGGAGGAGCTGTGGAGGGGGGAGAGCATCATGGGTTGGCTGGGGAGGGAGAAGAGAATCATGGAGGGGCTGGGGAGGGAGGAAAGCGTCATGTAGGGACTGGGGAGAGAATCATAGAGGGGCTGGGGAGGGGGGAGAGAATCATTCAAGGGAGGGGAGAGAGAAACACAAGGAGGAGCTGTGGTGTGGGAGAGACTCAGAGGGGCTAAGGGGAATGAATGAGACACAAAGAGGGGGGATGAGACACGTGGAGGGTCTGGTGTAGGGTGAGACACGTTGAGAGACTGTGAGGGAGAATGAGACATGTGGAGGGACTCAGGGGGAAAATGAGACATGTAGAGCATCTGGGGAGCAATGAGACACGTGGAGGGGGAAGGGGGGGAATGAAACACATGGAGAGGCTAAGGGGGAAGAATGAGTGTTGGGAATAGTACACTTTGCCTATATTTACCCAGGGCTTAATATACAGATGACCGGCTGGCCAGTCTGGTTAACATGTCAGCTATTTGCAATAATATATTTTATCTATATCCAATGCTTAGTGAATATACCCCTAGACAATTAAGAGCTGTAGAACATCATGTATCAAGTGATAGGCGTTATATCCTGTATTCTTCTGTCTGTCGGCCTTATTTCCTGTTTTTCTCCCTTTGATCATAACTACATAGTAATGTGTAATTTTGAACTTAGTAGTAGTAAATATCTTTAATTCGTAGTGCGCATGCATATTAGTTTGAAGTGCGTAGTTATAGTGAAACTTAGCTTTGGGCAAGGTCCAAACATGAAGATACACCTACAAGATTGCTAGAGGTTAAGATGTTAAGATAAGATAGATGATTTTATTGGGATTGGATAATGCTTGTAATGACCACCCCTGTTTCCTGCTCTATAAAACCTGTTAGACATCTCATTAAAGGCTCAGAAGTCACTTTGAACCTTACCTTGTCTTGTATCTTTCATTGGGGCTACTCACCATATGGTTTGGAGAAGAGGAGAAATACAGAGAGTTGCAAATTAATACAAAGGGCCAAGGCAAGGGAAAACGCCTGACAGAGAAAATTCCTCACTATCAATGAGACACGTAGAGGCCGGGGGGGAGGGAGTGGGGAATGAGACACATGGGGGAGCCCCAGGGCAATTTTTGCACCGGGGCCCGTGGTTTCTAGTTACGTCTCTGTCTAGGGGCATTTATTTTCATCAACACATTTTGCCAACACAATGTATACAGTAACTATAAGCCTGTCATCTGCATTTTGCAACATAAAATGTTGCACTAGCTGTTGCAACTAAGAAGGGGAGTCGACAATTAGTCTGTGAATATAGTGATAGGAAGTATCGATATATGTGATCTTAGTAACTTGGCCATGCATCAAATTTCAGCCAACAATTTCTGAGGTTCAAGAATAAATGAGTTCCTTCAGAATATGCAAGGAAAACACATTAACTCTCTCACAGTACAAGTGTAACATTTCTTCATAACAGCACTATAAACATTTCAATAAGTCTGAATATGATCAAATGTTTCCGATATCGTCTGTACCTTGTGGAGATCAGGGCCGTCTTTAACTTTTAAGTGGGACTCTTTTAAAGATACTCTACACATATTTTTTATTGCTTTTGTTAATAAATGGTACATGTTTAATCTTTTAAAATTTACTCTATACCTTCGATTTTTTATTTCCTGGTTACCATCATACTCCCAGGTGGGGATTATACCACCCATGCTGTATACACTAGAGCAAGTTCTGCTCTAGTAAATGTGAGTACATTACTTTATTTTCTTTTTAACATCTATAAGTACGGACTTCACTATCGGATTATTTATCCATGTCTTTTTATATATCACCTACCAAAGACGCCAATTTCTTCATATATCCTGAGACGGGGATTGTTCTGTCTACGCTTACTAACAGCTGAGCTCTGAGTTAGCTCTGACAAATGTGAGTGATACCATATAAGAGTACTTAAACACTCACTCACTGAATATAGCATATTGCACTATTATTTATTTATGTCCTTTTGTTTTTTGAGGTCAATTGTATATATAACACCACTAAAGACTTGTGTACGTATACGATTTTTAATTATACTGTCTGGGGCGTGGTTTCCTCCTCCTTCTCTATACTTTAACACTCACAAGGTCGGGAATCCTTGTATTGGTTACTGCTGCCCAACATCATCCCAGGTTTATTACTATAGTGAGCGCCTATTCCTTTTTCTTACAATATTAAAGACGGCCCTGGTGGAGATGATTCTCTTTTTTTTGAATGCCATAGGGAAGAGGTAGGTGATAATACAAAAAGTAAAATACAATAAAAAGAGGGAGACTGAACTCTTTCTCTCCGGTAGGAGCTAAAAAGCTGATTTGAAAAGGAGCATGTTTCCCTGCCGGATTTAAATATCCCAATAATTTATTTTAGCTTTCAGCGGTAAGTCACCTCTCTCTAAACCACACATACCTTAAAATAAAGCTAAAGACTAGCCTTACAATAAAGCAGGTGCAGTGTCAACTTCACTGAAAATTGAGTGGTTTTAGTTATGCAATGTGGTTTTCATTAAAGATTAGGGTGTATAACTAGATTAATATCTTGGTGGTATTTATCAAGGAAAATATCTGACAACATGTACACTAAAACCATATTAAATTATTATTTTCATCTCATAAACCTCATGCTATTTTAAAAAGAAAAGGTCTGTAAATAGCACATACACTACCCAGGAAAGACTTTTTCCATACGCTTAATAATAATTTATATATACACACAAGGACCTATTTTCTATTCTGCAAATATAACTTAGAAGAGGGTGCCAATCAGTTCCAGTGAATCTCTGACTGTGCATTGGCACAAAAATGTCTCGCATATAAGTAAATAACTCACAAAACCTGAACCAGGAGTACAGAGGTGTGTCTTGTCCCCCCCCCACAGCCCCTCCATGTGTCTCATTCCCCCCCAGCCCCTTCATGTGTCTCATTCCTCCCCCCCAGCCCCTCCATGTGTCTCATTCCTCCCCCCCAGCCAGCCCCTCCATGTGTCTCATTCCTCCCCACAGCCCATCCATGTGTCTCATTCCTCCCCCCCAGCCCATCCATGTGTCTCATTCCTCCCCCCCAGCCCCTCCATGTGTCTCATTCCTCCCCCCCAGCCCCTCCATGTGTCTCATTCCTCCCCCCCAGCCCCTCCATGTGTCTCATTCCTCCCCCCCAGCCCCTCCATGTGTCTCATTCCTCCCCCCCAGCCCCTCCATGTGTCTCATTCCTCCCCCCCAGCCCCTCCATGTGTCTCACCCCCCAGCCCCTCCATGTGTCTCACCCCCCAGCCCCTCCATGTGTCTCACCCCCCCATGTGTCTCACCCCCCCAGCCCCTCCATGTGTCTCACCCCCCCAGCCCCTCCATGTGTCTCATTCCCCCCAGCCCCTCCATGTGTCTCATTCCCCCCCAGCCCCTCCATGTGTCTCATTCCCCCCCAGCCCCTCCATGTGTCTCATTCCCCCCCAGCCCCTCCATGTGTCTCATTCCTCCCCCAGCCCCTCCATGTGTATCATTCCTCCCCCAGCCCCTCCATGTGTATCATTCCTCCCCCAGCCCCTCCATGTGTATCATTCCTCCCCCAGCCCCTCCATGTGTATCATTCCCCCCAGCCCCTCCATGTGTATCATTCCCCCCAGCCCCTCCATGTGTATCATTCCCCCCAGCCCCTCCATGTGTATCATTCCCCCCAGCCCCTCCATGTGTCTCATTCCCCCCAGGCCTTCCATGTGTCTCATTCCCCCCAGCCCCTCCACGTGTCTTATTTCTCCCCCAGCCCCTCCATGTGTCTTATTTGAATTTCCCTACCTTAGATACAAAATTCACAGCCACAGTGTAACTAAACAACAGAAGGGAATCCTATGGAAATCTGCTGCTCATTTGTGGGGCAGTAACTGAAAACAGTCAAGAAACGACTTCAAGGAATGAGTGATGTTTGTGTAGAGACCATGTGGCATTTATTTAAAGCTTTGGTACCAACTATCTAATGCCTCTAAGGTGTTGCACTCCTTTTTAAGGACAGTCCTGGTTTTATGTCTAAATCAAATTGTCTCTTTTTTGAGGGTTTCAGATTATTGGCATGTTCAAGTGTAGAACAGGCAGTTCACAGTAATAAAGCTCAAAAAGAGCTTCAATTGTTCAAACATAGTCACATAATTCTACATACTTTTGAACTTCTCCTAAATTAAACTTTCAGTAACATAAACTGTTATCTCCTAATCTGTCAAATATCCTTAATCTTTGAATCATCTCAAAAACTGGTATCAACCGCTAACAGATGCCTGGAAACCCACTGACAGCCCTACAAATAATTGTCATATTATTTGTTGCCTTTTTTGTGGCATATCTCCCATGTAAAGCACAATAAGACATCAGTTACTCTCTGTGTTCCATTCTACGTTCTATGTTTGACACATGATTGTGACTGCACACTATTCCTGAATTCCTGAGAAAGCAGGAAAAGCATATTGAAATCATTTTAGAACTTTGTGGCCAAATACACATATTCACTTGCCCAGGAACTTGACTGATCAATATATCAAGGCCATAAAAAACAGTGACAATGCAGTATTGATTTTAAAGGCAGGTGTAGTTTTGCAGGAGAGGAATGGATACCTTGGGGCAACCAGAGACTGTGGAGGGTTGGCAGAAACTCCGTATAAATGATATCAATGAAATGAGATCATGGACAGTTTACGCTGAGTGAAAAGATGCAGTACCTCTGAGACATGTAACTTTAACAGGATCCAGAGGACGTCTTTCAGGACCAGTGTCTCCTGACTGCACTGACCTTTTCCTTTTCCCAAGGCCGCACGAATATTTTAGCTCATCTGTTGAGAATACAAATCTGATGAGGTACCGGAGGAGTCGTCTTCCATCTTTCTTAGACGAGTTAACTGCCTCATCCCATTGCTTACTAGTGATGTATACAGGATAGCTGTTCAGCAGCTGTTTGCTGCCCTGGGGGAAAAAAAAAAAATGTTTAGGGAGAATCACACTTTCTAATTATAATACTTGATTTTTCTAGAGAGAATGTTATATTAAAAGTACAACCAATAGATGGCAAACATTTAGATGGTTATTTTTTTTTTTTTTTTAGTATACAATTGCTTTAAAAATGTCCTTGATAGTACTCTCTATGGTATTTCACTTCACTGTTGCAGCCACATCGAGGCCCATCAGAAACGAGTTTACAGAAGGTATTTAACTCCCAGCAGACTCCACCACATATATCCCAATGTCCCTTCCACTTGTTGGTGGTGTGGAGAACGAGAAGATACAATGCTGCATATTTGGTGGTCATGCCCAAAATCGGAACCCATTTAGAAACAAAGAGCTCAATTGTTGGCTAAGATGGAGTTATTTTATTTTTTATACCATTTATACTATTTCCTTTACATCAGCCATTATATATCTCTTGTTGCTGTTCCCTAAAACCACCCCGTCACACACCAAAACTTTTTTGGACAGAGAGTCCTAGCTTTGTCAGGTTATCAAGAAAATTAAACATAACTTTAAATGAAATTACAATGCCAATTGTTAACTTATATATGCTCTGTTTTTTTTTTAATATGTTGTTCTTTTAATCCATTGTCTTTACTGTGTAAAGAAAATGTATGCTTGTGTTATTGTATCTGTAGCGGAGAGCCGATCTTGCACAGCTATTCTCCACTAGAGATACCAGTGAGGCTCAGGAACAAGGTGATGTTAAGTCCACAGGCAAGGTTTCCAGCAGGTAGAGTAATACAGCAATATCCCCATCGCAATCCCAATAACTGGACGACACACAGTTTCAGGAGTAGAACTAACTAGCTTTATTTCACAGTTCCTTATAAAGCCCTCTCCCATGCAAGGGAGGAGGTTCTATCACTTAAGACATTATCCAATCTACAAGCAGTAACCTCCCACAGATCTCCTCCCCTCCTCTAGCATCATAATCCCCTTATCGTGTACACAGTTTTCCCCGAGTTTTGGATGTACCCTAAATACTTGGGGTACATCCACAAATCCAACATCCCCAGATAGCTCTATTCTGGGGGACCAACATACTTTAAAATTAGCCCATTCGGATAAAGCGTTCGGGAGTTATGGGACTTTGAAGTTTGGACCGACCGCAGAGGTAAAGTATCCGAAAACAGTTCCATGTATTCTGGCCCTGCGGTCGGTCACAAACAGGCGAATGCAAAGGGGTGAAATATTACTGTTAAGTGGCCTGACGGGGATTCGGATGAATCCCCTAGTTTGTGGGGTTCTTTCTACCGAACGGCGGGCCGTTCGGTAGTTTCCCCACGAAGTATTAGGAGTCTGGAGGTCTCAGCGGTGTTTGCCTAGTCAAGTGTCCGATTTTGGTTCCAGACACTCGACGGCAAAACACCGCTGTTCGGCAGTCCAAGATGGCCGCCTCCACGTGTTCGCATCCCGAATGGCGGCCACCCAGAGAACAAAGACCACACTGCATGAATAGGTAATTACCCGTTTGCAACATTGTTGCAAACGGTAATTGAAGGCACACTTTACACAGGGTGGTCTGGTTGTTCGGTAGTTTCATTCCCTTGTTTTATTTGAATGATTCTACCGAACAACCAGAGGAATACAGTTCTTTACATACATTCAACTGTCAATATAACCGGATACCATGATTTCTATACATGTTCACACACATTAAACCAGCAATATGACCAAATACACTTATTCTCATACATGTCGTGGGACAGCCCGGTACCAATCCGCTACAGTATCCATATACAAAAATTCAATTAACTACAAAATTAAAAAAATCCCTTAAAGTAACACTCCAAGCACCCTAACCACTACAGCTCACTGTAGTGGTTAGGATGCCTGGACTGCGCTGGCAAACCCCCATTTTACATAGTTAAACTGTTTTTAAATGGTTTGATGTCTTACCTGGAGTCCACCAGGTGCATCTCCCCACTCAAACAACTAGTGCTGGAGACCGAGCAGTTCCTAAGCAAGAACTTTTGTAAGCTCAAAAAAAAGAGAATATAAGAACTCTGAAAACAGGAAAAAGCTCAAAGAAACCACAATAGCCTTCCCGTGGGTTAGTCCACGCTCAGTTCTTAAAATGTTTTACTTCCTAACCATAAGGCACCGGGCCCAGATGGGTTTCCAAATAATTATTATATAGTTTTTGAGGCCCAACTGGTCCCGCACCTTACCAAACTTTTCAATTTTTTTAATAATTCAGGTACAATACCCGAAGAGATGTTAGTAGCCCATATAATTACGAAAACCAGGCAAATCACCAACACTATGTGCAAATTTAAGACCCATCTCATTATTAAACTCGGATACAAAATGATATGCTAAATTACTAGCAGCATGCCTAAAACCGTTAATAGTGGATCTGGTTTCACCAGAACAAGTGGGATTCGTCCCTAATAGACAACCAGGAGACAACACATGCCACTGTTTAAATGCAATTACTTGGGCACATCTTAGTAACCAACAGGGGTTATTGCTGGCACTCGACGCTGAAAAAGCGTTCGATCGCTTGAATTGGCAATACATGGAAGAAGTATTTTTGAGCATGGGTTTCCCTTTAGCATTTCTTCAAAGTATTTTAGTTCTTTACTCTCGACCAGCAGCGAAAAGAAGCAATTCTGGTTTTCTTTCCCGTCTGTTTTATATTACTAATGGTTCCAGACAGGGATGCCCTCTTTCACCATTAATCTTTATTTTGTGTATGGAGCCGTTAATAAGACATGTTAAAAATCATAATGGGATACAGGGACTGAATACCCCTGTGGGTGTCTCAAAAATAGTTCTTTATGCGGATGATGTTTTGCTTTTTTTTTAACTAATCCAGATTTATCAATTCCAAATTTTATTAAAGACACTACAAAGATTTGGAGAGATATCCTACTATAAAAATAACCCAAAAAAATATCAAGCATTGTCTATTGGTCTTCCCACATCTGTGGTACACGCATTACAAAATATAAATCCTTTTGACTGGCGGAAAAAGTCAATAACATACTTAGGAATTAAACTTCCTTCCGCACATAATTTAATTATAACAGAGAAGCATATACCACTTATAATTAAATTAGAACAACAATTGAGAAAATGGGAAGCCAAAAGCATATCTTGGCTGGGCCAAATACATACAATAAAAATTATGGTTTTACCACATATTTTGTACCTCTTCCGTACTCTCCCAATTGCTATACCGAATACAATATTAAGTAAATTTCAAATCTTAATAAATGCACACATTTGGAAAAGGAAACCTCCTCGAGTAAAGCAGAACTTACTGTGGCTTCCATATGAGAAAGGTGGCCTTGGTATTCCGAATGTTAAAATGTATTATAAAGCCTCAATATTAGCACAGGGCATATCAGTATTAGAAGGGATACCTTCCCCTTTGTGGTTAGCATTAGAAAATGCTTGCGTGCATCAAGGCACATTACCACAAGCCTTGTGGACAGGTAAAATAAAAATAGGGAAGAAAAATGATATGCTACCAGTTACCAAAACACTACTTCAAATTTGGAAACAAATTATCCCCAAAATTGTAGCTGATAAGGTTTTGCTATATGCAGCCCTGCTACAGATTATTACTGCCTTCCCATCAGACTTACGAGTGGACACCTGGTTAAATCATGGTGTCACACAGGTTTGTTTTTTTATAATACTATAGGCATTAAGCAATTCCCTGAAATACTTAAAGATTATTCCATACCTCAGAGAGAGTTGTTTTCCTACCTACGCATTAGGAATATACTTCATGGATTTAATATAAAAATAGAGAAATAAAAACACTTCCACCTTTGATATACAAATGTATGGGTAAATTACCGAGTATTAAAACTTTATCATTATCTTATAATAACATTATGAATATAGGGAATGAAGCAAAACCTATATATATGCAGAAATGGGAGTTAGATTTAGATTTAGGTTATCAATTTTCTTTATCCAAATGGTATCAAGCATTAAAACTAACCAAAAAGGCATCATGTGATTTACAACACAAATGTTTTTTATTACATATGTTTTCTATACCGCTCCCAGAAGAGGTTATTTATATTATTATTCACAGTTTGATAGCAACTAAAACTGCTATGGCATACAGCTGGAAAAAAATACAGACTCCTTTATTGTCAGAGATAATGATAAGACGACTCCTCATGTACTTAAGAATTGATGGCTGGTCGTTTGAAAGGACAGGAAACTTTATACAAAAAAAGGTGGAATAAATGGTTAGAAATAAGAGATAGATATGTTTAAGGGTTATTATATTTTTCTCCCCTTTATGCTTTTCTTAACGTTTAAAGACTATAATGAGAGCTAGACTCAAAAGGGATTTAGCTAAATAGGCTGTTGTTCTATCCCCCATTCCCCACCCCTCCCTGTTACAATACTTTATAAGAACGTAAATTAATCTTTCGATTTGGACCGAGAGGAAATGATAGTTTTCAGTGGTTTCTCTAAACTTTAAGCAAATGAATATTGATTGATTAAAAAAAAAAAAAAAAAATAGAGAAAGGAAATAATCTGAAAAATATTGTTGTAATCAATTGTTTTACATGAATTAACGCATACTGTTACGTGAATAATATTGTTTTTTTAATAGTATGTAATTACAGATTAAATTATGTACTGTTCCCTTTTTCCCACTTCTCTCTTTTGTATCCCAATATTATATATATATATATATGCATAAAACATTAACAATAAAAATTATACATTGTAAAAAAATAAATAATTAAAATGTTTTTACTTGCTTGTGCCATTACACAGAAAAACTATACCATTTATATATCAGATTGATGGATCTGAAATGCTGGCAAGTTTTATACTACAATCCCAGACTATCGTTTTGGCCTTCTTTGGGCCTCTTAAGCGAGGTGTAGCTGATACCCCTCTAGGCACAGTGTGCACGGTGTCCATGTCTGGATTACCCTTTTAACTTGGGGAGAGCCAAGTTAATGCACTGCAACAAAAACAGAGAATATGAGAACTCTGAGAAAGGGCAAAAGCTCTCCTTGCATCTGACCACGCTCAGCCAATGAGGTAAGCCCTGCAATGTAGGACTTCGCACACTAGAACTAATCAAAGTCCCTGCTTAGGATTTCCTGGCTCGGCGGCATTAGTAGAGGATGTTAGGAGTCTAGATGACTTCATAGATTGTGCGGGGTGGAGCACCAGGCACCCAGGGCCGGATTAACATAGGGGCTGATGGAGCTGCAGCTCCAGGCCCAGGCCCATGGAATAGGCCCATTTAAAAAAAAAAAAAAAAAAAAATTCTTTTTTTTTTTTTTTTTTTTACACACTACTCTTAGGTTTGCCACCTGACTGGTATTTTAAGGCACAGCCTGTATTTGAGGCTGCCTGGCCGTGATGGTATTGCAGTAATACCAGCAATACAAATGCAAATATTTTTCTCAGTATAAAGGGAGATTACTCTGCAATACCAACACCGGCCAGTAGGGGTCACTGTGTATGGAGAGAGGCAGGGATAGGAAGTTACAGCATATCCCTCCCTGCCTCTCTCTACTCACTGATACGCAGAGGAGCAGCTACACAGCACAGAGAGTTCAGACAGCAGCTCCCAGCCTGCAGAGAAAGACTACAGCTCAGGGAAGTGAGGGATGAGGGGAAAGGCATCAGGGAGACACGGGGACACTGAGACACTAGGGGACACATGGTGACACTGAGACACTAGGGGACACTGGGAGATGTGGGGACACTGAGACACATGGGACACTGAGACACTAGGGGGCACTGTGAGACATGGGGACGCTGTGAGACATAGGTAGACACATTGGGACATGGAGACACTAGGGACACAGTGTTTCCATGTCTCCCAGTGTCCCCATGCCTCCCAGCCAGTGTCCCAATGGCTCCCAGTGTCCCCAAATGTCTGTTTCCCCATGTTTCCCATATGTCTGTGTCCCCATGACTCCCAGTGTCCCCATGTCTCCCAGCCAGTGTCTGTGTCCCCATGTCTCCCAGTGTCCCTATGTCTCCCAGCCAGTGTCCCTAGTGTCCCCATGTCTCCCAGTGTCTGCGTCCCCATGTCTCTGTGTCCCTAGTGTCTGTGACCCAATTTCTCCCAGTGTCCCCAAATGTCTGTGTCCCCGTGTCTCCATGTCTCTCAGTGTCCCCATGTCTGTAACCACAAGTGCCCTCATGTCTCCCAGTCTCCCCAAGTGTCTCAGTGCCCCCATGTCTCTCAGTCCCGTGTCTCTGTGTCCCCATGTCTCTGTGTCTCCTAGTGACACAGGACACACTGAGACATGGGGACACTGGGAGAAATGGGGACACAGACACTGGGAGAATAGGGGACTGGGCGACATGGGGACACTGACACTGTGATGCATAGGGACACTGATGCCAGGCTGGCCTTTCAATTCTTTGGACAGACATACCCCCTTTTTGGGCATGTTCGCCCCTTTTGGCAGTTCTGGTCATGTGATTCACATCAGTGGCCTTCTCTTTTACCCCGCCCATAAGCTTCCTGCTTCACTGGACACTGCTGTTGGTATTGATTAATTGAAAGATGAAAGCATAAATTAGACGAAGAGATTAGCATAGAGTATGTGTTTTCTTATAGCTGAATCCTTTGAGTTTCCCTCCAACACCAACTCCACCAGATACATAACGCTTGAGAGGTATGACTGTTTTTGTGTTTTTGGTCGATAAGATTTTGTAATTAGGCCCCATCATAATTGTCAGCACCAGGCCCACTGGGCTCTTAATCCGGCCCTGCAGGCACCATAATCACTACAAGCTGTTGTGGTTATGGTGCTTGGAGTGTTCCTTTAAAATGAAATACTGAAATGTACCGTACTACCTTGTAAAGTCAGATTTAATCATGATGATCAACCAGTACGAAAAATTTTGTTAAAATGTATGATTATTTTGTTTTCATGCATATTCAAGCACGAGTACTTATTTGTCCCATATTTGTGCAAGTTGTGTTCTCAAGTCCCCATTAATGTTAAAGAGGAATTCATTCTGACAAATATATAATGAAACATGCACATTGTTCCAATTTAATTATACTTAAGGATATGGGCAACATTAGGATGAATGAAATGCACACATCACTCCTTTTATTAAGGTTTTAGTGATAAAACTTTTATGTACTTTTATGTACTTTTATTAATCAATACATATTAAAATAAAGTAATGAATAAAAATATGAATATCACAACTGCTAGCAGCCTAAATACGCCAGGTTTAAAAATACTCCTATGTCAAAAATGACAATTACTGTCTAAACTTTCCACATGTGTTAGAATGCACATACAGAGCAAAAATAACATCTTTTATAATCTTGAGATAATTAAGTTTAAAAATCCATACGCACTGGGAGTTACTTACTAGAAAAAATGAGAGATAACGTATCCATTAATTAGAGGACAAGATGCTGCAAATGTTGCTTACTAATGCCATTCTTGTAATGATTTTCCAGTGTGAATGTGAACTATATGTCACTGCAGTGACAACTTTAAATATTAAGTAAATTACATGAGATAGGCACAGTGCTCATGGTACTTGGCATCCCTAATCCAATGCAGTAATTAAAATGAAGACAGATAAACAGGTTAACATATTGGCTACATATATTTGAGAGAAATAAAATTAAAATGCCAATGTGCTACCCCCAAAAAAATACAGAGGAGCAAATGTGAATGCGAAAATACAAGGATGTTGTAAATAAAATAAAGATAATATATATATATATATATATATATATATATATATATATATATATATATATATATATATGAATTAGCGAGAAAAAAAAAAACAGCAGGAAATGTTAATGTGAAAATACACAGTGTGAACAAATTGCATAATATATTTCTTTAAATAGAGTTTCCCATCCTATGACCTAACCCCAATTCTAGAACTGATTCAGTGCAGCCACCCCATTATTGAGCATGTGGCAAGGATTACTAGAGTAAATGTTCTAAACTGCAAGTCAACCTCATGTGCACCCATGCTCAATTCTGCTTTTATACTGTTAAGAAATGAAACTAGCCCTGAATGACAGAAAGGGTATATGGTGACCCAAATTGAAAATGGTGACGAGAAAACTACAGGCTTGTTACAACAGACATATTAGAATGTCGGCACTCACTTACTGAATGTATGTCGCAAAGAAACTTACTCAAGAGGTTTCGCATGAAAAATAAAAACAAGTTCTTACGCCGACAATAAAAAAAATGCATTAAAATGAACAAGTAATTGCTCATTCTAAAGGCTGACACTTTTAAATTACATTTGCATTTTCTATAACAAGACCCAATGAGGTATAATGAACACCTTCGAGAAAAGTAGTTATTTATAATTTGCACTTTAACAGGTAGGAGCAAAAGTGTCAACGATATAGTGACTGAGAACATCATTTAAATATAACCCGTAACCTTCCGATTCCTCCATTAACATGTCAAAGGTCTGATGAAAGAGTTGTCTTTATGGAAGTTGACAGCCACACAATGCACAAAACGAGGGTTTATCATCTACTCTTTAAATGACGGTTTCAGAATTATAATGGCGTAAAATGCGATGTTCATTTTACGGTGGAATAAAAACTATGGGTAAATCATGTACAAGAGAAGTATTAAATTAAGATAATTAAAAAGCTGATTAATAGTTATGCAAAGCATATTAGCTTAAGTTTGCAGAATTAAACAAATGCCACTGTGTCAACCTCAGACCATCTCCACAGCTCGGAATTTACACGAGCTATAACAGCTGAAGGCTAACGTAAAGTGCCAGGACTAATTGCTCAAATTTGTCGAACCAACACAGCATTTACAGATGATTAGCCAATTATACCTAAATGGTATAACTTTGGTGACAAATGCATGTGGCATTTAGAACATCGACATTTCAAAGCAAATAGTTTTTTACATTTTTTTTTTATTAGAAGTCACACAAAAACTTCTATACAAAACATATTTAACATCTTTTTACATTGCGAGGGAATTAAAGCTATGATGGTGGAATCAAGGGTTTATTTCTTCAGTCCAAAAAAATAAAAAAAACAATTAAAAATCATAAATACGAAACCAGAACCTAGCAAATGCACTTAACTTGTGTTGGAGTCCTTAGTGATCCTTTAATTGTGCTGAGGACTACAAATAGTTTTAATTATCGACAAATTAAGAGCTGCCAGTAAATGATCACAATCCCACCTTTCTGATAATTTTCAATAGCACGGCTACAACTAATGAATCAAATAAAAAAACGCCTTATATCTTATGTCAAACATGAAAGATTCAGAGTTCACAATCTGTTTAAAGAAGACCAATAGACAAGTTAACAGACCCACTGGACAGTTAGCAAATTCTCCACTTAAAAATACTTTAAAAACTTGTAAAAGACACGTTATTGTGAATAAACCAATACCCCAAAATATTCCCAAGTGTTGTCAATGTGCAGAACAAACACCTCCCATGCCTTGATGTATGCAAGCAATTTTAAGTAAAGATGCCTTGTTAATCAGTAATGCCAATTAAAGGATAAATAAGCACTGTACAATGTACGAGTACAAAATCTGTAACATAAACACACATGTGCACCTGAACCTGAAATGTCAAATGAAACACGCTAGAATATCCATATTCAACTCAATTGGTTAATGGACACCGGTCACCTAGTAGCAAAATTAATATTTTTGGCTTTTTAACATTCAGCCTGTGATGTAATCAGAAAACCATCACATGTTCCTATATCATCAAGACTCCCCAATATGAGGGAATATCTTACATGGTTTTATTAATATCTCTTAAAAAAAATGTAACAAAAATTTTTTTTTGAAGAAGAATGGGCAACACAATGGACAATTTTAATGACGATGTTAATGGACTGCTCAACACATTGCAGCACAAATTTAATTTCAATAAATTAATTTTAGTTAACGAGACAACAGAGGTATATTTAACTCATCTGCAACATGAAAAATTGATGAAAAAAAAAATAGCACGTAAAACAGAAGAGAAAAAACATTAAGACACCTTACAAAAAAATCTCCATCCCATCTTCAAAACTAGATAAAGGTAAAACAAATGTTTTTAAAAATGAAAACTAGTTACAAATCACAATCAATGCTTCATGGCTAACTGATGTCAAAAGGATTTTAAAAAAATGAGATAATACGATGTACGCTATCTTAATCACTAAGGACTCGGCATTGTCAGCTGGAGGAAAACAGATGTGCTGGCATTTAAAAATAGAACACGGACACTACTGTAGTAATTTCTAAAATCACACGTTAGCAGTGGCCACTGGCATGCTTAGCAGCAAGGTCAGAACATTGGCTCTGGCAAACTTATTTGAAGCCTTGTCACACAAGAAACATTTTCCCAAGATAAGGGAAGGATGCCTAGGTAAATCATCTCCACACGGAGGGAAGACTTGTTGATGGATATAAATTCAAATAGCTCAGAGTGGACTAGGGTTACTTTGGAAAGATGTTAAAAGCAACTCTTCTACAGTTTAGGTGGCAGGAAATCGTGCATTTGTTAGCGGTTGGAAAGTAAGCAACCAACGAATGAGCTAAATGCATTCTAGAAAAATCAAAAGAATAAAACAAAACAAAAACAGACAAAACTCAGTATGGTTTAGAAGTTCTAGTATTGAATACTGTTTAGCAGATATACCCACAATAACAAACATGCATGCATTTAATGATACATTTTTTTTCATTGGGGGTATAATACTCTAATAAGAGTTTTTGTTCTCTTATCTACTGCCTTTGTAAGCCCTCCCCTTCTGACTCCGCCCAGACTTTCTGTGGCTGTCCAATTCCCAACTAACAGCCAAAAACTGAGAAGACCTGTTGGCTTACTGGAAGGCAGGGGGATGTAACAAGGTTAATTTAGTGTCAAATTATATTGAAATCTGCACTTTTTTGTAAAATGAAAAAACAAAACCAAGAGGACACACTCATCAAGCTAAAGCGCTTTAGGTGTTTTGAAGTTTTCCTTTAATATTATTCATGTTATCAAACTTGGAAAAGTGAATGGCAGATGGCTACCATACTTCTTCAGAGCATCTCACTGTGGAATTGTGTGCATGTGACTCAGAAAAAATAAAAATACACACCTACATTCACACATTGGTCTATATGCATATTGCTATCTGAATAAAATACCGACCACACACAGCCAATAAACTCAGCACAAAAATCACACACATTCAATACACATGTATATCACGCACATTCAATATACACGTATATCACACACATTCAATACACACGTATATCACGCACATTCAATACACACGTATATCACACACATTCAATACACACGTATATCACACACAGTCACCATCACACATATATCACACATAGTCAATACACACATATATCACACACAGTCAATACACACATATATCACACACAGTCAATACACGCATATTATACACAGGCAATATACCAATTACAAAGATCACACACTCCCAACACATAGCATACATATCACACACAGCCATCACGCTGATCACACACACAGACAGCACACACTTTTTTTGTTGCTGGGAAGCTCAGTAATAAATCGATAAACAGCGCATTACTGTGAGTTGTTTAATTTGAAGGAGGTCAAGGTAAAAAGTAAAAGCCAGAGCTCCAAAGCAAAACAAATCACAGTACAAGATCACAACGACACATATTACTTAATCTACCCCTCTGTAATGCTGGGGAGGAAGTCTGGCACCTCTAGCCTGCACCACTGGTGGCTGTAGACCATAAGTAGCTGTTTCCCGTGGTTCGGACGTTGCTGCGGATTACCTTAGCAAAACTCTTACACTGTAAGTGCCTGAGCTCACAAGACAGTTACTCATGGTCTGCAACCAACAGAGGCGCACACCAGATTCCCCTCCCTGCAAGGTAACCACAGAGAATTGGGAATGAATGTTTGGTTTAAAAAAATTATTAATGTAATAAATCCTCCATACACACACTATACGTGGACCAGGAAGGGGCACTGTTAAGATTTTTCACACAGGGCGCATAAAAGTGTAAGGTCGGCCCTACTTACTTGTACTTACTAGAGTAATTAGGGAAGACATTAAATATAACACTTACACAAACTACTTAATACACATAATGACTGCAGTTTGGATGGACATTATCGCTGTGGAGCTCCATGATACATTGTTGATTGATTACATAGGAAGAATGGATGCTTAAAGGGACACTATAGTCACCAGAACAACTACAGCTTATTGAATTTGTTCTGGTGAGTAGAATCATTACCTTCAGGTTTTTTGCTGTAAACACTGTATTTTCAGAGAAAATGCAGTGTTTACATTACAGCCTAGTGATAACTTCACTGGCCACTCCTCAGATGGCTGTTAGAGATCCTTCCTGGGTCATGGCTGCCTAAAATGCATCCAAACATTCAGTATCTCCCACCACTGCATGCAGACACTGAACTTTCCTCATAGAGATTAATTGATTCAATTCATCTCTATGAAGAGATGCTGATTGGTGAGGGCTGTGTTTGAATCGTGCTGGCTCTGCCCCTGATCTGCCTCTTTGTCAGTCTCAGCCAATCCTATGGGGAAGCATTGTGATTGGATCAGACTACCACTTCTGATGATGTCAGCAGACTGCTTGTTTTTCTGAGACAAACAGCATGCATAGTTATAGCTCCAGGCTTGAATACAGTAAGATTTTGCTATATTTCTGGAGGCATGAGGGGCCCAGGATGGCTAGATGGTGGTTTTAACCCAAGGAATCAGGAATACGTGTTAGTGTTCCTGACCAGGGATGTATTAGCCATGAGGCAAACAAGGCATTTGCCTTGGGCGGCATTTTCCAGGGGGCGGCAAAAAAAGCCGCCCCAAATGCCTAGGGCAAATGTTCAAGCAGGCGGGCGGCTAGGTAAAAATCTGTGACGTCATATTCCGGCTCCCAGCCTCACTCTGTGGCGCGCGAGGGAGCTGAGCAGAGAGCTCAGGCCCGACAGCCTAGCAGCCCGCACGCCCCACTAGACCCCAAGGAGAGGAAGAACCCCTCCCCCAGCATTCCCAAAGGTAAGGAGGCTGGGGGGGGGGTTGAATAAAAAAAAAAAAAAAACACAAGTGAGTGTGTTAGTATGTGAGTGAGTGTGTCTGTTAGTGAGTGAGTGTGTCTGTTAGTGTGTGTGTGTGTGTTAGTGTGTGAGTGTGCTAGTGTGTGAGTGTGCTAGTGTGTGAGTGTCTGTTAGTGTGTGAGTGTCTGTTAGTGAGTGAGTGTGTGTGTTAGTGAGTGAGTGTGTGTGTGTTAGTGAGTGAGTGTATGTTAGTGAGTGTGTGTGTTAGTGAGTGAGTGTGTGTTAGTGAGTGAGTGTGTGTTAGTGAGTGAGTGTGTGTTAGTGTGTGTGTGTGTGTGTTAGTGAGTGTGTGTGTGTGTTAGTGAGTGTCTGTTAGTGTGTGTGTGCCTGTTAGTGAGTGTCTGTTAGTGAGTGTGTGTGTGTCTGTTAGTGTGTGTGTGTTAGTGTGTGTGTTAGTGAGTGAGTGTGTGTGTGTTAGTGAGTGTGTCAGTGAGTGTGTGTGTGTCAGTGAGTGTGTGTGTGTCTGTTAGTGTGTGTGTGTCTGTTAGTGTGTGTGTGTCTGTTAGTGTGTGTGTGTCTGTTAGTGTGTGTGTGCCTGTTAGTGAGTGTGTGTATGTCAGGGAGTGTGTCTGTTAGGGAGTGTGTTACTATGTGTGTGTCTGTTAGTGAGAGTGTATGCATATCTGTTATTGAATGTGTGTGTCTGCTAGTGAGGGTGTATTTAGAAGGCGGGGCAGGGGGGGAAGGGTGAGGTGGTGCGGGGGAGGGGGAGAGGGAGGTGCGAGTTTTTTCCTGCCTAGGGCAGCACAAAACCAGGATACACCACTGTTCCTGACCCTATAGTGATCCTTTAAGCTGACAGCAACTACACTCAGGCTTCTATCAACTTTCCTGACAGTTTAAATGTCAGACATGATTTTGCAATTGAAAAAAATCCCCACAGAAATAAGTTCTGCGTCCACTACTCTTGGGCGGCAACAATGGCTATAGTATCCATCAGCTCAAATACATAGAAGACAAACTAAAAGATGCACATTTAAATTAAAGAGGTTTGCACCCTGTAATGGCTATTAAAGCATAAGCTCATCGTTCGCAATAAGACAAATGCATTTTAAGTAAGTCCTAAAATAAAAACCCACCTTAAAAAGCAAAATCTTGAAAGAGATAGAATGAATGTTTGCCTTGAAGCCTTGTATTTTAGCTGCCCTATTAAGGGTTAATAAGTGTGTAGGTGTGAATAGACATATGTGCCTTAATAGAGATGTTGCTTTTTAGCTGAAAGCAAGATGAATATTCTAGGTAATTTATAGAGTTAAAGGGTTACTTCAATCACTATGACCACTTCAGTGTTTTGAATTGGTCATTGTACCTGGAGTCTGTAAGTGTAGTGTTCACTATGAAACATGCACATACAGAGTTTAAAACCTTGCTGCAGGAGTTGTAATTCCAGTAATTCCACTACTGGCAGGATCTTTGGGGTGTCATCAGCCAGGTCAGAACTAGATTTCCAGGATAGTTCACATAAATTCTGTGCAATGTTCATTGCACAGAATGTCAGCCACTGGCTGAGAGCATTCAGCTCTGACTCTCTCAGCCAATGAACGGCAATGGACGCAGACTCAGAGCCCGGCCAAGAACCCAGAAAAGGAGGCAAAATGTTTACCAGCATTTGGCATTGCCATGGAATCGTACTCCTAGGATCAGACGCACTACAACTGGCTATAGTGGTAATGGTGATTGGAACAATTCTGTATATTCAATTATGGCTTATTTGCCACTTAAGATCTAAATCACTTGTTTCTGTTTATGCAGCCTTAGCCACGCCTCCCATGGCTGTAACCCACACAGCCTGCATAAAAAAAAATGGTTTCATTTTTAATTAGATGTTATTTTACTTTAGAAGCATTTATCTCCCGCTCTGTGAATGGAACTTTAATCACACACAGGAGACTCCTGCAGGTTGTATAAGTCTACTAACAGAGTAGAAGATAAGAATTTCTAAATTGAACACAATTTGCAATAAAATAAGTTTAAACATTAGATCTCTTTACAGTAAATGTGTAGGGAGACTGTGTAGGTCACATGCAGCGAGGTGTGACTAGGGCTGCATAAACAAAATTCCTAAAAACTCCTAAATGGCAGAGAATTGAGCAGTGACATTGCATGGGCACGATCTATACACCAAAACTGCTTAATTAAGCTAAAGTCGTTTTGATGCCTATAGTGTCCCTTTAACCACTTTTCCCAACCATTTCTGCTGTCCATGCTATCACTTTAACCCCTTAAGAACGGCGGGCGTGCTTTGCCGTCCTTGGGGACCTGGCTCTAAACGCTGGGGGGGCAGCATAGCACGTCCCCGCCATCCTATGTACTTACCCAGTCGCCGGTGATCACAGTCTGGGGACTTACCTGGGAGCCCAGGGAGTCCCCGTCCTTCCACTTCTCACAAATGGCACTTACACGGACGATATTGTTGTGATACGTTTTACTGTTTTGAAACACTAATATTTGTGTTCAGCAAAGTCTCCTGAGGATAACAGTACCCTTCATTTACAGGTTTTATGGTGTTTTCAGAAGTTACAGAGTCAAATATAAGGCTTGCGTTTCAGTTTTTTCACATTGAAATTCACCATATTAGTTACGTTGCCTTTGAGACCGTATGGTAGCCAAGGAATGAGAATTACCCCCATGATGGCATACCATTTGCAAAAGTAGACAACCCAAGGTATTGCAAATGGGGTATGTCCAGTCTTTTTTAGTAGCCACTTAGTCACAAAATTGGCGTTCATATTTGTTTGTGTGTGAAAAAGGCAAAAAACTAATTTGAACACTAACTTTGGCCAGTGTTTGTGACCAAGTGGCTACTAACAAAGACTGGACATACCCCATTTGAAATACATTGGGTTGTCTACTTTTGCAAATGGTATGCCATCATGGGAGTAATTCTCATTCCTGGGTTACCATATGGACTCAAAGGCAAAGTGACCAACCAATCTGGTGAATTTCAATGTGAAAAAAACTGAAAAATTTTACATGCTATATTTCACCCTGTGACTTCCCACAACACCATAAAACCTGTACATAGGGTATACTGTTTTATACGTGAGACATTGCTGAATACAAATATGTGTATTTTATTGCAGTAAAAGCAAACAGTATTATGACATCCACAGTTAGAATGTCATGTAGAACTAAACATTTTTTTAAAATTCTTATTTTCTAATTTTTTTATATTTTATTCATATTAAATTATGTTTCATACCAAAATATTTTATGTTAAATGAAAGCCCTGTTTCGCCTGAATAAAATGATAAATAATAAGTGTGGGTGCACATAATATGAAAGAGGCAAATTACGCCTGAACAGACATATAGCGCAAATTCAAGTTTTTGTTTAAGTTTTGTTTTGATCACAACGTGTACATTTGGCTCAATCCTTAACCCCTTAAGGACCAAACTTCTGGAATAAAAGGCAATCATGACATGTCACACATGTCATGTGTCCTTAAGGGGTTAAGGGGTACACAGAGCTCAAAATGTTAGTATTTTAACATAAACTGCACTTAGAATCATTGGTATTATTTTTTGTACATTGAATGCTTTACTGTTTTTATGAAAATATTTGTCCGTGTGAGGAGGTAGTCTGTGTCAGTGTGAGGGGGCAGTGTGTGTGTGTGTGTGTGTGTGTGTGAAGGGTGCATAGGGTCTATGCTGTGTGAAGGTGGGTGAGATGTGAAAATTTATCGTAATGTCTCCCACTCCCTTCTTCTTACCTTTTACCAGGGAGGGGGGACATAATGCTGCAAGCCCTGGTGGTCCAATGGTGGCATGTTCACTTTAGCCTGCAGCTCCTCTGGCTGCAGGCTGACTCCTGTCCTCCTGCGAGCACAGCACTGTATCAGAGTGTTGCCATGGTAATGCGCAGCAACGCTCCGACCAGCCTGCTCGCGGGAGGAACACAGAGCCTCCCACGCCCTTCCCTCCCTTGGCTGGAATTAAGTGCTAGCAGGCCAGTGACGGAGATCTTTGATTTCCTCACCATCCCGAGTGTGCTTACAGCAAGGCTGACCCGGCATTGGCCAACAGGGGAGATGAAAGGATCTCCGCTGCCGGCCTTGGTCTGTGGCCATCGAGGCCCACTAGGCATTTTCTGCAGAACCCACCACCGCCCAGCTGAAATCCCTACCCCTGGTTTAGAGTATGCGTGGTCCTTTAAATCTTTAGAAGCATTAAGAAAAACAAACTATGGATGCAAAAAGTATTTAAAAAAACCCAAATAACTTATGATAGAAAAATCAAAAGATGACAGTAGCATTATGGGTAGATAGTATGATATAAATCTAAATGTGTAGGAAATGCAACTATAAAGCAAACACAGCTTGTTCAGCTTCTTGGGAGATAAAAGAAGATACTGTAACTTATCTGTAATAAGCTCGAGATACAGATGGGCAGATAATTTGTTTGATTTAGCAGTAAACCAGCAGTCAGCCAGGTTCGCAAATACGGTAGTTTAAAATGGGACACTCTGGGACATATTCTGACTGCAATTGGAGACAGGTAAAAAAAAAGATGAGACATGCTTATTTCACGGAGAAATGATTTACCAGGTAAAAAAAAAAAATTAAAATAAAACTATAGTATGCCCTATTAATCCTTATTCAACACAGGCTTTAAAACACATTTTTTGATAAAATTCTCTCTGTTCTTTTCTGTACTGACATTATACAATTGATTTTTGTTAAGGCTGCAAAAACTACACTAGTTAACATTAGGCAATAGAACAGACACGCTCTCATTGGGAATTACAATAACATAAAATAACTTCATATCTTCTGTACAGTACTGTGTGCTTTATAAATAATAACAATAATCATAATAATAGTTTGTGATTTACAAAATTATTTTTTCAGTGTGCAGAAAAAGAATCCCCCAAACATATACTTGCTTTTGCTTTAAAGAGAGGAACAATTCATTTTTTTATTCCAAAAACAAAACAATTTGATGAATATTTACCAAGCCCACTTATCAAAGGCATCAGCAGTAGCTGAAATTACCACATCTTCAGGTGCGCATTCAAGAACTTTACAGCTCTCACTGTACAAATCTGTTCCTTTGATTAAACAGAGCCTGCCACTAACTCAGCCTCCGCTCTACTACCGCATTCTCATTACAGAGGTGGGTGTTACACTACTGTAACGATCACCTGCAGTCTGCCCTCGCTCCTCCTGCTCTCTTTACTGATTTGCCCTCCTTGGGGACACTTCTCAGAGCAGGGCAAACCTCCCCCATAATTCGTTGCTAGGCAGGGCAGACCTGACGTGATGCCAATGACGTGATCATGTCACTGACCCGACGTTTTCCCTCCCTCCTACTGGTGTCCCGATTCACAGGACGACAGAATTGAGTCATATGTTTACAAATTAAAACTATGGCCTTATGGTGCAACTGAATCCCCATATTTGTTTGCTAAGATAGGCAAATTTAAGTAGCATTGTAGCACTGCGAGGGCAGTGGTTGTCTAAGTACCAGATATTACATGTGATGTTTAAATTCCACTTCTGCTCTGCTGCCTTTTTTCAGTCATGCCTCCTTCAATGATCCACTACTGTCTATTTCAACAACCTCTGGGCGTAATCTAAAGCAATTCATTTTCCAATTGATCTGTGACATAGCGGAATGGGAACCAGAAGACTAATTGTGCTGAGATGGATCTGACAACCCATATGCCAGGATATTTCAAAGGTGCAGCTGTCACTGAATACAGCTCATCATTGGTTTGAAGATTTCAGATGGTGAGTACATCGGGTTCTGGGGTTACAGGAACAAGGCCAAATCAATTAATTAGTCAATGCTTGTAAGATTCCATTCACAACACATACTGCAGATCACAGTGTTAGGACAAAATATCTATGTTCTGCATCAGAGATATGCAGATTTTAAATAGAAACAAGATTATGAGAGTCACGAAAACTGTCCCCTATAGCCACACAACCCAAAAATAGTATACGGTCTTCAACTCTGAAATAATCAAAATCCCAGTTACACCAAAAATGTAAACAGTCCTCATCTGTTAAAGAAAGAACAGTTTATTCATTTTATTATATTTAAATTTTGGCTGTTCCAGTATTAAGCTGCCACGCTCAGGCTATTCCCAAGGATTACTTTAAAAAGTATCCCATATTTACACCTGTTTATTACAGGTGGGTGAACATAGTTAGGATGAATGGGGTAACTTCTGAGATGTCACATGTTGACACCAGCAACTTCAGTGCAGCTGTGACCTGAACATCACACCTTCATATGCGTAATATGTGAATAAAAAAATTAATAAAAATAAAAAAGTGACACGATTATGAGATTTCTATTTCAATGGGCATTGTATTTTCAAACTTTGTACCATGTGGTAGGTGGCCTCATTCATGACATGTGCAGTACAGGTGTCAGTGCAGTATCGTGCTCTAATGTCAGGACATAACCAACATGTGCATTCCCTGATCTGCCCAATATTACCGGACATTATGCTCCAAGGGGACAGCTTGCACAATCCGTCTTCCGATAATGATATTGCAGGAGGAGTGCTGAAGAAACATTGCAATTCTGTCTCCCCAGTTCCTCTGCTAGCTTATCACTAATACTAGAGGGCTGAACTAATGGTGGAAAGTGAAAATAGCAGCTGCCGCCCAACAAAGTAACTCCCATCAATCTTAGGCAGATAGGGACATGTCTGTTGCTGTGCTAAATTAAGATTAATTGAACCCTCACGTCAGGGCTAGATCAAGAGCCCATTGCTCCAGGTGCTGACAATTATGATGAGCCTAATTACAGAATCTTATAGACCGAAAACACTGAAAACAGTCATACCTTCCAAGTATCCTGTATCTTGTGGAGGTGGTGCTGGAGGGAAACTCCTAGGATGCAGCCATAAGAAAACACTTACCCTATGCTAATCTCTCGAACATGCCACAGTGTTAGAGAGACCGAAACAGCAAATGCTGGATCGACGCTCCACCTCCTCCGATGTCCCGCAACAAACGGGCACTAATGCGCATGTGTGGCAAATGTTGCGCGCGCATTAGACCTCCCCATAGGAAAGCACTGAATCAGTGCTTACCTATGGGGAAAAATCTGACGCTGGATGTCCTCATGCGGAGCGTGAGGAAGTCCAGCGTCAGATACCGGATCAAAGGTTTGTTTCAATCCACGAAGCCCTCTAGTGGCTGTCTGGTAGACAGCCACTGGAGGCTGCTTTAGTGCTGCAATGTAAACACTAGGTACAAAAGGGACACTGCACCCAGACCACCTCAATGAGATGATGTGGTCTGGGTGCCTACAATGTCCCTTAAACTAATTTCATTGTCAGTCAGTCCACACAAGTTTTGTTCCCCTAGATCACTCTGAAGTTTCCATACTTAAAGAAGAGTAGGTGCAGAGTAGTAAAAAAAAAAACATTTAAAAATAAATAAATTATTATTTCTTTTTAATCAATGGGCCTATTCCATGAGCATGGGCCTGGCTTATTATGATGTCTTCAGAATGCCTCAATGGCATTATTTTTCCACAATGCACGAGTAATGTCACCATCGTGCTTGAATATGTATAATTTTCATGTTCACAGACTACTATAAAAGATATCTAAGATATACATTTATATGCATTAATTTCACTTTAAAAATTACCATTATATATGTTTAGTATTTTAGTAGAAAGCCAGACTTTGCAGAGGGTAAGTTCTAACCATTGCCATTCGGTTTCCTTCAGGCACAAATAAATATGGTACTAATTAGCTACAAATCGACATCTTTATGTTTAATTAAAATTAAATGTGGCCCAAACTAAATTTATTAATAGGATGGGTTGTTAATTGTTCTAAATATCGCTGTAAATAACACTGTGTGACATTGCTTATTTACAAGGGCAAGATGTGAACAGAATAGGCACTAAAATAGTATCCTCTAAAAACAAACCAATGGCAGGGAATTCATGCACCCGAAATAACAAAACTTACAGACTGCTAAATGCACGGAGAAAACGCCATAAACTTATAAATAGGCAGAATGGATACTGCAACCCTGTGTATAGACCTGTTCACAAAATCTCCGACCAATGGGATGCTGAATAACACTGTCAACCTATACCTGTATGCTATTTACTTTACTGAAATGTTTTGTTACACAGTAATCATATTTATATCAGAATATATCTTCATTAGCTTACAATAAAATTCAAGAAACAACGTGATTACTTGAGAATGGAAATGTGAAGCCCCATCCACAGCTTATGAGGCAATATTAACCCAGAGGGAGTTGAGAAGTCTTTGTTTTGCCATTAAAGCTATGCAAACGAGTAATTTTCAGCTTCAATCAATGTATCAAGACTTCTTCCATCAAAGCGTTTGGAAATTTTGTAAAGTTAAAGTGCGTTCCACCTCTCAACACATCTGAAGACCAAGGGGAATTGCGAAGATACATTTCTTATACAAATGCCCCAAGAACAAATGTGAAATTATCATAATGTTTTTCCTTTTCTTTTTTTTTTTCAAAAAGATTCCATCTCTGCAAGTCTCCAAGAGGAACAGAAGACGAGAACTCTCTGTGTACTTTATACATTAATCAAGTATTCCATCCTAGCGAGGAAGGATTCTGAGTAACAGGCATTGCACTTTTCTTGGAAAACAGAATTGTTCTGCCATGCCCAATGTAAGCTACGGAGGCTTGTCCGATGAATGTCTTACACATACGTTTACTTGGCTGACCTGAAGTCAACAGTACTTTCTCCAGTGGAAACAAAACAAACCAGAAGATGATTTTGACTTATTGTGCATCTCTCTACGTCAGTTTCTGGTGCTTCACTCCTTGGTGTCTTCCCTCCCTGAATCTGCATCATTTTCTGGTGTTGCAGCGGTTTGCATTTTTACAGTAATACCCTTCCCCTAGGTTTTGAAACTATTTTCAGCCAATAGCGTCAGTGTCAGGACTATTTAAGACCATGACTCAGTTTGCTTCTTGCCCTTTCGTGGTCTTTGTTACTCCATATTGCGTTCTGTTTATGATTGGTGATATTGTGGTTTTTGACTTGGCTCTTTTCCTCGTTTATTCTTATCTAATTTCTCCCTGACTGGCATGCTCATCGACCTTTTGTTCTGCATCCTTGATCCTGGAGTAACTTGGACTACTCTCTATTGCTCTCTTAAGCGCAGCCACTCATAAGACCAGTGAAAGTTTTTCTTGTACTGTTTGCCCTGGGTTTGCGTACTGGGATATAATCACCTTAACACTTATTACTGAATG
Organism: Pelobates fuscus; assembly: GCF_036172605.1. Classification (NCBI taxonomy): domain Eukaryota; kingdom Metazoa; phylum Chordata; class Amphibia; order Anura; family Pelobatidae; genus Pelobates; species Pelobates fuscus. The sequence continues at coordinate 83,243,162 of NC_086322.1, forward strand.
CTGGAAAGCTTCATTGGGATGAATCCAGAAATCTGGTTATAAAGATATTTAAATAGCCAACATATACTACCATATGTCACCAAGGCTACACATGGTGGTAGTGTGTTCTGTCATTACTAATTAATTAAAGACAAACATATGTATCTATTAACATATTAAATAATATGTAATACCCTATAGAAAGTTAGCTTACAGGGTTTAAAAAAATCTTGTTTTACCTCTGTTGGTTGCTCTACTGGCTGCGGTATCACTAGTTGATTGTGGTGTTGGAGTACAGTCTTCAAGTAGTCTAGGACGGTCTGGCAGGGCACTAAGAGAAACAGAATAAACTTTGAATAAATCAGTTTTAAGCAGAAACATTTGTCTTGGGTCTTTTATAAACCATTTAAAGAAAGCTCTTGCAAAGACATGAGTGGGGTTTTTGGGAGGAGGTGTATGAGGCATAGGAGATGCACAGTTATGAAGGGAGATACAAGTGGGTAAGATTTGTGACAGAAGTGTAGTGAGGTAGATGTGGAGAAAGACAAAGAGTTTGATAATAGATAGACATACAGGTGGGTTGTGTAAAGACACAAATGATGGAGAATGGTGAATATATACATTGAGGAAGAATGAGAGAGACATAGAGTCAAAAGTAAATGGGGGAGTACGAAAGATAAAAAAATAAAAACATTTGTACCTTATAAATACACCCCTCATTCTCACACAGGCAGATTTCAAATACATCCCTCATTCACACACACCCTGATCATAGAAACATAGAATGTGACGGCAGATAAGAACCATTCGGTCCATCTAGTCTGCCCAATATTTCAAAATACTTTTTTTAATTAGTCCCTGGCCTTATCTTAAGTCTGGGATAGCCTTATGCCTATCCCACGCATGCTTAAACTAAATGCTTGATATGAACTATTTTTCCCACAGACCAATTTACTTATAAGCTTCTAAAGGTTAATGCTATCTAATGGAAAGGTTCCACTGAGATTTGAACTTGGATCGCTGGATTCAGAGTCCAGAGTGCTAACCATTACACCATGGAACCACTGATCTGTATTTGTAATACACTCTTTATTTACACAAGCTTACAGGCAACACACATTCACACTCACACATCTCACAAGTGCACACCCATATTCACACACTGCTCAAAAATACTCCTACGTTGTTTACACATAGACAGGCAACATAACTATAGCCCACCATTCATACACAAACTCTCACACTTTTACATATTAGCCTTCATACATCAACACCCGCTTGTATTCTCACACACACTCCATGAAAATACACCCCTGCGCTCACAGGTACTTAACATAAATACACCCTTACATTCATACGTTACCAATTTAATAGAAATACACCCCTGCTTTCACACACATCTTTTCTACTCAATTGTAAAACATTTAAGCTACATACAAATCAATCCCTCCATCCCTCTGACCGTAAATAAATTATACTTTAGGATTGGCATACATCAGCATTACACACACAGATACACACCTACTATGACATATAGATTGACAATATGTAATCACATTGAAATTCTTCATTGCATCACAACATCACAGCAGCTGTACTGCAGACAAAAGTACATTCCTCTATTCACATGAACTTTAACTGCATTCAACTACATACTCATCCAAAGGAACATAATATTCTTATTTGAAAGTAATATTTAACATTTCCCACCTCACCTCTTTTTATATAAATCCCAACCCTGTCATTTAAGCTCCACCTCCCCTCTCAGTTATATACATAAATTCATTCTGTCACCTAACCCCTACCTCACAGCCCATTTATATTATATGGACCCTGCCACTTAGCCCCCACCTTGTCACCTAATCTTCCATTTACATACACATCCGCACAGTTACCCAGTCACCTAACCTTGGCTCCCCATTGTCTTCCCGTTCCATCCCACTGGTGTACATACTTTGTTTGATAATTCTTGGTGTACATACTTTGTTTGATAATTCACGGTTGGTTATTGTTGGAGTTGTTGGAATTACAGGGCCTGTAATTTCATAGTCATCCCATCTAACTGCAACCCATAAACCAATGTAGGTTCCAAAGCCTTATACTCCAACCCTGTATGTGAAGTACAGTTACTCATCATATTGTAACAATTATCCTTATTGTTTCTACTGTATACAATTCTTGTCAAATAAACATATTTAAAGAGCAGTAAATATTTGTTCATGGGATGTGAATTATCCCACCTGGAGGTGCCTTTAAAGGGACACTATAGTCACCTGAACAACTTCAGCTTAATGAGGTTGTTTAGGTGAGTGCTACAGCTACCCGGAGCCTTTTTCTTGTAAGCACTGTATTTTCTGAGAAAATGCAGTGTTTACATTGGAAGCTTGGAACACCTCTTGTTGCAGTCAATCAGACGGCCACCAGAGGGACTTCCGAGTTCAGAGGCCCTAAAAAGGCCTCTCGTCCGATGCATTCTGGGTGAATGCATCAGACGGGCTATCAGCACACAAAGCACTGTGAACGCGCTTTGTGTGCTGACAGCCTGTCAGCACTGCTGTGGGCGTGGCTTCAGCTGACAGCTGAAGCCCGAACCCACAGGGATGCTGTCTGGCCACAATAGTGGTTGAAGGGAGGGGGGGGACGGACCTACTCTCCTCCCCCCCCCCCCGGCCCCCACCCCTGAGCGGTGAGTGGGGGCCCTAAAAATAAGGGTGGCACATACTGCCCCCCCGACCCCCACCCCTGTGCGGCGGGTGGGGGCACTAAAATTATCAATAAGGGGGGACCTATTGTCCCCCCCCCGGCCCCCACCCCTGTGCGGTGGGTGGGGGCCTTAAAATAAAAAATAAGGGGGGGACATACTGCCCCCCCCCGGCCCCCACCCCTGTGCGGCGGGTGGGGGCCCTAAAATTCACAATAAGGGGGGGGGGGCCTACTGCCCCCCCCCCCGGCCCCCACCCCTGAGCGGTGGGTGGGGGCCCTAAAATTCACAATAAGGGGGGGGACCTACTGCCCCCCCCCCCCGGCCCCCACCCCTGAGCGGTGGGTGGGGGCCCTAAAATTCACAATAGGGGGGGGACCTACTGTCCCCCCCCGGCCCCCACCCCTGAGCGGTGGGTGGGGGCCATAAAATTATCAATAGGGGGGGACCTATTGTCCCCCCCCGGCCCCCACCCCTGAGCGGTGGGTGGGGGCCCTAAATACAAAGGGGGTGGGGACCCTAGTTAACCCTCTCCCCCCCCCCCCCCCCCAAAAAAAAAAACTTATCTCCCTACCTACCCCCTCACCCTAAAAATAATGAGGGGGGACCCTTTAACTAAAAACCTGTAAAGAAAAAAAAAATAAGATAAAAACAACTTACCATTCGATGTTTTCTTTCTTCTAAAATCTTCTTTCTTCAGCCCCAAAAAAGGCCAAATAAAAATCCATAATAACCGACGCAATAAAAAAAAAAAAAAAAAAACCCGAGCGCAAAAAAAATAATCCATCTTCACCCATGGAGGGCTCCGCGCAGACTGAGCTCCGCAGGGCGGGGGAAGGCTTATAAAGCCTTGCCCCGCCCTGCAATTAGGCTAAGAACACTCTGATTGGTGGGTTTAAGCCAATCAGAGTGCTCTTTGTCATTTTACAAGCGTGGGAAAGTTCTTTGGAATTTTCCCACGCTTGTAAAATGACACAGAGCAATGTGATTGGATGGCTTGAAATCCATCCAATCACAGTGCTCTTTGTCATTTTACAAGCGTGGGAAAGTTCTTTGGAATTTTCCCACGCTTGTAAAATGACACAGAGCACTGTGATTGGATGGATTTCAAGCCATCCAATCACATTGCTCTGTGTCATTTTACAAGCGTGGGAAAATTCCAAAGAACTTTCCCACGCTTGTAAAATGACAAAGAGCACTGTGATTGGATGGCTTGAAATCCATCCAATCACAGTGCTCTTTGTCATTTTACAAGCGTGGGAAAATTCCAAAGAACTTTCCCACGCTTGTAAAATGACACAGAGCACGGTGATTGGATGGCTTGAAATCCATCCAATCACAGTGCTCTTTGTCATTTTACAAGCGTGGGAAAATTCCAAAGAACTTTCCCACGCTTGTAAAATGACACAGAGCACTGTGATTGGATGGCTTGAAATCCATCCAATCACAGTGCTCTGTGTCATTTTACAAGCGTGGGAAAATTCCAAAGAACTTTCCCACGCTTGTAAAATGACAAAGAGCACTCTGATTGGCTTAAACCCACCAATCAGAGTGTTCTTAGCCTAATTGCAGGGCGGGGCAAGGCTTTATAAGCCTTCCCCCGCCCTGCGGAGCTCAGTCTGCGCGGAGCCCTCCATGGGTGAAGATGGATTATTTTTTTTTGCGCTCGTTTTTTTTTTTTTTTTTTTTTAATTGCGTCGGTTATTATGGATTTTTATTTGGCCTTTTTTGGGGCTGAAGAAAGAAGATTTTAGAAGAAAGAAAACATCGAATGGTAAGTTGATTTTATCTCATTTTTTTTACAGGTTTTTAGTTAATGGTCCCCCCTCATTATTTTTAGGGTGAGGGGGGTAGGTAGAGAGATATTTTTTTTTGGGGGGGGGGAGGGTTAACTAGGGTCCCCCCCCTTTGTATTTAGGGCCCCCACCCACCGCTCAGGGGTGGGGGCCGGGGGGGGACAATAGGTCCCCCCCCCTTATTGATAATTTTAGGGCCCCCACCCGCCGCTCAGGGGTGGGGGCCGGGGGGGGGACAGTAGGTCCCCCCCCCTTATTGATAATTTTAGGGCCCCCACCCGCCGCTCAGGGGTGGGGGCCGGGGGGGGGGACAGTAGGTCCCCCCCCCTTATTGATAATTTTAGGGCCCCCACCCGCCGCACAGGGGTGGGGGCCAGGGGGGGGCAGTAGGTCCCCCCCCTTATTGATCATTTTAGGGCCCCCACCCGCCGCTCAGGGGTGGGGGCCGGGGGGGGGGACAGTAGGTCCCCCCCCTATTGATCATTTTAGGGCCCCCACCCGCCGCACAGGGGTGGGGGCCGGGGGGGGGACAGTAGGTCCCCCCCCCTTACTGATCATTTTAGGGCCCCCACCCGCCGCTCAGGGGTGGGGGCCGGGGGGGGGCAGTAGGTCCCCCCCCTCATTGATAATTGTAGGGCCCCCACCCGCCGCTCAGGGGTGGGGGCCGGGGGGGGACAGTAGGTCCCCCCCTCATTGATAATTTTAGGGCCCCCACCCGCCGCACAGGGGTGGGGGCCGGGGGGGGGACAGTAGGTCCCCCCCCCCTCATTGATAATTTTAGGGCCCCCACCCGCCGCACAGGGGTGGGGTCCGGGGGGGGACAGTAGGTCCCCCCCTCATTGATAATTTTAGGGCCCCCACCCGCCGCACAGGGGTGGGGGCCGGGGGGGGGACAGTAGGTCCCCCCCTCATTGATAATTTTAGGGCCCCCACCCGCCGCACAGGGCGGGTGGGGGCCCTAAATTATTATTGATAATTTTAGAAAGCGAGCTGAGCTGTCAGTCAGACAGCTCAGCTCGCGAACGCGCATTCCGCGCACATGCGCGGTAAAGCGCTCAGGTTCTTCATAGGGCGGCATTCAATGCCGCTCTATGAAGAACGCGATTGGTCCAGCGCGAAGCCGTCCCATTGGGCCCCGCGATTTCGTCATTTTGACGAAAAAGGGGGCGCAGCCTAGCGGGGAGCTCGGCGCTGGAACGGAGGTAAGTTTTTAATATAAAAACACCGATTTTTTTTTTTTAATGAATGAAAGTTCATATAAAAGCAAGAAGGAAGGCTGGGGGACCTGTCTTTCTTGCTTTTATATGGTGACTATAGAGTCCCTTTAATACACGTCATATAAATATGACATAGCAGTATTTGGTGGAATTATATATATATATTATATATTGGGCAAGTTTAGCAAATATATAATCAAGACAGCAATGGTCAATATAGTTAAATATCTTGTACATCAAGTTAGGAAACCACCGGTATAAAAGCATAAAATATAAGTTAAAGGAACACTACAGAATCAGGAACATAAACATGTATTCCTGACCCTATAGTGTGAAAAACACTATTAAGGTTCCCAGCCCTCCCTTAACCCCCTTAAATAGTGTTAAACTCACCTTTCTTCCAGCGCCTCATGGGCCTACAGGTGCTATCCCTGCCCCTGATTTACAGCCTTGGTTGACAACATCAGAATTGACGATCTCAGCCAATCCAATGCTTTCCCATAGGAAATTCTGATGACACCCAGGCCAATCAGCATCTCCTCATAAAGATGCATTGTATCAGTGCGTCTCTATGGGGAAAGTTCAATGTCTTATGTAGAGAATGGAGACGCTGAACACTGATGGTGCCCTTAGGCTGTAATGTAAACCCTGTCTTTTCTCAGAAAAGGCAGTGTTTACATATAAAATCCTTTAGTGAACGGATTATACTCACCAGAACAGCTACATAAAGCTGTAGATTTCTGGTGACTATAGTGTTCCCTTAAATGTGCATGTTCCTTTGTGTGCATGTGTAACTCTTTTCAAGCCTGCATACGTCTTAGAGCATGGCAGTGGTGTAGTAGCTTTATATGACATTATTAGTTAGATACTTAGTACCAGGTGGATTGCACATTTCACTGGGACTGTTCGTGATGGAAAATAGCACTATTCGTGCCAGGACAGTTGGATACCTGATTCACAGTGTTGTGAGTTGAGCTGAGATGCTGCAAGCATGTAAATCATCTATCTCTATTATGCACAGAGAGAGAGTTTTGTTGGAGAAGGTCTAGACAAAGGTGGATGTAAAGGCACACTATAGTCATCAGAACCACTACTGCTTAAATGGACCCTATAGGCACTAGAACAACTGTAGCTTAATGAAACAGTTTTGGAGTACAAATCATGCCCCTGCAGTCTCACTGCTCAATTATCTTTCATTTAGGAGTTAAATCACTTTGTTTACACAACATAGTCACACCTCCCTGTATGTGATCTGCACAGTTTCCTAAACACTTCCTGTAAAGAGAGATCTAATGTTTCAACTTCCTTTATTGCACAGTCTGTCTAATTTAAAAGTTCTTATCTCCTGCTCTGTTAATAGCCTTCTACACCATGCAAAAGTCTCCTTAGTGTGATTTAAGTTCAATTTACAGAGAGGGATATAAAAAACTTCTTAAGCAAGTTATGTTATAACTGCTATATGCAACAGAAAAAGGGAACCAGCTGATGATCTGAAATTAAAGAAATATATAAAACATAGTGTAAATCTATATAACCAAATAATATGCACTATAATTAGATGCACTCACAATATACTTGTATAATGTGTATATACTTTGGCTGATGTGAGATCATCGACTGGGGGTGACTCAAGGGAGGCTGATAATTTTTGCTTTTGGAGGAGTATAACTTTTGTGATCACTATTATATTATATTGTATTTTAGGTGAAAGTATATTTAGTATGATATAACTGCTGGGGGGGGGGGGAGGGGGGGGGGCTAGTGCCACTCCTAAATGGCCGTAAATTGAACAGTGAGACTTTAATGTAATGGTTCTGGTGTCTATAGTATGTACCTGCAGTCTTAGAACTGTTAAAGCTACCTGTAAAAGGCAGTTTTTGAATTGATGCCTGGTAACATATTTGGATGCAGTCACCCAGACAGCCAGTAGATGTGCTTCCTATTCGAGTGATGCATTCATCGCTCCTCATAGAGATGCATTTATTCAATGCAGCTCTTTGAGGAGATGCTGATTGGTGCAGCACAGCACTTTGCCTCTCTATGGTTTCCTATGGGAAACATTGAATTGGCAGAGATCATCAAGATTAATTATCTCAGCCATGGAGGCGGGGCCAGCTACACCAAGACCAACTCAAGGATGAATAAAAGGTAAGTAAGCTACTTTTTTAACTCCTTACTGAGGGGGGCAGGACACCTAATTAGGTAGTTCAGCACTATAGTGTTAGGAATACGTGTTTGAATTTCTAACACTATAGGGTTCCATTAAAGGAACACTATAGTCACCTAAATTACTTTAGCTAAATAAAGCAGTTTTAGTGTATAGATCATTCCCCTGCAATTTCACTGCCCAATTCACTGTCATTTAGGAGTTAAATCACTTTGTTTCTGTTTATGCAGCCCTAGCCACACCTCCCCTGGCTATGATTGACAGAGCCTGCATGAAAAAAAAACTGGTTTCACTTTCAAACAGATGTAATTTACCTTAAATAATTGTATCTCAATATCTAAATTGAACTTTAATCACATACAGGAGGCTCTTGCAGGGTCTAGCAAGCTATTAACATAGCAGGGGATAAGAAAATCTTAATTAAACAGAACTTGCAATAAAGAAAGCCTAAATATGGCTCTCTTTACAGGAAGTGTTTATGGAAGGCTGTGCAAGTCACATGCAGGGAGGTGTGACTAGGGTTCATAAACAAAGGGATTTAACTCCTAAATGGCAGAGGATTGAGCAGTGAGGCTGCAGGGGCATGTTCTACACACCAAAACTGCTTCATTAAGCTAAAGTTGTTCAGGTGACTATAGTGTCCCTTTAACCTTGCAACATAAATATTGCCATTTAAAAAAAAAAAAAAAAATTCTATATTTTACATGGATTTTGCAGGATTAAAAAAGACAGGGAAACTGCACCAAGAGTACTTCATTGAGATGACTTCGTCTGAATAACTATAGTGTCTCTTTAGTGCTGCAGTCCCATAAGTGCTGCAGTCCCATAAACACTCAACATTTTAAACTCTTATAAAAAGAGTGACAAAACAAAAATTTCAAAGCAAAGAAGATCATTATTTGGAATCTTTTCATCTTAAACATACAGCGCCCTCCTAAAGAGGAACACTTATGAGGCAAGTTTAGCCAATAACCCACAGGGATTGCACCAATTGTAACCTATTTCTTGATATGATGTAGGATAACGAAGGACATAATCAAAACAGCTTATTGATCCACAAAGAAATCTAGCTTTCATTTTGAAGTCAAGAAGCATTTTCTTCTCTTTTTAAGCAAGATTAGATATGTCAGTCTAGAGATTGTTTGCCTTCTTTTGAATCCATAAAAGTAAGAATGGTGTGTGAAAAGTTGAGCTCACTGAGCTTTATGTTCTTCTCACCTTAAACATCTATATCTTTATAGAGCTTGGAGACTTAACTGCTAGCTCCAACACATGTGAAGTACATATTGACCATATTCTGTATCCGGAGTCACCTCTTTTTGGAGAATACCTAGAGAGCAGTGGATAAACAGTCCTCTGCGCTTCCTTACTGTAGGTGAAGAGATCTGCCAACATGGACAACTTCCATTCACGGACCACACCTTTTTATGAGGACAATCTACCGTATATACTCGAGTATAAGCCGACCCGAATATAAGCCGAGGCCCCTAATTTTTCCCCAAAAAACTGGGAAAACTTATTGACTCGAGTATAAGACTAGGGTGGGAAATGCAGCAGCTACTGGTAAATTTCTAAATAAAATTAGATCCTAAAAAAAATATATTAATTGAATATTTATTTACAGTGTGTGTATAATGAATGCAGTGTGTGCGTATGAGTGCAGCGTGTGTGTATGAGTGCAGCGTGTGTGTATGAGTGCAGTGTGTGTATGAGTGCAGTGTGTGTATGAGTGCAGTGTGTGTATGAGTGCAGTGTGTGTATGAGTGCAGTGTGTGTGTGTATGAATGCAGTGTGTGTGTATGAGTGCAGTGTGTGTATGAATGCAGTGTATGAATGCAGTGTGTGCAGGGCCGGTGCAAGGATATTTGCCCCCCCCCCATATGTCCTGACCTCCCCTCCTCCTCCCTCAGTGGTCCTTACCTCCCCACCCCCGTGTTCCTTCACCCCCCTCCCCCAGTGGTCCTGACTCACCCCTCCCCTAGTGGTCCTTACTTCCCCCTCCCCTCCCCTAGTGGTCCTTACTTCCCCCTCCCCTACCCTAGTGGTCCTTATCCCCCCCTCCCCTCCCCTAGTGGTCCTTATCCCCCCTCCCTCCCCTAGTGGTCCTTATCCCCCCCCTCCCTCCCATAGTGGTCCTTATCCCCCCCCTCCCTCCCATAGTGGTCCTTATCCCCCTCCCTCCCATAGTGGTCCTTATCCCCCCCCTCCCTTCCTCCCATAGTGGTCCTTATCCCCCCCTCCCTCCCATAGTGTTCCTTTTCTCCCCCCTCCCTCCCATAGTGGTCCTTATCCCACCCCCCTCCCTCCGATAGTGGTCCTTATCCCCCCCTCCCTTCCATAGTGGTATAGTGGTCCTTATCCCCCCTCCCTCCCACATAGTGGTCCTTATCCCCCCCTCCCTCCCATAGTGGTCCTTATCCCCCCCTTCCCTCTCATAGTGGTCCTTATCCCCCCTCCCTCCCTCCCATAGTGGTCCTTATCCCCCCCTCCCTCCCATAGTGGTCCTTATCCCCCCCCTCCCTCCCATAGCGGTCCTTATACCCCCCTCCCTCCCTCCCATAGCGGTCCTTATACCCCCTCCCTCCCATAGTGGTCCTTATCCCACCCCCTCCCTCCAATAGTGGTCCTTATCCCACCCCCTCCCTCCAATAGTGGTCCTTATCCCCCCCCTCCCTCCCATAGCGGTCCTTATACCCCCCCCTCCCTCCCATAGCGGTCCTTATACCCCCCCTCCCTCCCATAGTGGTCCTTATCCCACCCCCTCCCTCCAATAGTGGTCCTTATACCCCCCCCTTCCCACAGTGGTCCTTATACCCCCTTTTTTAAAAAAAAAGTGGTCCAGTGGCAGTTCAGTGGGGGGGAGAGGGGGGCTGGCAGAGCTGTACTTACCTGTTCTGCAGCTCCTGTCAGCTCTCTCCTCCTCTGCGCCGTCCGTGCAGCTCCTTCTATCAGCTCACACTGTAAGTCTCGCGAGAGCCGCGGCTCTCGCGAGATTTACACTGGGAGCTGACCGAGGTGCTGAACGGACGGCGCGGAGGAGGAGAGAGCTGACAGGAGCTGCAGAACAGGTAAGTACAGCTCTGCCAGCCCTCCTCTCCCCCAGTCTGTATTATGGCAATGCAAATTGCCATAATACAGACCTTGACTCGAGTATAAGCCGAGTTGGGGTTTTTCAGCCCAAAAAATGGGCTGAAAAACTCGGCTTATACTCGAGTATATACGGTAATTACCAAAACAGCTTTAGCTTAATGGAGAGATCCAATTTTTAAACTTCTTTTAATGCAAAGTATGTTTAATTTAGAATCTATTATCTCCTGCTCTGTTAATAGCCTGCTACAACCTGCAGTTGCCTACTGTGTGTGATAAAAGTTAAATTAACAGAGCAGGAGATACGATCTTCTTAAGTAAACACAATGCACAGATTGAGAATGAAAATAGTTTTTATGCAGGGGAGGTGTGACTAAGGCTGCATAAACAGAAACAAAAGTGATTTAACTTCTTAGGGCATTAGCTACAGTTGTAATCAAACATTTTCAACCCCCAATAAAAATCAGGTTTATTGTCAAAATCTACAGACGTTCAGCTGGGGTATACAGTTGTAATCAAAATTATTTAACCCCCATTGAAAATATGTTTGCAATGAACAAGTCAAACAAAAGCAATTGAAATAGCTCAACACAAAAAATGCTTCCAGTAGTTTCCCCAAATTCAACTCAAACCCATAGCATGTGGAAGGCAAGATGGATTCATTGACATATCATGAAATCATAGGAGAAAATATCATGCCGTTTGTGAGGAAGCTGAAGCTTGGGCGTCCTTGGACCTTCCAACAAGACACTGATCCCAAGCAAACCTCAAATTCCACCATGGCTTGGTTGCAGAAGTCCTGGAAAATTCTACAGTGGTAACCTGACTTGAACCCTATAGAAAATCTCTGGTGGGATTTGAAGAAGGCGGTTGTAGCATGCAAACCCAATAATATTACTGAACTGGAGGCCATTGCTCATGAGCAATGGGCTAAGATTCCGCAGGAACACTGCTGGAACCTGGTGTCTGGCTATGCATCTTGTTTGCAGCAGGTCATAGCAGCAAAAGGCTACTAAGTACTAAATATGCTTGCCACGAAGGGGCTGAATAATTTTGAGGCTGGAGAAATTGTTATAAGTTACATTTTTAATTGAATTTGGGAAAACCACTTGAAGCATTCATTGCGTTGGGCTATTTTAATTGCTTTGTTTGATTTGTTCATTGCAAACAGCTGAAAGTCTGCAAATTTTTTACAAAAAACAAACAAACTGATTTTCAATGGGGGTTAAATAATTTTGATTTCAACTGTATACCCCAGCAGTTCCCAAACTGTGTGCCGATGGGCAAGATATTTTCCTGGTGCTCTGCTTATATGATCATTGCATCGGGAACTGTGCCTCCCTCTTCCCTGCCGGCTCTGCAGGACCGGAGGGGAGATCAGAGATTTCCCTCACCGGCCAGTTGGCAGTGTTATGCCGGCAGAGGAGGGAGGGAGAACCCGGGGGAGCTGTAACCTGCAGCTCCGCCAGGTTCTACTCTCCCGAGCTTGACACAACGGCGCCCCAAATCTTGCGAGAGTGAACTCTAGCAGCTCCTTAGGCTGCTAGAGTTCACTCTTACCACTGGGACCACCAGGGCTTTCACAGGTCTTGCAGGAAATGTCCCCCGTCCAAGGCAAAGGTAAGCAGGGAGGGGTATATCAAAATTATTTTATTTTTATTTTTTAAGTTTTTAAGTATATATGTATCTGCCCTTCTACCCCCAGACACCCACAATAACTCCCCCTATACACACACACCTTATCCCCCCTATACACACACACTGCTCCCCATACACACACACACACACTGCCCCCCATTCACACACAACTTCCCACCAAAACACACACACTGTACCCCTCACACAACCTGCCCCACACACACTGTAAACCTCACACACACTGTACCCCACAAACACACTGTACCCATCATGCACAAACTGCCCCACATACACACACACACACACTATATCCTTCACAAACACAATGCACCACTGTACACTCACTGCACCCCACACACACACACACTGCATCCCTCACAAGCACACTGTACCCCTCACGCACAAACTGCCCCACATACACACACTGCACCCCTCACAAACACAAAGCAACCCCTTATAGTCACTGCACCCCACACACACACACATATATATATATATATATATATATATATATATTGCACCCACACCTCACACACACTAGTGCCCGTATTCCCTACAGCACCTATCATGGCAGATCCCAGGTAAGTTGTCAAACTGTTCTTAAACAGTTTGACTACTTACTCTGAGAGGGCACTGCGGCACTACTGGCACCATAGCCACTACAAAGTGCTGTAGTGGTTATTGTGCCTGGATTGTTTCTTTAAATAATTTACCAGTGCCCCTCCCAAGATTAGGTTCTGGATCTGCACTTAAACGGCAAGCATTTCTGCAGTACAGGGGCCCAGTATATGCTGCTGCACTGTACATATATACAACCTAGGAAATTGTTTTAAATTAGGGCCCCTTGGAAAAATATTAAAATATTAAAGGCGCCTTGCACCTAAAGTTTGGGAACCACTCCTATACCCTAAGATTGCTTTATTAGGCTTAAGTTGTTTTGGTGTTTAGAGTGTCCATGTAATTTTGCCATCCCAATTTAATTGCTAAAGAGGATCCAAAGGATACTAGTTTGGGAACATTTTATTGTAAACCAGTTTTCAGTCTTTTTATTTGGAATAGACACTAACATTTGAAAACACACTTAGCATCATATTTGCCAGAATATGCAAGATTAAAATATGTTTGAAGGTCTAGCATTCCACTAACCACACCAAATGGATAACACACTAAAAATTCTCTCCATGAACGTTAAGGGTCTCAACAGCCCTCACAAACGCCGGCTGGCTGACAAGAAATGGCCAAATCCACGGCGGCTATAGTATGTCTACAAGAGACTCACTTTAGCATACGCAAACCACCAAGCTTTAGAGTAAAACAATACCCTCAGGCCTACCATGCCATGGCCAACACAAAATCCAAAGGGGTCTCGCTTTACTTCCATAGGGATTGGGCTTTTATGCCCTCCATACAATACATCAGTAAAGACGGCAGGCTGCTCATATTGGTGGGCTCCCTCAATGGCCTCCAAATGACGATTGCCTCCCTGTACGCCCCGAACGACACACAGAAGGACTTCTTAACTAAGGCGTTTCGTAAACTAGATCAATACCAGTCAGGGCACACCATTGTCTGTGGAGACTTTAATTGCACCCCTGACCCGCACGTTGACACACAGAGGGCCCATAATCGACCTCCGAAACAACCATCACTATCTATTGGCCGACACTTAGCGAATCTCTTGCACTCTTCAGAACGTTATGATGTATGGCGCAACCTCTATCCGAGTGCAAGGGACTATTCATATTACTCCCCTGTCCACATGACCTATTCTAGAATAGATCTATGCCTTTTTGACAGAAGCACACTCCCGCATGCCGTTGACATGCACATTGGCCCCATCACATGGTCCGACCATGCCCCCCTGATAATAACGATGAAAATTCCACACCCAGCGAGAGGTCGGGGAGCATGGCGCCTCAACGAGGCCCTCCTGGAAACCCCTCGCCATTTCGAACATCTACGCGAGACCCTAGATGCATACTTTACAATTCACGAACGCTGCGAAACCACACTCGCTACACAATGGATAGCCCACAAGGTGGTTATGAGAGGGGAATTCATAAAGCTAGGTGCAAACACGAAGAGAGCAGCACACTCGATACAAACTAAAATCACTCAGGACATAGCAGACATTGAGGCTGACCATAAATCGAACCCATCCAAGCAAACACACAAGCGACTACAAACGCTCAGGACCAAACTCAGAGATTTGCAATTACAAACCACAGAAAAACATATGCGATATCTGAAACAAACTCACTACTCGCTAGGGAACAAAGCTGGTAAGCTTTTAGCTGGCCGCTTGAAACAAAAGTACCTACAAGCCAAGATCCCTTATCTTGTCTCTAGGCACGGAGACAAGCTTTATAACCCCCAGGACATAGTGAACTCATTAGCGGAATACTACGCCTCACTTTATCAACTCCACACAGACCCAGGGACTTACCAACCTTCTGAGGCCGGAATAGACTCCTTTTTGGAAAGGGTCACCCTCCCCTGTATATCCCAGGCCCTTAGTGCACAATTAACCAGTCCCTTCACTGAAGAAGAGCTCAAGACAGCCATAAAATCTCTCCCTAAACGCAAATCCCCGGGCCCAGATGGCCTCTCAAATTATTATTACATTAAATTCATGGATCAATTAGCCCCACACCTCTTACGACTGTTCAATTCTATCAAAGAATCTGGTGAAATGCCCCGAGAAATGCTAGAAGCTTTTATTGTTACTTTGCCAAAGCCTAACAAACCCCCCACACACTGTGCCAATTTGAGACCAATCTCGCTCCTCAATTCGGATACTAAATTATATGCCAAAATGTTGGCCACAAGGGTCAAAGCACTTTTCCCCACGCTCATCTCTGCTGAACAAGCAGGGTTTGTGCCAGGCAGACAGGTGGGGGATAACACCCGCCACTTCCTAAATCTTATTGACTGGGCAAACCACTCCTCTCAGCAAGGCCTGGTGCTGGCGTTGGACGCCGAAAAGGCGTTCTACCGCCTGCACTGGGGATATATGACACGAACTCTGACTAAGATGGGCCTCCCACGGGACTTTATTAATAGTATCCTGGCTCTATATCAGTGCCCGTCGGCAAGGGTCTTTAGCACCGGATTCCTGTCAGCACCCTTCACCATACGAAATGGCACCCGCCAGGGCTGCCCACTATCGCCACTAATCTTTATTTTATGCCTCGAACCCTTAACACGAATCATAAAAGATAGTACACTGATCCAAGGCCTGTCAACCCCGGGCGGCATACAGAAGTTGGCTTTATTTGCCGACGACATACTCATGTTCATAACGAACCCCGTCAGCTCCATCCCAGCCCTCCTAGACCTTCTCAGAGAGTACGGAAAAGTTTCGCTCTATAAGAACAACACCGCTAAGACACAAGCGTTACCAATCAACCTGCCACATCCAACACTGACGCACCTCACCTCCAAATACACCTTCGATTGGCGCAAATCGTCCCTCACGTATCTAGGGATTAAACTGACAAAAAACCACCAAGCCATACCAAAAGAGAACCACTTCACTGTCATACACAAACTAAGAGCGACCCTGGAAAAATGGGAGAATCTAGAGATCTCCTGGTTGGGCCGAGTAAATACAATTAAAATGATGGCTCTGCCCCATATCTTGTACCTCTTCCGCACGCTTCCAATATCACTCCCTACCAAACTGATCAAATTAATGCAATCGGTCATCAATGCACATGTCTGGAAACGAAAACCCCCGAGAGTAGCCCAGCGCAACCTTGGCTTCCCCTTCACCAAGGGGGGCCTGGGTCTGCCGGATATCAAAACCTACTATAGGGCCACGTCCTTAGCACAGGGTGTACATATCTTGAGACTCAAGGATAGCTCCCAAAAGCCACTGTGGCTAACATTGGAAGATGCCTGCCTACATCCACACAATACGTCCCGCATACTGTGGACCAGGGCCCCCGTTCAACATGATCTGGCGTATTTATCACATTGCTCCCGCTTCCTGATGAGCTCGTGGCGGGCGTGGAGCCACCTTATCGTGGACCCGCACCTGCTCTTCAGGGAAGCGCCACTTGAGGTCATGTCCATTTTTTCCCCTGACCTACCCACAGCGAACTGGACAGCAAAGGGCATACATAAAGTTAAGGACCTACTAGAAGGAGGCGAGATCCAACCGTTCCCTGATCTCCAGCGCACATTTTCCCTCCCACAAAGGGACATGTATCTCTATCTTAGGACAAAAAGCATTTTACTGCCCCAGACGAGCAGAACAAACGAACTGCCCAAAGACCTACCTCTGTTACCTGCTCAGGTCCTGTCTACTAAACTAGGGAAACCCCTGTCCATGTGCTACAATGCCCTACTAGAAGGTCAATCAGGTGAAACAAGATCATATATGACACAATGGGAGGGAGAGCTGGGCGTCCAGCTGACATTAGCACAATGGTATGAGGCGATGACAATCACAAAGAAGGCCTCCAAAAGCCTCTCGTTATGGGAGGCATATTGCAAAATAGCTATGAGATGGTACCTGGTACCGCACAAGTTGGCGCGTATTTACAAGGGTTCCTCCGGGCTATGCTGGCGGTGTGAGGGGGGTGCAGGTACCATGCTACATATGTTTTGGAAATGCCAGGCACTGAGTGCATTCTGGAAACAAATACAGAATCTTGTTGCGAACACGACCGGTCTTCTAATCCAACTGAGACCAGAACATTACCTGTTGCACATGGTGCCTGGGCTCCCACTGCATCCCCACAAGAAAGTGCTAGTAAACATACTCACCGTAGCAAAAATTCTTCTGGCCCAAAACTGGAAGAGCAAAGCGATACCCACCATGGTGGCAATCATAGAGAGAATGGATGTCATCAGCTCTTATGAACGTATGGCCAGCAGAGTTCAGGGTCAGGGGGCTAAATATGACAAAGAATGGTCAAGTTGGAACCTTACGCCATAGGCCCAGCAACCAATACAATGCCCCATGCATCAGGACACACTGGCCACTAACTGGATTTGTCAAACTGATATGCTAGTACCCGAAGACAAGCAAACAAAAAAAAAAAAAAAAAATTGTTAAGGTGGGCTACCTAGCATGTGCATGCATTGAGTAGTAAGGCTAGGGACTCCAAGTCTCCATTCCAAGTTAATCCCTCTCCCCCCCCATCCCCCTTCTTCTGTTCCTGTTCCCCCCCCAAAAAAATGGCCACCGCATCACCAATTGCACAAAGTCCGAGCCTCGGCAAGAGCAGATAGCTGTCAAGTTTTTGTTGGACTGCGTGTGCAGTAACCGTTTCCTGTTATATAACCTGTACCAAACGTATGACCGTAATGTCCGCATTGCCATATCTTGTAAAACCAGTGTAACCAAAACTGATTGTACTGTATGCTTATTCCTGATGTTGGCATAATAAAGATTATATATGAAAAAAAAAAAAAATATGTTTGAAAGTTGTTAATAGTACCAACATAACAATTACCCTTCTGAATTAACTGTGGCAATTAACCAACTATTTCTGAATGCTAAAAATTATTTTAGAAATGTTTCCTCTAGAGATTCATTTTGCTGTTACTTAAGTATATTTTCTATTTAAACTTTAGAAATAAAAAGTCAAATGAAGGATACATCAGACTTTTAAAGCGTACTTTGCATAGCTACATCTTTTGATCTATAACATTTTAATTCTGACAGGGATGGAATGTTGTGGGGTGCATGCACAAAAACGAAGGATTCATCTCTGAAGTAACCAGAGTGCATTTTAAGCATTGAATTTTGAGTATGTATGACATACATTTTGAATGAGAGCTAGGATCTCTATGGAACAGCAATAAGAGATTAAGATGTTGCTTCCCAATTGTGTTTTGATTTTTTTAGTTTTTTTTTAAGTGCACTCTCTCTATTACTTAAAGAGACACTCCATAAATCGATTTTTTTTTAAATCACTATTTAGTAGGTATAACTCTCATGAAAACATGCATTCATTTAATTCTTTTTTTTTTTTCATTGGGTGTATACAAAAACAGTTTGTAAAAGCTACATATTTCTTGTCTGCAGCCTTTGCAAGCCCTCCCATTCTAACCTAGACTTTCTGTGGCTGTCCAATCACAGACTTCCTAATGCAGCTCAATGAGAAGTCTTTGTAAGGCAGGTGTTCTGGGTAATTGTCTGCATCCTGAGTTTAGCCCCACTGAGCTAAACAATAGGGAGGGGAAAAAGTGGACAGTAAGGTGAGGTTTAAAAAAACAAAAACAAAAAAAAAAACAGAACAAACAAACAAAATAAGCTATGTGGAACAGAATGAGACAGAAGGAAATGCAGATTGGCTGGGAGGGGAAATCTATCTTCGCCTTGAATGCGCTCTGCCTGCAAGGAGAAGATTTTATCGTCTGTCGGCATTGTGCAGTGTGCGCTGACAACAGATATTTTATACACATAATTGACATTGCCAGGAACAGAGTCACATGCCAGTCATGTGTCTGGGGGTGCAACTAGCACCCAGTACACAATTACATATATCTGAGTATGTGCAGAGTTTCAAGCTGAAACAAGCACATACTGACTCCTACCACCATGACCACATCAAATCACCAACGTGGTTATATTGGTTGGAGTAAACCTAACCTAACCTAATTGCAGTAAATGGTGGAATTTGCAAATGGCTAAAGCAATATTGACTTTTTATGATTTGGTTTTGCATAAAAACAAAAATGCTAGTATTTTAATACAATTTGTAACAAGTAATTTATCATTTTTACTTTGGTACATTCAAAGGTATAGAACGTGTATTTGTCATATACGTATATGTATCGCAGAGGAGAGCTACGTACTATCTAATATCACCATTCACATTGAATCACTATTGTACATTACAGCTTCCATACATGCAGACCAGGAGTGAACAACAGCAGGTAACGGACATCTGATAAACTGCTTGGGACAACCCTTCTTGTTAACCTTTTCAAACATGTCGGGTGATCATATTTCTGCTCTGCTGGAGCTGTCCTTCATGGAAGTGAATCAAACACTGTGTGTGCACTGGGAACCTATTATTGTCAGGTTCATCAAACACTTACTTTATTTTCTTGGTGTAATATCAGTTTTCAAATGTGTGTATATTAAAGGACCACTAAAGTTACCCAAATCACCTGATCTCAGTGTAGTTGTCTACGTGTTTCTGTCATTTTAACCCTGCAGTGTAAAATAGCGCAGTTTTGTAGAAACTACAATGTTTACATTTTACGATTAAACACACATCTAAAGCAGAGCTGTCAAACATAGGGAGAGGCCTGCAGCAAATGCCCAGATGGACGTTCTGCAAAGGATGAGGCACAGCGTGCACTTTGTGTGGTGGCTACAAATGAATGAGGCATGTCCTGCTGCCCCCTGTGTGAGCTGTGCTGCCTCTCTCTCCCCAGTGCCTATAGCTGCAGAGGGAAAGGTGCAGGGGGCGCCTGCGCGGTCATACAGCCATGCAGCTGCCTTCCCAGACACAGAGTCAGGATGCTGCACCCTCTGGTCCAGCCTTTCAGTTTCAGGGCCGAAGCTAACTTAAGTTTGCCGCCCCCCTAACAGTACCAGACTCTGATGGCTCCTGGCCAAACTGCTGCTTGGCTAGGAGCATAGAATAGCTGGGAGTCCATTCAACTTCAACCAACAGCAACTGCTGCAACTCACCCGAATGACAAGTTTACAGAAAGACAGCCTTTAACCCCCTCATTAATGTACCCCATATAAAATGTAACCTATTTACATACTAACACCTCACAAGGTCACATAACCTCCTTATAGACCTCACATAGTCCCCTCATTAATACACCAGGACTGACTGTGCCATTAGGATGTGGATGCATTTATAAGCATTTGGATGTGTTTGTGGCACTTTCCCCCATGTGCATTAGTCTCCAGAGCTTCTCTACGATATTAACCAAAGGGCAAAATCTAGGGCAAAACATTCACACCCTTCAAACTTATATTTAATGCAGGGCTTGACAAATTTGCTTGGAATCTTGGAACCAGCAAATAAAAGTTAGGAGCCAGGTTTTTCAATTGCAAAAATAAAATTTTTAAAGGGACACTATAGTCACCAGAACCACTACAGCTTAATGTGGTTGTTCTCGTGTCTATAATCTGTCCCTGCACACTTTTCATTGTAAACCCTGCCTTTTCAGAGAAATGCAGTATTTACATTGTTGCCTTGCAACACTTCTAGTGACAGTCACTCAGATGGCCTCTGGAGTGCATCCTGGGTCAGTGCTGCACTGCACAGTACCTATGTATAGCGTCTCCACGCTCTGCATCAATGCATCTCTATGAGGAGATGCTTATTGGCGCAGCATGGCATTTTGACACACATGCGCAATAGCCTCTCAATGCTTTCCTATGGGAAAGCATTGGATTGGCTGAGATCATCAACATTGATGATAGCAGTCATGGAGGCAGGGCCAGCTGCAGAGAGATCAGTACAGCGTGGGAGAAAAAGGTGAATAAAAACCCCTGTCCCATGTGATTGAAGCGGGGCCATAACCCCATAGCATTAGGGGACCACCATGTTGTGGTCAGGCAGGATAGCAGGGCGGCGGCCGTCCGCCCTACTCACCGCCCGGGTAGGCTTGACTAGGCCTCGGTCACAGAGCTCCATTTTCTCCCCAAAAGTGGCCCGGAATCAGGTTGCTGACCGATCTCCAGATTTAGCACCTCACAGTGCGGTTGTCTGCTGTGTGTCAGCGCCAGAAATTGCATTTTTGAACCAAATTGCAGGAAAATAGCAGGAGCTGTAGTGTCATGCGTCTGCTCCGCTTGGCGGTCCGGCCCCGCCCCCCGAGTTATGTATTTTGATGTAGTTTTTGTAACAGTTTTTGGACTAAGAGATGTTTCCTGTACCTGGAGATAATTGGCTTACCACACCAACTTAAGCCAATTATCTCCAGGATAGAGGAGAAGATAGACCGGCTGCACAGCCTAAATCTGTGGAACTGTTTTGGGCATGAAAGCCATGCTTGCAGTCGGTCAAATATGACTTCCAGCTATCTTCCGAACCATTGGATCAATTTTCGTATGATTTTTGAATATGTTTGTTCACTGATTATGCTAGTTCAGAAACTATGGAAATTGCATGAATAGTTTTGAAGTTATGAATATTGTGTAAAACTGTATATTTTCTTTCTGTGATAATTAAGTTAGTCCATTGTGTTAAGTAATTATATCACAGGCAGAGGGGAGGGCTTGTGTGCCTTACTGGGAGTGAATGTACTGTACTGTGTTGATTGGCTGTTGTAACCCTGTGTACCACAAGGTCCACGTGGGTGGTAACCTTGTGGGAAAACCTGTATAAAAGAAAGTCCTGTGTGCTCATTAAACCTGTTCCTGCTTAACCCTCAATACGTAGCCTCGTCTCGTTACTGTAGGGAACAGCTATATTCATGCTGGGGATTGCTATACTTTGTATACTCCCCTGAGCTCTAATCACTTAGCACGTCTAAGAGCTGTTCCTGATACGCTCTCCTGGAGGAGAGGTCTCTCCCACACGGTCCTGGAGGACAGAGGCTGATCCAGGGTGGAAGGAAGACAGTGAGACTCCAGTAAAGCTACGGCGGTTGTGGAGTCTGTGGTGGTTGTGGTGTCTGGTGCAGTGCTTATGGTCCTCGGCGTCAGCTAGGAAGCGTCCGTCAACGGAGGTGCCCAGTCGGGGTGCCAGGTTATCCGTTACAGTGTCACTGTATGCCTATCATTTGTTTTTGACTGAGTGACTTCACAATTCCAAAAACTGAAAAAGTCAAAGACTGAACTCCTTGTTTTTCCACCCTCTAAAGCTACATCTTTACCCATTTCCCTTAAGGTCAACAGAGTTATACTAATCTCTACCACAGGGCACATTACCTTGGTGTGCTTTTAAACTCAGACCTTCACCATTCACATAAACTCTATCACTAATTCCTGCTTTCACCTTAAAAAAATGTATCGCATTTGCCCCTTTCTCATTCAAGATATAGCTGACATGCTTGTCCATGCTCTTGCTTCCCGCCTTGATTATTATAACTCTTTGCTTGTTGCAATCTACAGTCCATAATAAAACGCCTCCACTTTATGTCTAGGAATTTTCCCACCTCGCCCTTCTGACTCGACACTGGCTTCCGCTTTCTTTTAGAATTCTGTTCAAAGTGCTTTCAGTGCTTACTTACAAAGCTCTCTATACCCACGCACCTTCTTACATCTCCACCCTCACAAATGGAAATGCTGCAGCTCGGCCTCTTCACTGAGCTGGCAACTTGTTACTGACCTCGGCTACTCAACTGTAGGACTTCTCCAGGGTACCCTTCTTTATGTAATGCCCTCCTGTGGGACATTTTACTCTCCCCATCTCTGCAGCCCTCCAGAAATATCCATAAAACACACTTCTTTAGAGAAGAATATCAGTTCTCCCCTTAACTCCCCAGCTCCTACAACCTTCCTATGCCATCTCCCCCCTACTGTCCTCCCTCCTCCCAAACTCCCATCCTCAGGTACATTCAAAGGAGTTGATTATTTGCCTCTTACCCCTTTAGATTGTAAGCTGTTTGGGCAAGGCCCTCATCACCTACTGTTCCAGTATGTCACACATGTTTTTTTAGAATTGATTGTTCATCTTGTTTCCTATTCAGCTCTGCAGAATATGTTGGCGCAAATAATAATTTTAGTTTAAAACAAAGTTGTGTGTGTCATTAGAACTACGCTGTAATGGGAGCACAGCGGGCAGAAAAATGATAAATTTCCCACTCCAATGGGGCAATAGAAGAGAAAATTAACTACTGCCAGTGACCTTTAACCTGAGTTAACATCCATTAGCGGGTTTCACTGGATTGAAAGCGTGATCTCCACATATGGATTTAATTCTAGCTGCAGAAATTTAACAAGAAACTCCACTTTTACTGTTACAATGTTCTATACTCTACCCTCTCAGTGGCATTTATGCATACATCTACAATTTATAAGAGTCTATAAAACAAAAAAGGCTAAAAACCTGTTAGATTTTCACTTAAATTCTGTGTTTCAACCTCCAGTATTTTACAGTCACTTGCCAACACATGAGCAACTTTGCATTGATGACAAATAACGCTAGCCTAAATATGACAAAAAAATACACTATTTTGGGATTTTAGGACTAAAGTTTATCTCTCATGTTCTATTAAAAATACCAATGATGCCTAACCTCATACACCCTCCCACTTCGCCCTACTCCCCCCTCTTTTTTATTTTCTCTTCTTCTCTCCTTTCTTTTCTCTCTTTTCCTCTCCTTCCCTCCCCTCCATTCTACCTTCCCCTCCCCTTCCCCCCACCCCCCAGACCTCCCCCTCACGGCCCACACAGAGACAACCACCAATCACCAGACAGGATCCACACCACCACGACCTGTACACCGACCACGCCACCCACCAAAACCACACCAACAATCCCAACCCACCAACACAACCATGACACATTCCGCAAACCCACCACATCCACACCCCAACCAACTAACCACCCCGGACCTCCTCCCACACGCTTTCCCTGACAATGGAAACACGTGACGGAAAGCAACAGAACGAAAGTACCCTCCATAACGGGAACGGGTACGACAAACTCACTAACTTCTCTTCAGTCTGAATATAAACTATAAGAATTTGTACGCTGCAACTATGCAGCCTTATGAAGGCTTTTGCACAAGCCATGTTTTTACTTACCTTTACGCTTTCTGCCATTACAAAATAAAGAATTAAAAAAAAAAAAAAAATACCAATGATGGTTCTCATACTCATATATACTGCCCCTTCCAAAAAAAGGATTTGTTCTTTACAGCTCATTTACTTCTAAATTAATTTCATGTTAACAGAACACCAATAGTGTATGAACACATAGTGTATGAATCAGTTACTGATTTTAGCTCTTAACAAGTTGATTTAGCAATATTATTGGTAAATTTTATGTTTGTCATCTTATGATATCTTAAAATTTCAGAATAAAATGCAATTTACAGGAAATATTGACCAATTATCTCACTAACTCAGGGCCGGCCCGTAGATACCATAGATACCGGTGGGGCGACGGGTCCAGGAGGCACACTGACAGGGACAGCATCATCTAAAACAGGAGTTCCTAACTCGTGGCAGCAGTGCAGCTGCATCGCACGGGTTGGGAATCTGTGTAAAGATTAAGAGCGTGACCGGGCCCCTTCTATCTGCATGGAGTGCTGGAAGGAAGCTCACACTCCCCGAGACCAAGCCACGCAGGAGGAGGGAGCCGCGAGAATGGGGCCAAACCAGGAGAGCAGGTCCCCAACTCCCACCAGCCACAGATAGCAGAAAGTAAGAAACTGCTGGGTGGCTTAATTTTAAAATGTGTGTATGTGTGTAGTGTGTTTATCTGTGTGCTTGTATGTGTGTAATGTGGGCATAGTGTGTGTAGCTGTGTGTAGTGTGTATCTGTGTGTGTATGCGTATGTGTATCTGTCCGTGTGTAGTGTGTGTATCTGCATGTGTGTCAGTGTGTGTATGTTTGTACATCTGTGTATCTGCAGGTTTATCAGTCTGTGTATATCTGTATGTATGTCAATATCTGCATGTGTGTCAGTGTGTGTATGTTTGTACATCTGTGTATCTGCAGGTTTATCAGTGTGTGTATATCTGTATGTATGTCAATATCTGCATATGTGTCAGTGTTTGATACATATACTGACACACAAGCAGATGCACAGACACACATACAGTTGCACAGACACACTGATACACATGCAAATATACAGACACACAGATACAAACACTGACACGTGCATTTACACAGACACAGAATATAGGTAAGTGTATTGGCTGCAGTGCACACACAGACACACGTTACATCCCCAGCACACACACAGACATACGCTACATACCCAGCACACACACAGATATACTACATACTCAGCATACACACACACACACACACACTTCACTCCAGCACACACGTCATCCCCAGCACACATACAGACACGCATTTCATCCCCCAGTACACACACTTCACCTCCAGCAAACACACAGACACACACTTCATCCCCCAGTAAACACAAAGACACACACTTCACCTCCAGCAAACACACAGACACATATCATCCCAAGCAAATACACAGACACATATCATCCCAAGCAAACACACACATAGATACACTAACATTGAAAAAACATATGCTTGTTTTTGGGATGGGGGGGGAGGGGGCACCTTTTCATCCTTGGACCCAGGCAGCACAATGACCTTTGACACCCAGGAGGATGGTGGACGTCCTCTAATGCAACTGATAGGTAAGCACTGGATCCAATACTTTCCTATGACAAGCATTTTATTGGACATGCACATGGAACATGCTGTGCACACGAACAAGAAACGGGAAAGTGATATCTTTAGGATAATAGAAGTGGATGGCCAGGGCCGGATTAAGAGCCCAGTGGGCCTGGTGCTGACAATTATGATGGGGCCTAATTACAAAATATTATCGACCAAAAACACAAAAACAGTCATACCTCTCAAGCGTTATGTATCTGGTGGAGTTGGTGTTGGAGGGAAACTCAAAGGATTCAGCTATAAGAAAACACATACTCTATGCTAATCTCTTCGTCTAATTTATGCTTTCATCTTTCAATAAATCAATACCAACAGCAGTGTCCAGTGAAGCAGGAAGCCAATGGGCGGGGTAAAAGAGAAGGCCACTGATGTGAATCACATGACCAGAACTGCCAAAAGGGGCGAACATGCCCAAAAAGGGGGTATATGTCTGTCCAAAGAATTGAAAGGCCAGCCTGGCATCAGTGTCCCTATGCATCACAGTGTCAGTGTCCCCATGTCGCCCAGTCCCCTATTCTCCCAGTGTCTGTGTCCCCATTTCTCCCAGTGTCCCCATGTCTCAGTGTGTCCTGTGTCACTAGGAGACACAGAGACATGGGGACACAGAGACATGGGACTGAGAGACATGGGGGCACTGAGACACTTGGGGAGACTGGGAGACATGAGGGCACTTGTGGTTACAGACATGGGGACACTGAGAGACATGGAGACACGGGGACACAGACATTTGGGGACACTGGGAGAAATTGGGTCACAGACACTAGGGACACAGAGACATGGGGACGCTAGGGACACTGGCTGGGAGACATGGGGACACAGACACTGGCTGGGAGACATGAGGACACTGGGAGTCATGGGGACACAGACATATGGGAACAATGGGCAACATGGGGAAACAGACATTTGGGGACACTGGGAGCCATTGGGACACGGGCTGGGAGGCATGGGGACACTGGGAGACATGGAAACACTGTGTCCCTAGTGTCTCCATGTCCCAATGTGTCTACCTATGTCTCACAGCGTCCCCATGTGTCTCACAGTGTCCCCATGTCTCACAGTGTCCCATGTGTCTCAGTGTCCCCACGTCTCCCAGTGTCCCCACGTCTCCCAGTGTCCCCTAGTGTCTCAGTGTCACCATGTGTCCCCTAGTGTCTCAGTGTCCCCGTGTCTCCCTGATGCCTTTCCCCTCATCCCTCACTTCCCTGAGCTGTAGTCTTTCTCTGCAGGCTGGGCGCTGCTGTCTGAACTCTCTGTGCTGTGTAGCTGCTCCCCTGCGTATCAGTGAGTAGAGAGAGGCAGGGAGGGATATGCTGTAACTTCCTATCCCTGCCTCTCTCCATACACAGTGATCCCTACTGGCCGGTGTTGGTATTGCAGAGTAATCTCCCTTTATACTGAGAAAAATATTTGCATTTGTATTGCCGGTATTACTGCAATACCATCACGGCCAGGCAGCCTCAAATACAGGCTGTGCCTTAAAATACCAGTCAGGTGGCAAACCTAAGAGTAGTGTGTAAAAAAAAAAAAAGTTAATTTTTTATTTATTTATTTATTTATTTTTTAAATGGGCCTATTCCATGGGCCTGGGCCTGGAGCTGCAGCTCCATCAGCCCCTATGTTAATCCGGCCCTGTGGATGGCAAGTGAATCTCTGCGCTGGAAAAAAGGCAAGTGAAATATTTTTTGTCTATTTTTTTACAGGTTAATGGGGGTGGGGGGCACAGGAGGGTGATGAATTTCAAGAAGGACTAAGACTCAATAGAGTTAGGAATATATATTTGTATTCCTAATTCTAGAATGTTCCCTGGGCACACTGTATAGGCTTAAGAGAGAAATGTGTAAGGTTGACAGATTTTGTTTTCGTTTTGGCATGTCAATGAAAATGTGCATATTACATGGGTAACGCAATTAGAAATGCAATCCTCTAGTAAAGATTATTTTTATAGGGTTCCTAAGTCAAGTGCTGGGCTAGCAAATCTACAACCTGGGAGTCCTTGCAAGATTTCATTACCTGGAATACTTTCTAGCTTCTGTCGTAATTCTTCGTTCTCCTGTTGCAGAGAAATCACCTCCTGCTCCAGTTCTTGACACCTAGGGCAGTAACCTTCTTCATCATCTTCCTCTTCAGGGAGTGTGGAAGAGGATGGATGACCATGAGATTCAGAGGTCGCTGGAGATGTCCAGCCACCCAATGTATGCACTGGAGAAGAAGATAGAACGTCCATATCAGACATGTGTCCATAATCATTGTTGGATGAGGTATTCCGAGTCGGGAAGTTGCCAGCCAACAAGTAGTTTTGAAGTGAATCAGTGAAGACTCTCAAAAAAGCTGAGGTTTGCTGCTTTTTCTGCACATACTGCATTTCAATGTCCGGTTTCTCCGAAGGTTGGTTATAAAATGCTTTACTGAGCTGGCACTGATCTGGTCTCTCATAAGTGTTATTTTCCTGTTTTACACATGAGACTAAAGATTGTTTTGAGTCCAAAAGTTTTCCTCCGCAGTTTAAAAGGCTGAGGACTCTACTGCACTGCTGGGCAAAGGCATCCAGGATCATTCGACTCTCTACAAAAAAAAAAAAGGAAAAAAAAAAGAAATATTAATTAGGAACATTGCAAGAAGAAAATGGTGGTTCTTTCATTTGTTCATTAAATGCCAGAATTAACAATTATTCAGTTTGATCAGAAATACATGCTTTCATTCCAAAGTAAAGATAATTGGTTACATTCACTGATTTGAATTAACATTAACAGGAGGTTACAAAAAGAGATCTCTACAGATTTGTTTCCCTTATTTCACATGTAGTGATGACAAACAAAGATGCCAAGCTAACCATTACCGTTTACAAAAAAAGCAAACTATAAAATTATTCTGACACAACACTATTTTCAATTGCTAGTAAATTTGCAGAATCAACCATTTAAAGGAACACTCCAATGGAAAATGTTTTAATTTGTTAACAATGTAGTAGATATACCCCCCATGAAAACATACATGCAATTATTGCCTTTTTTCCCATTGGGGTATATCTAAAACGGCTAGCAAATCCTGCAGATCTGCTGTCAGCAGGGCTTGTCAGTCCTCCCCCTTTTCCCCAGCAAAATCTTTCTACAAAATATAGAATAAGAAACAGTGCGCACATAAAAATACATTTTTAAATTTTTTACAAGGCTACTTAAAATCACTTATCTCCGCAAATAAACGTGGATTCAGTTCCATTTCTTGCTAAGCCCACCACTTCACCACAGTACACCAATATTGGTGAGTCCTACAGTAATTTTTTTTTTTGTAGTGCATATTGATATAACAACGCGTATGTGGTGCCCCAACGGCAATCCAAGTACGCTTCAACGACAATTATTACAATGGGGTACATGGAAACTGTTGCACAATTTATAATAATAAGTGAGGTCGGTTCTAGTGCGAGTAGCTAGTGTGTAGTTCGACTACGTGAAACAAACGAAAATTAAAATAAAGTTATGCATAGAGGTTGATCAAACAGCAGTGCCCTGAAACTTGTACAAAATCGCACCTGGTCTGGTGTTGAGTACTATAGGAGTAAACTGGAGTAATTTCTCGTGCTTATAATATGTGCAAGGCATTGTGTGAGACTCTTGCCTGTCTGGTTTTCTGTGACTAGAGATCGTGAGTGTCTCTTGCATAGGACCTGTTGGGCTAGAGATAAGTATGTTATGCTGTACCTATAGGGGCTGTAGGGCTCATGTCAGCCAGTCTGGGGCTGGGCTATATGGGTCAGTAGTGAGTGTCTGTCCGTCTAGTGCTGGCCAAACGGGTTTAGGGCCCCTTCTTGTTGTATGCTGCATCTGGGGTACCTTTAGGTACGGTATGAGGGGTGAGCGATGTTGCCAGGGGACTGTCTGTGTGGTCCGGGTCTGGTTCCGGTCCCGTTTATTGTGGTGCGGGGTCGTGATGGCGGTAGTGTAGTCTGCGTGTGAGCCCTCCGTCGTCCTATTGGTCCCCACTTGGTTTCATTTTTGTATATAATAAAGTAAAGTAAGGTAAAATAAAAAATAAAATTAAAGTTGTAATAAAATAATAACAATAAGGTTGTAATTCGACTATGCAATAGAAAATAGTGTCCCGGTGAGGGGCCTGTCAGGCTCAAGTCGTGGCTGCCGCGTAGGTCTCCGTGGCTCTCTGTCTAGGCTTGAATTCAGCAGCGTGTACCGGGTCAAGGCCTCGAGAGGTTGCAGGTATCGCCCTTCCGAGGGAGTCCAAAGGGAGATCTAAGTCTCTCAGTGCTGCTGCGGCTTCTTGCATGTCGTGTATTATATGCGTTGTTTCTCCTTTGGTGACGTGCAGTGTGTAGGCTGGGCCCTAACAGTACCGGAGCTGGTGTGTGTGTAGTAGGGAGGTGAATGGTCTCAGGGCTCTCCTCCACGCCAACGTTCCTCCCGAGAGATCAGTATAGAAGGAGAGCTCTATCTCCTCAAAGAGGTAGGTTGGTTGGCCTCTGATGGCTGCTTGTACTGCTGCTTTGTCCGTGCGGCTGAGGAATTGAATAATCAGGTCTCCAGGAGCTGAAGTTGGTGCCTTAATTGATTTTGGTATACGGAATATACCGGTTATTTGGGTTGCTTTAGCCGTTTTGGAGTTCAGAAGTGCAAATAGTAGCCGCCTAGTGAAGTGCAGTAGTTCGGCTTCTGAGATATTTTCTGCTACTCCCCGCACTTTCAGATTATTTTGGCGCCGTCTATCTTCCTGGGCGTCGAGCTTGCGTTCCGTGAGGAGGTTTTGTTGTTGGAGCTCTGAAACCGCCCGTTGCAGCTCCTTGATATGGGTGGCCTGGGTGTTAGAGTGTTTTTCTACCACTCCCAATCTGCTAGACAGACCGCGCAGGTCGTCTCGGATTGCGGCCACTTCTGCCAAAATTTTCCGATGGTGGTCCTCCATTAGCCTGCCGATCGCTTCCATTGTTACCGGCGTGGAGGTCGCCATGGGCGGTGAAGGTATCTGTGGTGCCGTCGAGGGCCCCTGCGGCTCTGCTAAGTACTCCTCCTCTGCTTCGTCCGATGTTCCATCCTCAAAGTCGGAGCAGCCGCCATGTAGGGATGCCATATTGGGGCCCTTTTTAACATGGGAAACAAATTAAATCATGCTAATGCTAAATGAACCAACGCGTATTTAATTAATCTGTTGTAAGAGCAATATATATAATAAAAATACAGTGTCAGAACTAAACAATTAATGTGATAGTGCTTTCATGTATATACACTCACAATGAATATCATATCTGCTCTATATCAAATAAATATTATTAAAGTGACATTGTTATCCAAAACCTCTTCTAATTTGTACTTTCCTGTGGTCACCTCCAAAGGGACATCTGATGCCCCTTTGTATGTTTGGATTCTAGATACCCCTTTAGAGGTGACCACAGGAAAGTATAAATTAGAAGAGGTAGCATAGATAGCAATGTCACTTTAATAATATTATTTATTGGATATAGAGCAGATAAGAAAAGGGAGTTTTTTTCCTGTTATGACACAGAAGTACTAAATAAAGTTATCATGCTTAATGAATGTAGATTGCTATACTAAATATCTCAATTTTTGGAGGAACAATCGGTCTTGGGTATCTCAAACCTGATACCCTAGCAGGCCATTATGTTCCACTGATCACATGCATTTTATCCATTAACTTGGTTGTGCAAAATGTTTCCTAACTCCAATAACCTAAGTGGATCCATAACTTAACAGGATACAAATATTTGTATATGGCGGGTGGAGCCTGACCTCTGAGCCAACAAGACGTGGAAAGCCAGAGCTCCTGAAACAAAACTTGATTTTGGGGTATTTTACCTGAATTTGGGGCTTCCACGAACAGTAACCCACATACCGAAGGTCATGGGACCCGGGCTTGCAAAAATCTAACACAAGCCAGCACTCACTCACCCAGAGAGCCCGGAAGCTCTGTTGTGGCCTACCTGGGATGAGGATGTGGGGGAAGCGGACAATCCACCTGCGCTTCGACCCAGGGCCTGGTACCGCAGCACTCCTACCCCCTACCCATCCCCCGGACTGGTGGGATCACCCCAGTCCACTTAAAACCTACCAGACTGACTAAACTAACACTTACCACTCAGACAAGATCGATGAGCACAAACACAGCCGCTGCAAAATGGCGAACGCCGCTCCCTTGCAATCACACGCGGTGAGTCCAAAGCAGGCGACCACCAACGACCACATGGCAGACTGCCTGAGGAGGCTGGATGCCATCTTCCATCGTTTCTGGCTCCGATTAAAGCACCGTGCCCAAGCTACTGAGGCAAGCAAACGCAAAGGAGCCAGGAGTCCCGTGCGACTGCCTAGGAGGGGACCTACTCAAGGCGGCACTCCGGTGAGGAAATCCACGAGACCTACAGCTTGCCTTGCCAGGCTGAGAGCCACAAGGGGCATACACACCCCGCATCACCCACAAGTTCGGAAGATCATCCGCGTCACGCGGCGAATACCACCTCGACCCTCCGATCACTCCCTGCAGGGAATAGACTTGGACTGTTACAGGAACCAGGTCTGTGGTACACAGATGCCGGCCCTCGAACAAGCCTGGGGCTGGAGAGGTCCCCGAGCAGGCGAAGAACGCCCGATGGATGATACAGCCACTCTAATAAGGATGGGAGTTGGTTGACCCAGAGGGGGGGGACTGTCACATAAGCCTGCTGCCACAAGAGCGAAGCAGCTAAGTTAAACAAACACTCTGCATCAGTCATTCGCAAGGGAAATGTTTAACTATACTTTCCATGTCTCCAATTTGCTTTTCTCTGTCTATGGCTTCTCACTAGCTACTTCTTTTCTCTATAAACTGACACCAACCCACTGCTCAGGGCAATGGTGACAAGCTATATATTCCACTCACTTGTCTGAGACAATTACCCTGCTATTAAGATGTTAGTTACCTGTTAATTGCTATTACACAAAAATTGTGCTGATTTTCATAATGCTCCTATTGCTAACCATGAATAGAAACTCAAGGATTGCTATTTGGGCACCCCAAGCATGTATGTTAAAACCGCTATGCACAAATAAAAAATATTAAATATAAAAAATAAAAAAAAAAAAAAATATTTGTATATAGTATGGGTATCACACAAAAATCACAGAATACAAAGATTTCAACTGGTGAATTTGAGATTCTTGGAATCTGCCCAAAATGTAATTTGGCCATTTATTAAGAAAGCACGAATATATGCATTTTGGAAGCTTTCATCACTTTTTTTCATATAACTTTTTATTGTTTTGCAAGTTACGGGGTACAGAAGAGAGAGGGGGGGGGGGTACGAGGTTACATATTTCAGCAAGTTATACAATATGCGAACGTGTTATACAGAAATAAGATACAAATTCTACATTACTATACAAATTGGGATGACACAGTGGGGTGGTAGTAGGGAAGAGAAGGCCTGCAGGGCAAAGAGGGGTAGAGGGATAGGTAGGGTTGAGCAGTGGTGGGTCAGTGTCCTTGCATCTCATGGTATGGCCATGCACATTGGTAATAACCTGATAAGTTATCTGTCGGCTTTGTCACCACCAACCACCTGGGTAGCCCTCGGTTCAAACGTGCGTCGGGGACATCCCAGACGGCCGTTGGGGTCCGTCGGTATTGTTATCAATCGTACCTTTGAGCATTCGTTACGGGTTTT
Organism: Pelobates fuscus; assembly: GCF_036172605.1. NCBI lineage: Eukaryota > Metazoa > Chordata > Amphibia > Anura > Pelobatidae > Pelobates > Pelobates fuscus. The sequence goes on from NC_086322.1 coordinate 83,276,716, forward strand.
GTTTGTTCAATACTCTAGCATATATAGTCCGCCATGGTTGCCATGCGGTTTCGAACCGTTGTGTGTCTGCACTTTGGTGCGCTGATATGCTCTCATAAATCTGATATTGTTGGATTTTGTCCCATAACTGAGACTTGGATGGGCAGGCTTGTGACTTCCAGTTAGTTGCTATAAGGTTCCTAGCAGCCAATAGTATGAGAGCACTAATTTGCTTGTGTTCCCTAGGAATCCTGGTCGGGAATATAAGCAGGAGGTACATTTGGGGATTCGGGGTGAGGCTCCCCACGCCCAGCGCCTCCAGCAAACTCCGGACTTCTGTCCAGAGGGGCTGAATCACTGGGCACGACCACCATATGTGGAAAAAAGTTCCCATCTCCTTGGAGCACCTCCAACACGTTGGCAGCACAGTAGGGTAAATTTTGTGTAGTCTCAGTGGTGTCAGGTACCATCTGTAGAGCAGTTTTCTATGTGCTTCAATGTGTGTGTAGCATTTAGTGAGTTTAGAGAGACCATTGAGGGCCTGAACCCAATCTTCAGTGGATAAATTGAGGGAGCAGTCTTCCTCCCATTGCTTTTTACACTGGGGAGTTTGACGGGGGACTACTTCTTCCCACATTTTATAGCAGAGGGAAATAGACTTGGGTTTGCTTGGTACGGCCCAACATCTTTCTATAATTCCCTCTGTTGAAGGGTTTTTCTCACGGGTATCGTCTTGTTTTTGTACGTGAGTCAGTATGGTACCTTTAAGTCTGAGGTATGTGAATAGTTCCACCGGTGGTAGGTGCCATTTCGCTTGTATGTCAGCGAACTGTAGAACCTCCCTGTCCTCCAGCAGGTGTTGTATGTTGGTGATACCAGCTTTAATCCACCTGTTTAGAGGTAGGTGCGGTGAAGTGGCTTTTAAAGCCGATAGTGGTGCCCTGACGTGATACAAGGTTTCACATCCTAGTGAGGACATGAACGTGTCCCAGATGCTGAGTGTGAGAGTGGTGGTTGGGTACAGGGCTAGTCCGGGGGGTCTTAGGTGTTTGGGTGTCCACAGGGTGTCAACCATGTTCCCTCCCTGAACCTGTTTGTTCTCCATATCTACCCAGCTTAATTCTCCTTTAGGGGAGTGTAGAAGGATCCCGGCTGTTAGCGCCGACGCTTTGTAGTATTGGGCTATATTCGGTAACCCCACCCCCCCTTGTTTAACTTGTGTGTACAGGAGTTTGGCAGGGATCCTAGGTCTTTTATTGTCCCATATAAAGGTATTACATATTTTTTGTAGGGTTTTGAGTATGGGTTGTGCCATCTTTAGGGGAAGCATGCGAAAGATGTATAGGACCTTGGGCAATATGGTCATTTTGAAGGCGTTAATCCTTCCCAACCAAGAGATATGTGTATGTTTCCATTTCAGTGTCTCCGTTTTGCACATGTTGGGGAGAGTTGAAAGATTTAAGCGGGCAGTTTTGTCAACTGAAGGCGCAATTTTAACCCCCAGATATGTAAGGGAGGATGACCTCCAATCGAATTGGTGTTTGTCTTTTAGAGCTGTTATGCGGCCTGAAGGCAGGTTAACTGGTAATGCCTGGGTCTTGTCCTGATTTAATTTATAGTGGGAAACCAGGCCAAAGTCTTTAAGGGTATGTACCAGGTGGGGCAGTGAATGTTCCGGGTCTGTTAACGTCACTAGGACATCATCGGCGAATAGAGCCAATTTGTGTTCTTGGCCTAGTACTCGTATTCCTTTGATGTTTTGATGACTGCGGATCTTTTGGGCCAAAGGTTCTAGTGACAGAATATATAGGAGGGGGGATAGAGGGCAGCCTTGGCGTGTCCCATTGGTGATATGGAATTTGTCCGAGATGAAGCCTCCACTAGAAACCTTGGCAGCTGGCGTGCTATACAGTGCATTGATACTTGTGATCATTTCTGGTGGGAACCCATATTCTTCTAAGACCCTAGACATGTATGTCCAATTGAGGCGATCGAAGGCCTTCTCCGCGTCCAGCGCAAGGAGAAGGCCCTCTGTGTTGCTCTTATCCATACATGCCAACGTGTTTAGAATGCGTCGGGTGTTATCCGAGCCTTGTCGGCCGCGGACAAACCCTGATTGGTCGTTATGCACTAGTTGCGTGAGGAAGGGGGCTATTCTATTGCTAAGTATTTTGGCGTATATTTTGGCATCTCCATTCAGCAATGATATGGGTCTGAAATTTTTGCACTGTGTAGGTGGCTTCCCGGGTTTAGGGAGTGTGGAGATGTGGGCCAGGAGAGTTTCTTCTGGTAAGGCACCTTTGTTGCTACTCTGCCTATATAATTTTAGCAGGTGAGGTGAGAGGACAGCTGCAAACTGCTTGTAGTATGTATTTGTGAGTCCGTCAGGTCCTGGTGACTTGCCTGTGGGCAACGCCTTGATCACTGCCGAGATTTCGTCCAGTGATATAGGCTTCTGCAAGGCCTCTATTGCGGTTGGGTTCAGTGAGGGTAGATGTAGGTCCGATAGGAAGCTGTCTATGTCTGTTTTTGTCGGGACTATAGTTGTTCCTTCGTGTTGAAGGTTATATAGTTGACCATAGTACTTTGCAAAGGCATTTACTATCCCCTGAGGGTCAATAATTTTGTGGTTATTGCTATCTTGTAGGTAGGCAATTCTGGAGGCGACAGTTTTTTGTTTTATTTGTGCTGCTAATTTGGCTCCCGCCCTGTTCCCTGCTGCGAAGAATTTGTGTTTTGATTTTTGTAAAAGGTAGGTAGTTTTAGCCAGTTCAATATCCCTCAACTGGGATTGGAGTACCAATAGTTTTCTCTGTAGAGTGTTATTGGGTGATTGTTTGTTCTCGTGTGTGAGAGTTTTAATCTCATTGACTATAGTCAAGTATTGCGCTTGGCGTACTTTTTTGGTGTGGCTAGCGTGCTTGATAAAGCTTCCTCTAATGACCGCTTTGTGAGCTAACCAGACGTAGTCTGAGTTAATGTCCTGTTGATCGTTGTCTGTAAAATAGTTCTTGAGGTCTGTTGTTATTTGTTTGACTATGTGTGGTTGTGTTAGCAATTGGTTGTCTAGCCTCCAAGATGTTTGGCCTGTATTAGGGAATCTCTCTTTGAGTGTTAATGTGATAGGAGCGTGGTCTGACCACGTGATGTCTCCAATTTCTGTGTCCAGTAATTTTGTGAGGGATGTGGTCTTTATTAAGAACCTGTCTATCCTGGAGTAGCTGTTATGCACCGCAGTGTAGCAGGTGTAATCTGTTTCAGAGGGGTGTGTGATTCGCCAAGGGTCTACAAAGTCATGTGTTGCTAAGACTTCTTGAATGTTGCGTGATTGTGTGAGCCTCCTCTTGGAGGTGGTCGTTGCCACTGTTTTCGAGGCTGATGAGTCTCTAAAGCTATCTAGAAGAAAATTGGTGTCGCCTCCAAGTATTACCTCCCCAAATTTATACAGGTTCAATAATGCAAACATTCTAGACATAAACTCCTCTTGGTTATCGTTAGGCCCATATATGTTCATTAAGGTGAAGGGGTTATTGTTGAGATGGCATTGAATTATCAGGTATCTACCTTTTTTATCAGTGATTTTTCGGATCAGTTCAAAAGTAGTTTGTTTGCTAATTAAAATGGACACTCCCCTTTTTTTTGTGGAATAGCAGGAGTGATGGTCTATAGGAAACCAGGGTGAATTGAATCTGGGGCGAGATCCCCATTTAAAGTGGGTTTCTTGAAAAAAAGCGACATGCGCCTTCTGATTTTTGGCCTCTAGCAGTGCCAATCTCCTCTTATTGGGTGTATTTAGCCCTTTTACATTAAGAGAAAGTACCTTGAGGGACATGTCACCAGTGGTAATTCTAGGCTCGTTGTCTACCTGAGCTTTGTGACAGCGCCGTCGGAGTGTGTTGGCGACACTGGTGGGGGGGGGGGAGGGGGGGGAGGGTTAGGTAGCACTATATAACAGAAAAACTTGAACTATATACAAGCCCGATAGCCAGGTGGCTGGTGCAGAAATCTGCTGACGGGTAATAAAGTGGCTTAGTACTTAAGCCTTGTGGGGTACCGTGGGTGCCGTCGTTGCGTTACTAATGGGGTATGCACACGTGGGGAAAAGCTATAATAAAGATAACTCAAATTAGTGGGTGTGCTCCACTGGTAACACTCTGTATCAGAAATCACAATTCGTAAAGAAAGCGAAATATTCAGTATTATAACAATATCTAACTAATAGTTGTAACAATCATATATAATCAGCCGCCTCGTGTGGACTCTCGGCTGTACGACACCATGAAAGTGAAGACAGGTATGAGGGTGCACAGGGGGGATTTGCGTGTATAGTCTCTGTTAACATATACATATCTGTGGTTTATCAACGATGGGCAGGAACGGTGCGCCCCAAGTTGTCGTCTTGTCGCTGGTATATTTCTGGAATGTTCATGTTGTGCCAAGGGAGCGAGTTGTGGCCTTTTGTCTGCTTTCGGGGTGGTGATGTCGTCGGGGATCTGGAGCTGCCTGGCGGTGGTGGTATAGGAATGTCCCATTCTTTGAGTAGTCTCGCGCCGTCACGTGGCGTGGAGATTATCTTGTCAGTTCCATTCCTTTTAAGTAGTAATTTCGTTGGGAATCCCCATTTGTAAGGGATGTTAGCCGATCGTAAAGCAAGGGTTATTGGTGCAAATTCTCTTCTCTTGAACATAGTCGCTGCTGATAGATCAATGAACAACTTTATTTCTGCAAACTGTTGCGGCAGTGGAGGGTGCTTCCTGGAGGCCTGCATGATTTGGTCTTTCACTGTAAAGTAGTGGACTCTGGTGATTACGTCCCTTGGTGTGGAGGAAGGCAGGTGTCTAGGCTTAGGCAGTCTGTGCGTGCGGTCTAGCCGGAGGTCTGAGGCCTCTAACTCTGGGATGAGTGCCTTAAACATGTCCTGTACAAATTTAGGCAGGTCTTGTGGGCCCACTTCCTCAGGCACCCCCCTCAGTCTTATGTTGTTTCTTCTGTCTCTGTCCTCATTGTCTGCTATTTTCCCTTCTAAGTATTGTACCTTTTGCTGCAATGCAGTGTGTGCTTCTGCTAAGTCGTTGTGGGCTTCCCTTAGCCCTTCTGTCGCCTCCTCTAAATGCGCCGTCCTGTCCCCTAGGGCCTGGATGTCTGCTCTGACGTCCGCCGCCATTTTAGAGAAATCGGAACGGAGAATGGACTGCAGGGACTGCAGCATGTGGCTCACGGAGGCATCCGTGGCCGGCTGGGTACAGGGGGGGTCCGTTGGATCTTGACTCTCACCCGGTTCGCAGTCTATAGCTGTGGGGCTGCGGTCGTCGGCGCCATCTTGGCTGTCACTGCGGCCCGTTGTGAGGTGCGAGTGGAGGGTTCTCTGCTTCATTTTTTTCGTTGATTTAGTCGACATGACTTCCCCTGAGCTCTCCTCGGTTTTTCAGTCGTGTTTTTGGTGGTGTAATGCTGTGTTACACGCTGTGTTAGTCCACGGAATGGCGGAGCACTCAGATTATGCGACTGCTTCCATGCGGAGTCAGGCCACGCCCCCAGCTTTCATCACTTTGACTGCAAACTCAAGCAGAACGTCTTTCTACTTCAAAGCTTAAAGGAACACTATAGTCCCCTAAATGACTTTAGCTAAATAAAGCAGTTTTAGTGTATAAATCATTCCCCTGCAATTTCACTGCTCAAGTCACTTAGGAGTTAAATCACTTTGTTTCTGTTTATGCAGCCCGAGCCACACCTCCCCTCGCTATGATTGACAGAGCCTGCATGAAAAAAAAACTGGTTTCACTTTCAAACAGATGTAATTTACCTTAAATAATTGTAACTTTAAATCACATACAGGAGGCTCTTGTAGGGTCTAGCAAGCTATTAACATAGCAGGGGATAAGAAAATCTTAATTAAACAGAACTTGCAATAAAGAGAGCCTAAATAGGGCTCTCTTTACAGGAAGTGTTTATGGAAGGCTGTGCAAGTCACACGCAGGGAGGTGTGACTAGCGTTCATAAACAAAGGGATTTAACTCCTAAATGGCAGAGGATTGAGCAGTGAGGCTGCAGGGGCATGTTCTGTACACCAAAACTGCTTCATTAAGCTAAAGTTGTTCAGGTGACTATAGTGTCCCTTTAAAGCAACTTCATTCTTGCGATGTCTTAACCTCAGTATAAAAAACAAAAACAATACAATACAAAATTTATATTTTAAAGTGTTTATTCAGTCAAATTACTGCAACAGTTGAATTGCTCATAGCAATCACAGCAAAAGACATTTTATGACATCATGGAGTCAAATTCAGTATACACTGAATGCACTGAATCACAAATTAAAAATAGTGTTCTGTGGCTGAGTGACAAATATTTCATGGCATAAGCAATCTAGTTGTCAAAATGGCTTGTGCATTGACTGTTATAATGTTAATCTGTATAGGCCTTTGGTTGGAAATATATACACAGCTCTTTAAAAAAAACAAGTGTGTACTCTGGGTAATGTATATAGCAGTTCCAGAATTATTCTTACAATAACAATATGATTAGAATGATCAACACAGAAGAAATTAAAAAAAATGAATGCAATGGAGAGATAAGATGGACTGTAAGCATAATGTCTCCAATTTGACAGCTAAGAGGTTATTGAACACATTTTACATAGCATACTGAACTCATCCATAAATCAATAACATCCTTTATTTCAATATATTCTATGGAGCTGCTGCAAGAACAGCACATCACATTAAGAGTCATTTCAGTGCTTGGAATTTTAATAAAACGAGTCACTTACTGTACATGATGATGGTTACAAGCCTGACTAGACCATGGCCTGCTTATAGCAGCCTGTTCGTCGCTTGTTACATATAGGGTTATTCACTAAAACATTGAATTAAAAAGTTGGAACACTACATTTTAAATTCAGGCTAAAATAGTCGATCTACGAATATAGAAGAATTTTGTCCAAATGAGCTATTCAGGCCTATATTTCAGAATTTATTGTTTTCAATTCACTTAATTTCACGGTTTAGTAAAACAACTCCAAAGACTCCATTTTACTAGCACGCAGATAAAAAGATCACTTAGTGCCAACGAGAATCATACTACATAAACACTATAGGTGTGTAACCTTATTGTGCAGTATATACTGCTATCACGGTGTAGTCACTATACAATTACAGATGGAGCCATACACTTAAAAGGGTTTATCTATATGTGCCCTATTGGGCACGTTGTACCCAGACATTGTCCCCTCTGTTGTTTTGGTTTTGAACTGCAATAAAAGCAAATTTACCTGGAACCTTCTCTAATGTCACGCCACGTAGTTCTCTTTGCATCTGTGGTACAATCAAATGCTTTTCATAGAGAAGCATTGTTGGATCACTTAAGGCTCATCAGCCCTACAGCCCGCCCTCCTCCCAGTCGCTAAAGAGGGAGGTCTGTATAGAGGGTGGAGGGGAGTGGACAAGTGGCTGGGAGGCGGACATGCCTGAAAGCGAAGAATCTAATTAATTCCATTGCCAGCTTGCTGATGATAGATGTAATTTTTTGCAATCAATTAAAGGTATTCTATAGTGTCAGGAAAACAAAGCCGTTTTCCTGGCACTCTAGGTTCCTACATTGCCCCACCGCCCCCCTTATTACCCACCTCCTGTGGCGGTGAAGGGGTTAAAACTCCCTCAGTCACTTACCTGAATCCAGCGCCGCTGTCCCTCGGCGCTGGGTCAGGCTTCACCCACACTCCTCCCCGCCGACATCAGCTGGTGGGAGAGACCCACTGTGTGCATTCGCAGCAATGGCTCGCATTAGGATTTCCCCATTAATCAATGCTTACCTATGGGGATTCCGGTGACCCTGGAAGTTCTCATGCATAGCATGAAGACATCCAGCATCATCTAGACGACCAAAAGTCGTCTAAGCACCCGAAAGTCCCTCTAGTGGCCGTCTGGTAGATAACCACTAAAGGTGGAGTTAACCCTCAGCGGTAATAATTGCAGTTTCTCAGAAACTGCAATAATTACCACTGTAAGGTTAAGGCACATGGGCCATTTCACCCAGACCACATCAATGAGCTGAAGTGGTCTGGGTGCCTATAGTGTTCCTTTAACATAAGTAAGCACCTGAACTTTGAATAATGTGCATGTGCGGCGAGCGCATTAGACCCTCCCCTTAGGAAAGCATTGACTCAATGCTTTCTTATGGGAATTTCACTGACAGAGTGTGAGGACGTTCTGCATTAGTTAGGCGACCAAAAGTCTGCTAAAATCCCGGAAGCTCCTCGAGTGGCTGTCTGATAGAGAATGTCTTAGTACTGCAATGTAAAAATTGCAGTTTCTCTAAAACTGCAATGTTTTACATTGCAGGACTAAGTGTGACAGGGACACTGCACCCAGAGCACTTCAATGAGATGAAGTGGTCTGGGTGCTCATAGTGTCCCTATAAGCTGAATTGATAAAATAATTATTTTGATAAAATATTAAGTTTTTCTCTATAACAATATCATTCATTTTTATGGATATAAATTTAAATATTTTCTATCATGATGCCAACTAATGATCTGTATGAAAATATATTTTCTAGTGATCTCCAAATCTAACTAAATTTATTAAGTTGTAAATAAAACAAACCACACCCACAAAAGACAGCAACACAAATATTTCATGCTCAGTACATATTCAATATATACACATTCTCATTTTCTAAACTGTGATGTATGATTCCAATGAATATTTTATTGATGTGGTTTTGTGAGAAAGAAAAATAAATAAAGCATATTTCCCCAGGACAATTTGCATGTCACTCAAGAAAAATCAATCGAGAATTAAGAAGTATTAACAAATCAATGCAGGGAAAAAAAATACAATCCAGCGAATTCTATTTTTAAAGAGCATTATCAGAGATATGATTAGTTACATGTCAGTTCTGCTGTTCTGTGATGAGATCGAAAATCATTTTCTAGGAAATAAAGACGTTTATCAGCCACATCTTTTGTATAAGGTTAAGATTATTATAAACCTGACACCTTGTATCAGAAAGGGATATTTTAGCATGGCTCCTTAAATATTTGCAGTCAGTTAAATTATTGTTCATCCGTTTAGCTCATTATTAACCCTTTCCAAGACGCACAATTGGTATGCGTGAAGCTGTGATGCAAATCAAAACACTGCAAACAGAACATTTCTCCCATTTTAATTTTATGACGTAAGGGGTTAAATTACAGAGCCACACTCCCCTACTTTATTTTTATTATAACAATTTTTTGTGATTCGTGAGATGAAAGGGCATAAAAGAAAATTAGAATCCTCTGTTGAAATCTAGCAATATATTAATAGATGCGCCAATATTCTGACGCCATTTAAAGCGGGTAAGCTTTCCAAAACATGTCTAGATCAGTCAAATTTGTGAATATATTTTTCAGAACTATCAGTGTAAGAAATAGGTTGTTGCTATTTGTGATGGCAAACAAAAGCAATCATCCCTGCCAAGAACACACTATAGAAAGCAGGATCTCAGCTCTACTAGACAGAAAGTAATTAGAATGCATTTAATGTCCAAAAGAATGAAGCTGATAGGCTGCCACAGATGTGTAGATCTATGAATATTTATATGGTGGTTTATAGCTGACACTTTTATCAGTTGAAGAAGATAAAATATCTGCCTGACTCAAAAGCTTGACAGTCAGGTTAATAAAATCTCATTAAAGAGAATGACCTATGCAATTATATAGGATTTATTGTAATTCATTTTTGATTGTGAGCTGCTTAAAGATGCAGTTTCCTATTTCCTGATGCCACAATTAGGTTACACATCAGAATCTTTCTGTGTTAACTCCAAGATGCCCACAATTTAAAACAAAATCCAAACATTCAGGCTAAGGAGAGATCGAAGAAGTGGTTAAGGAACAACTAGATAACACATACATAGTAACAGATTTTACCAAACACATTTTAAAATAGCCTTTTTTTGTCTAGAGAATTTGCTACTTTTAAATAAGATTTTATTATACACAATGCATTTAGTTGTAAACACTTATATTTTTACACGCCAATACAAGCAAACGCATTTAGAGAAATGTTTACGTCTTCAATATCCATCTGGCACACAGGGTGAGGGTTCAGTAATCATGTACAATATGGGGAAAATGTGTGTCCAAAGGAACGGACTAGTGTCTAGAAAACCAGAATGTCACAGACCAATCATCAGGACTAATCTGTTGATTGTTTTTATATTGGAACACAGTCTGGAGTTAAGCTTTCAGGATAAAAAAAAATATATAAAAAGTCAGAGGCATTAAAGGAACTGGCAACCACTTGCAGAAGAGGTTGTAATGATGTTGCTGGTGGGATACACTGGATTGACCTTGAATACAAGTTTCCACTTATTGTTTATTTTTACATTCTTTGGAAACATTGCTTGTGACCGGTTTGCTCATGGGCACTTGTAAGGGTACTGCATAATTCAGTGCCAGGCTGGACTACAGCAAGGGAGGGCTACATGTAGCCATGGGGGGTTGGAGGAGGGGTAGGGGTTACTAGAAAACAAAACTATGTCAAGTTGAGGTCAAAGCAGCACATCATATACCATTAATTTTCATAATTTTATACTGAATGTTATACTAATACTGCATTAAGTGGACTTCAATAATAATAAACATATAGTTACGTAATAAGATTAGTAAGGTGCTGTGAGGAAGCAACCACAAATGCCCCCATACCTACCTTCCCATCCCTCCCCTGGACTACAGAGAACTGAATGGTCGGGTTCTCTACCAATGGGAGGAATAGGGATCTGGGATTCTGTTTTGAGAGTAGGACATGGTAATTAACAAAATTGGGGCTTGCCCGTAGAATCTGTAGTTTGGGCCAAAATAGACAAGCAGAAAAAATAGTTGAGCTGGACAATTTTTAGCTTTAGAGGTATAATTCCCTGGCCAAATCCCAACAAATACCTGTTTAATGAACAACCCTGATAATATTCTGGTACCCTGTGGAAAAGAGAAGATGATGTACTCTCCAAAAGCGAGGACAAGCAGGTATGCTCCTGTTTTGGAGAGGATGTTTTAGGCATGCACCCCATTCACTAAAGCAGGAACTGACAGAAATTTTAATTCAAATGAATTCAGAGAAGATTTTAAATGTACAACCAAAATAGTGAAAGTGAAAACAGAACTGACAAGACATTTGTTTTGGCATTTTTGGCCTAAAAGTCTGAAATTTCCTTTGATTTTTTGGAAATGATCATTTCCGTGTATAAGTCTGTAAATGTCATGGATGGCAGTGTATCTCTTACACTTCTCTGCCAGGTATATAATGGGGCAACATTCTAGCTCAGTCCTAGCAATCAATCATTTAATGATAAATAAAGCCTTGATGTGTTTCAGTACATAGAAACACATTAAGTCTACGGGCATGACTGTGAGTAATATATGCATTTACTTATGATTTAATGACACCTTAAGCAAAATAGATAGGTTAGATAGCTTTAGTATTTGTTATCGTGGTTTATTAACTAAAATCTAATCTAAAATTCAGGCTTAAAAAGCCAAGATGTAACAGTAGCTACATTGGTGAATTTTTCCCAAAAAAGCTATTTATGCTTTATTTTTGCCTTTCGGGTTTCACTTTGCTGCAATTTAACATTTTGTGAATAATTTGTATACTTTACATATTCTAAAAACCTCCTAAAACCTAATTGTATTATACATACTAAAACATTTTGTGTACTCAATCTCCTAATTGTCCTTTCTGTGGTATATCTTAAAAACAGCCCATAAAAGGTGTTACTCCAACAACCATGTCCACTTCTGGTTTTAGAACTGGTCATGATGGTAGGAGTCTGTATGTGCAGCGTTTCTATATTTGCACTTTTGTGCCTGGGAATAGTCGCACCAGCAGCACACATCACTTTGGTAGACGGAACCCCGCTCCAGACTGCCAAATGTCAATTCTGTGCAAGAAGTATATGGTCAGCGCACACTGCACACTAGCAATGGGCATAATTAGTTTATCCTTTGCAGGCAGTGTCTGTAAGGGAAGGCATGTATATCCCCTCTCTCGCTGCTTTAATTAACATCCCCCTTCCCCCAGAAACCCTGCCTCCTTATGCCCTTAATGTTTTTTGTTTGTTTTTTAAAGCTCCAACTGTCCCTCTGTATATCCCCACTCTTTCCCTTACCAGCTCAGAACGCAGACATGAGTTCTAAACCAATAAAATGTCCTATCAATTGCTACTCTATGAAAATATTCGATTGGACCAAGGATGCACAGTGACGGGCCGTGGAACATGCTCGCGTGGCGCTAGATTCCAGGTAAGTTTTAACCTAATTTTGGTGGTTTCTTAGCCTAATAAAGATGGGAGACCTATTATAGTGCACTATAATAAAGAACGGTTAAGTTAAAATATGTTTAAGGCCATAGCTTGCGCCATACATAAACGTTTGTGAAACAAGCAGAGGACTGGTATTAAAGCGAAACTGTCCCTTCCAGGATATTTAATTTTTACTTATCGCCTAGGACTCAACACCTCTTTATCAATCAACTAGGCACTCTATCATGGCTCCCTGTCAATCATTGTAATAAGATCTGGCCGTTGCACCTGCTTTTCAGAAAAGAGAAAGCATATAGAGAAAAAAATTAAACAATAATTTTATTTCTCATCCACATTTGCAATGTGTGCCCTGGGTGTGCCTTCACTGAACTGGACTGTATTGTCATTCACAGACACAAAGACCACTTCATTTAAATGAAGTTGTCTGTGTGCAATGGTCCTGTCCTTTATGTGGAATTGGCAATGTTTTCATTCCATAGTTGGTGGTTGTCTTCCTGACACCGAAGTCAGATTTGGATATTCAATCCAATGCTCATTGAAAAATATAATTGACGCAGAGTAGCATTTGCCACCCATGTGGAATAACCTTTTAATGTATCTCTATGGAGAAGCACTGGATTGGCTGAGATCATCAAGACAGGCAGGGCGGCAGTGGAGATATTTAAGCAGGATATAAGGTAACTAATACACTTAGACAGAAATACTAAATAGTGAGGTGAACATGTTTGCATTCCTAACGCTATAGTGTTCCTTTAAATACATTTTAAATAAAATGCAGGAAGTTAAACGTGATTTATCCATGTTTTATTTTGGTGTTATGACTCCCATTTAAAGGAGAATCCATCACTTATTCTTTACTATAACCTATATGGGCATAATATGAATAGGGGAGCTTATTCATGAAACCTGTGAGTTATAGACCATTGATAAAAGAATTGAACAATGTTGGGCCATAAAACCCAAACTGGGAAATAATAGTTTTTGGTGAATTCTACAAATGTGCTTGGGTGTATAGTACTGAAATCTATTGATCTGCATCTTAGAAATCTGGCTAATTTCACTTTTGGAATAACTGGACACAAATGATGGACAATGGTTTAAAGGTTCCTAAGCTTGGGCAATATATCAATTAAGTACTGATCAAACATAAAAAAAAAAAAAAAAAAAATTAAAAATGGAGAGGAGCAATATCATGATAACATACAATTAAGCAATTCTTTGTCAAAACAACATTCTTTCAAGTTCAAACTTGCAGCTGTGCACAAGGCTGATAGCACAATTAAAGTCTGATAATACATAAGGGTTTGGTCACTAAACATAGAATTTTAGTTAATCGCAAATTGAAATTAAAAAAAATTGAGCCTAAAATATAAAAAAATGTGGCTATAGTGGACTAGGAGATTTTTTTTTCCCAATTATTTCATTTATTTTTAGCCTAAATTTCACAACAATTTGGTTAGTAGGGTATAAATCCCGCGGAACATACGTTGTGACCATGTAGTAGTTTATACCAGAACAAACGGACTAAACCAAGGTTCATTTCATGTACATGTAAACTCCTATTCTCATACTGAGAAGAATCAATGTCTGGTTATGGCTGTTACTGATGTATAATTTGTAGTTAAACACGTTACATTTACTATATTCATAAACACATTCCAAAAGAACAGTACATTGGGATCTGTATTCAGATATACTTTTTTTTTTTGTAAGAACCTAAAACTCCTGAAGAAAAGTCCTTACCTGTGCAAATTAGTTAATTCACCTTTTGACTCATTGCATGTTATATACAACCATCAGTAAAACAAGGGTTAACAAACTTTAATTCACATTCTTTAGTAGGCCAAGCCATTTTTAAGGACTCAGGTAGTAGAAGCATCTGGTTTAAAATAATCAGATTTTTCATGCACCTTAATTCACAAATTAGCAATTACTGACAATACTTTGCTTTAAAATGTGCATCTATATCTACACAATACTGAATGCACATTATCTGGTGAGCAAGCATCTGTTATGAAGTACACTTGTAAAGACCACATTTGATGGGAAAGATTAACTAGACTGAGGAAGACCAGGAAGCTAAAATGAAAGGGCAGCAACACACGAACACAAATGACAGTGATTACACACAGGAGGATGCAATGACACTTATTGTATGTAGACTTCTATTAGTTATGAGGGTTACATAAAACAAGGACAGCTGTTAATGAATGTAAACCAGCTGCATTGGTATTACATGTCTCCAACACAGCATTCCAAAATAAGTAAAAGAAACTTTAGTGAACTGAAAGTGATGTTGGGCATAAAAAAAGATGCCTTGATACTGAGTAGCAGAAGTTTAAAGGGAGATCTTCTCCACGTCCAAGGGACTCTTGCTACCAGCAGTGACCCTGAATAGGGGTATCCCATGACCTACAAAGAGTTCCCCAATAATGTACCCTGACCCCAGAGGGTGTCAGACACTTTCAATAACAATGGACTCCTGGAGGTGAGTGAGTTCCTGGAGGGCAGGTGGTGAGTGAGTTCCTGGAGGACAGGAGGTAAGTGGGTGTGGATTGGCCAGTGTGAGCTAGCAGGGGTGGGAGGTACCTACCTGCACTGAGTTCAATGGAGCCCTGGCTGGCCGGCTGCTGGCAGAACCTGTTGTTGGAGCCCTGGTGCCCAGCTGGGGCACCTCCCCTCTGCTGGCACTGGGAGGAGGAGGTGGCTGTGGCTGTCCTGGTGGGCCCATTCTGATAGGAGCTGTGAGCCTGCTGATAATGCTGCTGATGGTGATCACTGTTGCTGATGGAGGCTGGGTGGTGCTGAAAGTGTGCTTGGTGCTGCTGCTGCCCTGCAGGTGCCCCTAGATGTGGGATCTCCACCATGGTGGGTCTGTCGTACCTCCTGGCCAGCCCCATGGACCTCTTGCTGGGGAAGGTTTTGAGGACGCTGTAGGGGCTCCTCTGTTTGTAGATTTTAGGGATGCAGGGCCCCTCCTCTGCTGGCTGCATCTCCTCCTCCATCTCTCGGCGGGTGCTGGCTTTCCCCTTCCCTTCCCTGGGCTCCGGCTGCCTCCTTGTCGCCGCTGTTGCGCTGCTGCTGCTGAGCCGTGCAGGGGTGCCGCGTGATTGACAGCCGGCCTCGCCAATGCCTGGAGGGAGAAGGGAGGTAAAGAGCAAGTGTTTAGGGTAATATTTGCTAATGATGATGGGGGGAAGGGGCGGGCCTTGCAGTGGCTGCCTTGGAGCTGGCTGTGCTCTGCTGGGTGCTCGGAGCCAGGTGCTCAAAGTGTGGAGACACACAGAGAGAGGGGCTACCTAACTGGCAAAGTGCTGGCTGTGCACACACTACAATAATCATCACAGGATCACACTTATTGTCACTGGCTATAACTTGCAATCATTGGCTGTAACTTGTCATCACTGTCTCACATGTCAAATCTCTTGCTATAACTTGCCATCGCTTGCTCACACTTATCACTGGCTCACAGTTATTACAACAGGCTACAACTTGCCATCACTGGCTCACAATTATTATCACTGGCTATAACTTGCCATCACTGGCTCACAGTTATTATCAGTGGCTATAACTTGCCATCACGGTCTCACACTTATTATCACTTGCTCACATTTATTATCACTTGCTATAACTTGCCATCACTGGCTCACACTTATCACTGGCTATAACTTGCCATCATTGGCTCACAATTATTATCACTGGCTATAACTTGCCATCTATGGCTTACATGTATAATCACTGGCTCACCCTTATTAAGTGTTCTTGCATAGCAAGACCACTTAATGTTATCTCACATATATATTATTCTTATTATAGCCAAATTTATCACCCTAACTCCTCCCACAGTTTTTACACTTCATAGACAGTAATATACCGAAACATGCGGATTGTTCCCGATTGGTGTGCTATTACTTTGTGCAATGTTTCGCCAAATGGTTAATCAAATATCCAAATATCGTCGTTTTTGAGGTGAAATTGGTCCCATAGGAATTAATGGCGGAATGTTCAAAACTAGAGTGGGAGCTGGCAAAAGCTGAAAAATCAGGACATGATTTCTAAACTGCCACCACTCCCTCATTTTCAAGCCCACAAATCCTACATCAAAATTATATATCAAAATCCTACACAAATCCTATATCAAAACGTTCAGCTATCCCTGCTGCCAGTAAACATGTCCACGGCTAAGCCATAGTCCTGATAGTTTTCACAATATGACCATTTGTTTGCAACTCATGCTGTCAATTGACATTCATTGAGACTCCACCCTAGCCAGCTCAAATTTGAAGGGCAATTTCTAAACTGCGACTGTGCCTTCATTTATAATATTTCAGAGACATACTATGCATCAAAATGTAGGCCTGGGTCTTGTGATTCTCACAATATAAAGCTCTTCGCTGTAGGATGTACAGTTTTAAAAATACGACCGTTTGAAGATGGCAACCGCCAAAATACTCTGACCTGTGCCAGGCTGGAGCAGCAAGTGATGTCATAGACAGGGCCTTTTGTACACCGGCTAATGTTTTTATAAATGTATGTTTTAATGTAACTGTGAAGCACTTTGGGCAACAACGTTGCAATTAAATGTGCTATATAAATAAGTAATAACAGTTACTCTGCCCACTCCAGTTGTAGAATACTGGTGGAGGCAAGAAGACTTCACACAATTTCCCCAGAAATTGTAGCTTTTCTAGTTATTACTTGCTCTAACTTGCCATAACTGGCTTACATGTATAATCACTGGCTCACCCTTATTATTACTGGCTCTAACTGCCATCGCTGGCTCACATTTATAAACACTGGGACAGAGTTAAAATCACTGCTTCATCAGTGGTTCACTCAGTAATGCCTCAGACTTACATTCACTGGCTCACACTCATTATCACTGAGTTAAACGTATTACTGGCTCACACTTATCATAACTGGTTCAGTCTGCATTGTTGCAGATTAGGTCTGCCAGATGCCTCCATTCGGCGACTGGGTCAGTGGAAATCAAGCAGGTTTCGATTATATGTTTGTCTGCACCTTTTATAGGTGCCTGAGTATGGTTAGAGTTCTGTTTGGTTCTTTCAGGTTATCTTCGATATGTTTTGATCCTTGGGCCTTCTTTATTTATTGGTAGCAGGTATTGGTAGCAGTATGTCGTGCAGAGGAGAGGTCATATGGCAAGAATCTGTGAATTCCTCATCGCAAGTTTATCCGAGTGCATCACACTTCGACAGTGTCACGTATTCATCCACATATAAAAATGTGATTAATGACATTTACTGTTCTGACAGGAAAAGTTGTGCCAAGCAACATTACTGTCCATACAGGGAAAGTTCTGCCGAGCAGCAATGAAATCCACATGAGGGTTTGTGCTGAGCAGCAATTATGCAAATGGAAACCTGATAACTGCCTTTGGGGTCAAAGGCCGATTACAGCCTATCAGATCCAGAGGAGGGGTATTTAGGCCCAGTTCTCATCCTGCTCAGTGCCCTGTCGTGGTTTCCCTTGTAGTTGCCCGAGAGCACGTTCCTGATTCAAGTTTCTTCTGTTTTTGACTTTGGCTTTGATTTTGACTTCCCTGTATTCTGGTATCCCTGACTTCTGGCATTCCCTTATCGTTGTGTTTCTTTCTGTATCCCCTGACCTCGGCTATTCCTGACTATTCTTTGGTACGTTAAGTCCGGCCATTCTAAGGCCCGGTAATATATTACCTATTAGTCATCTGTGTGACACAATTCTACGTGCTGGATCAACTAGTAATCCTGACAGACAGCATGTGACAGAAACAGTTATTCTGTTGATCCACTCTAGTGAAATTTAACTCGGTTAAGGGCGCACGGTGGACTTATCCCATGTGAACTGCTTAACCTTATTCGTGTATTTGGTTCTGATCCTGTCAGAGGTCATTCCTCAACCAATATGGTGGAGCAAAGTAAAGGTCGCTTCAACATGACGATTTTGCGATTTGTACAATGCCTGGGTGGATTAGTGATTTGTCATGTAGAACTACAGGGAGATAATCAAAATGTTTTTGTACTGATCGGGAACACCATACTCATATTGGTTTGGATATATTTCATATGGAGTTACAATCAGTAATTGAACAGGTGCTGGCTCTGGGGGTACACATCCCCCCCACTTAGTAGGAGTGGGGTCAGCGGTTCCAGGTTTCCTGCACCAGCAGTTTTGGTAAATGAACAATGCCCGGACGGGCTTGGGGAGTCGCAGCCTGAATTTGGTTGATGACAAAGGACAGGCTGAAGAGGCTCAGGAAAAAGTTCAAAGTTTAGCGGTTTGCTGGGTAAAACCAGCAGCTGACAGTATTTGGTAGTGCTAGTTCAAATAAAGCTGTGGCTGTTGCCCTTACCTGCTTTACATGGTGTGGCCTATTTATTGGGAAGGGTTACGGGATTTGGTGATCGAATGAGTCGGCAGTTAAGGCCAACCCCCGAAGTGAATAGGAAGTAAAGACCATGACATCTGCCCTGAGGGGCTGGCATAGCAAACAAAAGGGATACAGTTAGTTTGACAGTTGGAAGCAGGGAATGTTTGGAAGCTTACCAGACTACTGGCGAACACGAGGTGTCTTTCCCTGCCCATCCTCCAGATTTGTTCTGTTCTAGAATTGTTGTTTTGTGTTTTTTTTTGTTTTTATTTTTGCCACAGGTGCAGGTTTCCTGTGCCAGCAAGTTTGGTAAATGAATGCTGCCCGGACGGCTTGGGGAGTTGCAGCCTGAATTTGGTTGTTCGTGAAGGACAGGCTGAAGAGATTCGGGAAGAAGTTCTAAGTTTAGCTGTGCGCTGGGTAAAACCAGCAGCTGACAGTATTTGGCTGTGCTGGTTTAAATAAAGCTGTGTCAGTTGCCCTTACCCACTTTACATGGTGTTGGTTATTTATTGGAAAGGGAAGGTCAACGAGACTTGGTGATCAAAAGAGTTAGCAGTCATGTATTTTTGTGTGTGTGACTAGTTCTTTATTTTGGGTCAGACTTACAGTCATGGCTCACAGTTCTAATCACTAGGTCAGATTTACAGTCACTGACTCAGAAGTTACTGGTTCACACAATGCCTGGGTTACACTTACAAGTTACTGGCTCACACTTACAATGACACTAGCTCAGACTTACCAACACAGGCTTACACTTACAATCACAGAGAGACTTACAATCAGGGTTCAAACTCACAGTCACTGACTCAAATGTATAATCTCGAACTCACATTAATAGCCAGTGACTTCCAATCACTGCATCCAGACACTGCACTTCATCCCACAAATAATACATCCATTAATACATTCTATTGTTTGCATTACACCTTACATATTCCTTTGACCTGGAAAGAATGAATCCAAAAATAAAGGATAAAGCCAATGGAACTTATTTTTCTAGCATAGCTTTTGCACACTATAGGTCATATGTCTCAACACAAAGCAGTTGCTAAATGATGTGTTAAAATGCCCTGCACTAATTTTGGCACCTTTGATAAACCTGAGCAAAGAAGGCTGTAAAAAAATGTCTTTATTGTTTAAGATTTTGGTCTTTTGTTTTAAAAAATACACAAAAATACTCTGCTCCCATGGATATGAAACAATTACAAGCACAGCACAGCTTTGTCCAAAAACGATATTTAGTAAATATATGTGTTTCACAATTATTGGCAGCTTTTTAGTCAATACTTTATGCTATCTCCCTCTGCCAAAATAATAGCTCTGAGTCTTCTCCTATTTCTCCTATAATGCCTGATGAGGCACAAATGGCAAGGGATTTGAGACCATTCCTCCATACAGAATCTCTCCAGATCCTTCAAATTTTGAGGTTCAACGCTTGTGGAGTCTCCTCTTCAGTTCACACCACAAGTTTTCTATGGGGTTCGAGTTAGGGAACTGAGATGGCCTTGGCAGGAAATTGATTTTGTGGTCTGTAAGCCATCTTTGTGTTGATTTCGATGGATGTTTTGGATCATTGTCCTGCTGGTAAATCCAACCACGGCTCTATTTTTAAGCTTTCTGCAAAGCTAGTCAGGTGTTCATTTAATATCTGTTGATATTTGATAGTCCATAATGCCACGTGTTCTAACAAAATGCCCAGGTTCTCTGGCAGAAAGACAGCCCCAAAACATTAGAGCCACCACCATATGCAACCGTGGGCATGATGTACTTTTCCATATGGCTACCTCTAAATCTCTGGTGTTTATTGCCAAAAGCTCTATTTTGGTTTCATCTGACCATAGAACTTGATCCCATTTGAAGTTCCAGTAGTGACTGGCAAACTGAAGGTGCTGGAGTTTATGTTTGGATAAAAGTAGAGGCATTTTTCTTGAAACCCTTCCAAACAAGTTCTGGTGATGTAGGTGACGTCAGATTATTGTATTGGAGACGTTCTGACCTCAAGACGCAACAAACATAAACTATTCTTCAGCTGTGATCTTTGGAGATTTTTTTGTCACACAAACCATCCTCTTCCCACTTGTCATACCTCGTGTCCTGCGCCATCCCGGTCCCGCCGGGCGATGCGGATCTCTGGCTGGCGTCAGGCGCGCACGCGTCTGGAAAGGTGTTCGAGGACGTGCACACGCGCACGCGGTAGCCGACAGGGGTGACGTGACCTTAGCATTTAAAGTGATGGTAGCCTATTGCTACTATCTATTTATATCCTGCCTCATTTCTGTCCCTGCATATCAGAATACACCTTGCCCTATATTAACCTCCTTCTGACATCACTTCCTTGCCCTGTCGTTGTTTATTATAGCCCGAGATTGCGTTCTGTTTAGTTTTATTTCTTTGGTTTCCGACTTCGGCTTGTTATTTGGTTATTTTCGTTTCTGGCTCCCTGAACTTTTGGCTCTGTCTATTCGCTCACCCTCTATTTCCCTGACCTTGGCGTGTCTGACTATTCTTATGTCTTATTCCTAAGTTAAGTCTGGACACTTTAAGGTCCGGTAATATGTCTGCCTGTGCTTGCCTTTATTGTTCTCTGGTTTGTGTGTTGGGGAGTGTTAACCTTGACACCACTGCATTGAGACAATATAGACACACGTCCTCTTCCAGGTTGATTCATAACATTTACAGTAGACTGGAACTTCTTAATTATTGCCCTGATGGTGGAAAAGAGTATTTTTAATGCTTTTGTTATTTTCTTAAAGCCACAACCCATTTTGTGAAGCACAGCAACCTTCTGCCACTACCACAACTATATTACTTGGTTTTAGTCATTGTGATGAATGACTAAAGAAATTTGGTCCATGTGTTACCTCTTATTTATACTTCTGTAAAACAGGAAGTCATGGTTGAACAGAGGAATCAGGGTGCGGGGGGAAGCTATTAACAGTTTAATTGATATGCTTTCCTGAGAAAGTGAGTTTTCAATTATTTTTTTGAAAGAGTGGAGACTGGGTGAATGTCTAACGGAGAAGGGAGTTCCAAAGGAACGGTGCAGCTTTACAGAAGTCTTGAAGGCGAGAGGTGGGAGTACAAAGAGAGGATAGACGTTGGTCTTTAGCAGAGCGTAGGGGCCTAGATGGGACATACTTGTATTTTAGGGAGGATAGACAGGTTGGAGCAGCATTGTGTAGAGATTTGTAAGCAAGAACCAACATTTTTAACTGAGCCCTATATCTTACAGGAAGCCAATGCAGGGACTGACAGAGGGGTGAGGCGTGCGAGGTGCTTGTGGACAGGAAGATGAGCCTCTCCGCCGCATTCATTATAGACTGTAACTGGGCAAGTTGGGAGCACGTAAGACCAAGTAGTTAAGGCAAGAGAAGACAGTGGCATGGACCAGCACCATAACCATGTCCGGTGGTAAGAGGGGGGAATACGTGCAACAGGATTTGGCGATCCACTAGACATGATGGGCAAAGGAGGGGTTGGAGTCAAAGAGAACCCCTAGGCAGCGAGCCTGTGATGTGTTGCTGATGGTGGTGCCGTTAACTTGGAGGGAGACAGAAACAGGAGTGGTAACACTTGAAGGAGAAAACAGAAGTTCTGTTTTAGACAAGTTGACTTTAAGGAAGTGAGCAGCCATCCAATTAGAAAAAGTGGTGAGGAAGTCAGAGACATGAGTCAAGACGGGCCCGGCAAGATGTCAGGAGAGGACAGATAGATTTGCATGTCATCTGCATTGAAATTATATTGGATATTGGAGCTTATGAGATCACCAAGGGAAGCAGTATAGATTGAAAACGCTAGGGAATCAAGGACTGAACCTTGGGGAACACCAACAGAGAGAGGTTGGGTGGGTGGGGGGAGACAGAGCCAGAGAAAGAAACACTGAAAGAGCACTGGGAGAGGTAGCAGGAGCACTAGGAGAGAGCAATATCTCATAGATCGAGATTATGGAGGATGAGAAGAAGCGGTTGATGATCAACAGTGTCAAAAGCAGCAGTAAGGTCAAGTAGAATTAGTATAGAATAGTGACCACAAGATTTTGCATTGATTAGATCATTGGATACTTTGGTGAAAGCCCTTTCTCACAGAGTGCTGACCGCAGAAACGGGTCGAGCAGAGAGTTGAATTCAAGGAAGTCTGTCAATATCGCATAAACAAGTCTCTCAAGGATCTTGGCTTTTTAAAAATTGGGGTTACAGTTGCATGTTTGAAGGGTGATGGAAATGTGCCAGAGGAGGGGAGATATTGAACATTTTTTTTTTTTTAATTCTTTATTTTTGTTGTGCACATATATATCACAGTCAGGTAAGAGGTGCCCCAAAAGCAGTCCTCCAGATATTGAACATTTTAATGAGAGGCAGAGCAAGAGAAGGAAACAGAGGGCAAATGAAACATGAGGGAATAGAATCAAGCGAACAGGTGGTGGGGCGGGAAGACTAAAGCAGAGCAGAAACCTTTTTCCACTATAGTAAGTGCGAATGTACATAGAATAGCAAAGGGAGTGGGGTTGGGGTAAGTATTGGTAGGGGAAGAAGAGAGAAGAGAGGTTGCTTGCCTGATTATAGAAATATTTTCAGTGAAGTAAGTTGCAACATATATATATATATATATATATATATTTGGGAGTCTAGCCAACTCCTTGGTTTTGCACCCCTCCCTGTTACAGGTGCCTCATCTCAAGTCCCTATTTAGCCTTGTACTGCAGAGAGCCTCAGATGGAATTTTTTCCCAAGTAAGTGGGTTAATCTCATAAGAGCAGACATTGGACTGTGAGAGTAGGACCTGCCAAAGATGGGGTACATTGACGTTGTGGCAGGCTTATGCAATGTATGATCATATAATGTAACTAAATCCCCATAATTTTTTTATTTGTTTTGCCTAGATTAGGTGTTTTTAAAAAAACTTTTAAAAACTAATAAAATCTGTCAACATTGAAGTTGCTGTTTAGTAGATAGGAGAGTGCGCTGGATCTTGTGTATTGTTTATTGTATAATATGGCCCCCAGCAGCACCCCATTTAAGCATGTTCAGGTGAGTGCAACCATCCCCCATGTTTCATATATATATATATATATATATATATATATATATATATATATATTTGGGAGTCTAGCCAACTCCTTGGTTTTGCACCCCTCCCTGTTACAGGTGCCTCATCTCAGGTCCCTATTTAGCCTTGTACTGCAGAGAGCATCAGATGGAATTTTTTCCCAAGTAAGTGGGTTAATCTCATAAGAGCAGACATTAGACTGTGAGAGTAGGACCTGCCAAAGATGGGGTACATTGACGTTGTGGCAGGCTTATGCAATGTATGATCATATAATGTAACTAAATCCCCATTCTTTTTTTTTTAATATTTTTTTGTATTTTTTTTTATTTTATATATTTTTTTTTTGCCTAGATTAGGTGTTTTTTAAAAAAAAACTTTTAAAAACTAATAAAATCTGTCAACATTGAAGTTGCTGTTTAGTAGATAGGAGAGTGCGCTGGATCTTGTGTATTTATTGTATAATATGGCCCCCAGCAGCACCCCATTTAAGCATGTTCAGGTGAGTGCAACCATCCCCCATGTTTCATAAAAGATTTACAGTTTAGTAAGTTTGTGTGATTGCGCAATATGTTACTGTGATTACTGTGTAGGTAAAATTCACCTGGCATAAAATGTGTTGCATCATTTTGAGTAGACTCATTTCTTATATCAGTCTTCTAAATTCCTTCCCAACAGCTTTTATGATCTTGTGTACACACCATGGGTGATGTGATCCCCTATGCCCTGTGAGAGACAATGTTAATATAACCAAGGTATATAACTAAAAAAACCTTTTTAGCCTGATCCATACAGGTAAAGGACGGTTGATTAAAGCCAGTTAATGAAGCTGTAATTTGAGAAAGATGTGAGAAGGCCATCATTTCTGGGTAGGATATTCTTGGTAGAATCCTGGAACAAGTAATAAGTCAAATTCATCAATGGTTTCTTGTAATGTAGGTTCCAGAGAAACATTGCTGGGGTGGTCTTTTTAGAGCAGAGTACTTGGCTAGTATTGGTAGAGAAACAAAGAATATGGGAACTCTGAGAACGAACAAAAACTTATTAGCTTGCCCTTCGATAAATCTCTAATCATGTCTCAAAGTAGTTTTTGCTCACTTTTGCCATTACAGAAAGAACATATTCTGAAGCATATCAGACTAATCCCACCCATAAAGGGTCCATGTCTTAAATACCCTTTTACCTTAAGGAGAGCCAAGTTAATGCATTGCAACAATAGATTAACTTGGTAGCAACAGTATTGGTAGCAGATACTCTTACAGCATCATTGCTTGCCTTGGTGATGGCGTGGACATTGGTTGTTACCATGGCATTGCCTTTGCATGTATTTTCTTCTGTGATTCAATTTTACACCTTCTATAATGTATATAAATAATGATAATTGTTGTCTTATTTCCCTTATGGAAACATAACCCTTTTTAAGAACTGAATATGTATAGGTTATTGGAATCAGCAAAATACCTATGGCAATTCCTACATTGGTATTTAAAATAATATTGTCCTGGTACACTTTCTTTAAGGTTACATTTGCTTTTTTATGCAAAATCTCTAGATATTTTTGTTATAGTTGATAATTGAAAACCGATAGTAAATAATTTATTCATGTTTCTTTGTCCTGCAGGAGAGAAGACAAATTATTATCCAAGTTACAATTGGCAAAAAAATACTATATCATGTTTCTATTATGGTTTTAACAATATTTGCTAGAGATTCAGATTTTCTTTGAACATACTTTTACAATTGAAGGTAAAATAGGGGTCAGGATCTTACAAAGGTCTTTCAGCCAGCATAAGAAATCTCGCATAGTCTCGGATACGGAGTAGGAAGAGTCTTACCCTTATTGATATATCTTCCAGTTGCTGGTGGATGAAGCTTAACCCCTTCAGGACGGGTGACGGATGAGGTCCGTCATCCTGGGGATGCCCTTAACGACGGGTGACGGACCTCATCCGTCACGCGGTAAAATTAATGCCGCGATCGCACAGTGCCGGCGATCGCGGGGTTAACGCTGTTGCTGGGTCCCTCTGAGTCAGGGGCAGACCAGCAACAGCAAATTGCGATGTCCCAGCACATGTGATCGCTGTGACAGCCAGTCACAGCGGTCACAATACTGCTGGGATATCTGATCCGCCTCCCTCCACCTCTTGTGGGTTTGTGAAGTGGAGAGAGACAGATCGTTGCAACATTGTGTCCCAGAAATATACTGAATATCTTTTAAAGGTTCCTAATCCCTTTCCCCTTCCTTTTAAAAAAAATATTAACCCTTTCCCTGCTGCTTGATCACTGCTAGCAGTGATCAATATACAGGTCACAGTACTTTACTGTGATCTATTTATTTTTTTTACACTTAAGGATTAAATTTTTTTTTTTTGTAACCCTAAGGGGTTCAATTTTATTATTTTATTTTATTAATTTGTGATTTAGTTAGTTGGGTGGGTGGAATTTAGTGGTAATTGGGGAATTTAGTTAGGGGTTAAAAAAAAAAAGTTTAGTTATTTAGTTAAGGTTTTCTTAGCTGTGTTAACTGTATTAAAAATGTTGCGAAAGTATAGCGCAGAGGAGGCTTATGCCCTGTTAGCAGCCGACTCAGAGGCGACCGACACTGCCTCAGAGAGTGACGCAGGGAGTGACGCAGGGGACAGGGACTATGTGCCAGATACTGCAGTAACATCAGAGGAAATCGCTGATTCCCCTAATGTTCAATATGAAGCAGATGACTGGGTACCCCCTAATCATTTTTCGCCAGACATCCCAGTGTTCACTGCCAATCCTGGCATACAGGCTGACCTGTCTGGCTATAATGCGCTGGATTGTATGGAGCTGTTTTTGGGGGAGGTAGTTACCCAGACGAATCTGTATGCGGAGCAATATCTTGCACGCAACCAAGACTCCCGAATCGCCAGGACAGAGAGATGGTACCCAACCAGTGTGCCAGAAATTAAACAATTCTGGGCACTGACCATGTTAATGGGGATAGTTAAAAAGCCCACAATTAGAATGTATTGGACTAAAAATCCTATTTTTAATACCCCAATTTTTTCCCAGACTATGCATAGGGAGAGATATGAGGACATACTGCGTTTTGTGCACTTTAATGACAATATGAAGTGCCCCCCAAAAGGTCATCCGCAGTATGACATTCTTTATAAAATACGCCCTCTAATTTCCCACTTAAATTAAAAAATTGCCACTATTTACACCCCCAAAAACAAATTTCAATTGATGAGTCCCTCATGAAATATAAGGGAAGACTGGGATTTAGACAATATATCCCATCCAAAAGATCCCGGTATGGGATCAAATTTGATAAATTATGTGAAAGTGGCAGTGGCTATGTATACACCTTCCGTGTATACGAAGGAAGGGATAGCCACCTTGATCCCCCAGGTTGCCCAGATATAATAGGGACAAGTGGGAAAATTGTCTGGGACTTAATAATGCCATTACTCAACAAAGGTTATCACTTATACATCGATAACTTTTACAACAGCATCCCACTCTTACAAATGCTGTACTGTTTTGAGACCGTGGCCTGTGGCACTATCAGGAAGAGTCGCACAGGTTTCCCAAAGGCTCTAGCAGAAAAAAAATTAAAAAAGGGGGAAACAGCAGCTCTCTGCCAGAATGAACTGCTGGCACTCAAGTACCGCGATAAAAAGGAGGTTTTCATCCTAACTACCATCCATGGGGAAAACACTCGCAGGGTCGCAGTTCGTGGCAGAGAGGAATATAAACGGGTGCCAGTCTGCATACAGCAATATAATCGGCATATGGGGGGAGTTGATCTGTCTGATCAACTAATTCAGCCGTATCTAATCATGCGCAAAACCAGGGCATGGTATAAAAAAGTGGGCATATATATAATGCAGACGGCAGTCCACAATGCCTTTATTATTTTTAAAAAGGCAAATGCTGAGCTGAAATGCAGATTCCTTTCATTTCAATTTCAGCTCATTTCTGGGTTACTTGAGTGCCACAGTGGGGGACCATCAGTGGAGCCTAGTAGAAGAATGGAGGCAGGTCACTTCTGCTTTAAGATTCCACCAACCCCTAAAAAACAAAACCCCCAGAAAAGGTGCAGGGTGTGTTACAAGAGGGGTGTAAGAGTTGAGACCAGCTATTACTGCCCTGATTGCCCCTCTCAGCCCGGCCTATGTATTGTCCATTGTTTTAAAGTTTTCCACACCCAGGCCGAATAAGCAGACCAGTTTTGGGGTGTGATTTTAGTCAACTGTCTGGTTACCAAATCTTGGCTTTGTCTCCCGTTTATCCTGTCTTCTCTGATCCTTGACCTCGGCTTGTCCTATCGTTGTTCCGTTTCTCTTTACCCCTTTGACCTCGGCTTGTACCTTGACTATTCTCTGCTTGTATAGCCCGGCCATTCTAAGGACCGGTATTACAAGTGTCTGTCTCTGTGTTCTCTCTCTTTGTAGTCTGTCTGTGTTTTGGAATCTGTGACAGCGTTGCCCGTGACACAGATTACTGGGTACTACCCCCAGATAGGTTTAAGCCAACTATTCCCCCTTTTCACAGCAAATAGTATGCACTTGTTCATAATTTGAATTGATGAGCTGCTTATACTTAAAAATATATGTGGTCTTTGAGAGGTAATTTGCAGTCCTGGGCTGCTAAAATAACACTTTGGCCCAGCATCCACTTTTGAAAAATATGAAAGTGGTGTGTCTCCAAGGTGCCCCTTCAACATCCACATAACCCTGAAACATGTGAAATATACAAAATGCCTAGCAAAAATGCAATCCATATGTAAAAAACGCACAAAATTATTTTTTACCACATAATTTGGCATATATTGGTGAAAAAATGGGGGCATGTTAAGGCACAATATGTACCTTATGAGATACCCTGGAGTGTCTACTTTTACAAATGGTAGGCCTTTGTGGGGTTTTTTTTTGAACAGTCAAACTGTTATGATACCCCAAATGGACACATAGGCTCATTAAATCCGTCTCTCAAAATTCTACTGTGAATACTGAAATGGATAGGTTTCCTATATGGCACTGTAACTTCACGAAATAGTGCCAAAGACATACAATGGGGGTGTCATTTTACTCAGCAGATGTAACTGAACACAAGATAAAACTTTGTACAGGAATAGCACACACCAACTTTACAAAATAAACATGAGAAGTTCATTGTTATAAGTTTGTGTGCCAAAAAAAAAACAAACACAATTTTACTCCAATATTTAGCAGAGGTTGGCGGTGAAATGGCTATGTAGAAAGTGTCAAAACCACCTTAGGTAAATAGCCTGTGATGTCTACTTTATATAAATATATACTTTTGTTTGGCAATTTTGTTTTCTTTTATGGCTATTAGGCTTACAAGACAAACATACCAAATTCTAAAATCGCTCCACATTAAAATTTTATTTTACTCCTTGTGCTTTGTGACCTGTAACTACCAAAAAAAAGTAAAATCCCAGACACATTGTATATTCTGTAAATCAGAACAAATAAATGAATTTATTTTTAATTACTTTCCTTAACCTGCACTAATTATACACACATTATGATTGCAAAAACTGTAAAAAATAACAATATTTTTCATTTTTTTTTGCATTTTTCTGTATTGTTTTTATAATAAGTAAGCATTTATATATATATATATATATGTGTGTGTGTGTTATATCAAATTAAAGCCCTTTCTGTCCTTTAAAAAACAGTAT
Source organism: Pelobates fuscus (assembly GCF_036172605.1). Classification (NCBI taxonomy): domain Eukaryota; kingdom Metazoa; phylum Chordata; class Amphibia; order Anura; family Pelobatidae; genus Pelobates; species Pelobates fuscus. Next base: position 83,306,100 of record NC_086322.1, read on the forward strand.
ATAATATGTGTCGGTGCAATAAATGAGAGAGATGCAAATTGCAGTTGAACGCAAACAGCAAGAAAATGCAAAAATTGCTTGTGTCATTAAGCGTAAGTCAAGCTTCTGAAGCTGTGTCCTTAAGGGGTTAAGGTGATTCTGAATTGTTGTATGTGAGCCAAGAAAGCACTCATATATAGAAGTTTTAAACATATAGGGGGTATATTGGAAGACTGAGCCTGAAGTTGTGGGAGGGGTTATCTTTCTTATAAATACACAGTCCTCCGCTTTCCTCTGGGCCTATACTGCCTGGTTCAGCCCACCCAACCCTTTCTCTATCAAGCCATTAAATTTTGGTAGGCTTTTTTTTTCCACCTGTTTGCAAAAGGCGACCTCTATTATTGATTTTCACATTTTTGTCATATATATATATATATATATATATATCTCACCTGGAAGAGTTAATTCAGAACAGATTTTTTTTCTCATTTATCGTTTTTATTTATGCATAACTGCATCACATATCAGAGCATGTAAGGTACGATACATAGATAAGAACATTGCGCGTACATATCCTTTACAGTCTGCAACATACAAAACTTAATGTGATGCATATAACGGTTTTAGTGTAGTTTTGTAAGGAATTTCGTACTAACTGGGGAGGGGGATGGGGTACAGAAGAAAAGAGGGGAGAGGGGTGGGGGGGGGGGCCCTGGACTCTTACACAATAATACATAATAGTACAAGTGTAGTATCATAGCAGGTTGTTATGCAGAACATATTAGTGTGAACACACACTATACTACTCTTTTGTCCATCTGGACTTCGTGTCTTATCTCGCCAAATGTTTTTTTAAGAGGTCAGCCAGCTTGCCCACTCTTGTTCATATTTTTCCAAACGCCCTGACAGTTTATATGCCATCTTCTCATAAGCACTTATTGTATCCAATTTGGTTGTTACCACTTCCATTTGAGGGGCCTGCTTGCATTTCCAGTTACCGGCTATTGCTATTTTCGCTACCGTAAGTATATTTAAAACCACCTTTTTGTGGGGGTGTGTGCTAAGGTCAGGTATAGTATGGAGCAGATAGTTTTCTGGGCGTAGCGGTACGTTGAAACCCGTCTTATGAAAGATTAAGGTTTGGATTTGTTTCCAAAAATCTTGCAAAGAGGGGCATGACCAGAAGGTGTGGAGCATGTTACCAGTGCTTGCCTCACATCTCCAGCACTTGTCCGTAACACCTGTATACATTCCCGCTAACCTCTGTGGGACTAAGTACCACCTCATGTTCACTTTACAGTAGGCTTCCCACAATGAGAGGCCACTCGAAGCTTTTTTTGTGTTTTTCATTGCCACCTGCCAGTCCTCCCGGGGAACTTGATATCCTAGTTCCCTCTCCCATTTCGTCATGTATTGCAGTTTGTCAGGGATATTGTTGGTGGTGATCGCGTTGTAACATAAGGAAAGGGGTTTAGCAAATTTGGACAGCGATATTTGGCTAGGAGTGAATGCAGGGTCTATCTGTCCGCATAGTGTCTGTTTGCTGCGGGTTTGCAATATGTTTTTAATTCTTAAGTACAAATACAGGTCTCTCGAGTCTAGTCCTAATTTGACTTGTAGTTCTGGAAAAGGTTTTATCTCACCCCCTGTCATAAGGTCACCCACCGCCCTGGCTCCTTTAGCCATCCATTTTCCTACCTGTATGTCTGGGGAGTAGGCTGCCAGTGTTAATAGCGGAGCCTTTTTGAAAAGTTGTGTTGGGTCCAACACCAGAGGGCACCAGATCCTCCACGCCCTGAGCAAGATGCTCGAGCAGTGAAGGTTCGGGCCCGCTGATGTCTTAGGCGTTGCACATGTCCACAAATAGTGGACAATGTCTTTTGTGTCCAGGCATGCATTTTCTAAAGACATCCATAATGGGGCGTGGGGTGAATTATATTCTCTAATGAGTCTTATCCCCTGTGCCAGAAAGGACGCTTTGTAGTAGGCTGTAATGTCGGGTACGCCTAACCCTCCCCTGTTGTATGGGAGACCCATACTTCCTTTGGCTACTCTTGGGGGTTTTCTCTTCCATACGTGTGCATTGATGGTGCTTTGGAACTGTTTGAGCAATGAACTTGGCAGGGAAATAGGCAGGGTTCGGAAGAGATACAGGATATGTGGCAAGATCATCATTTTAACCAAGTTGATACGACCTAGCCATGAAACCTCCATTCCCACCCATTTGGCGAGGGTAGTTGTGATGCGTTTAAGCATAGGGTAATGATTTTCTTTGGTTAATTTATGAGGGGATTTGGTGAGTTTAACTCCCAGGTATTGTATAGAGTTTGTGCGCCAGTCAAAAGAATGGTGCGACGTCAGCCTGTCCGTTACATCTTTTGGTAAATTAATCGGTAGAGCTTGCGTTTTGGATATATTGTTTTTGTAGTATGACACCAAACCATAGTCTTTCAACAGGTTTAAGAGAGAGGGCATGGAAGACTCTGGTTTGGTAGTGAATAGTAAGATGTCGTCAGCAAATAGAGCAAGTTTTTTGGTACCCCCTGGGGTGTGCAACCCATGAATAGACGAGTCCTGTTTAATGATTCTGACTAAAGGTTCCAAGCACAAGATGAAAATTAAAGGGGAAAGTGGGCAGCCCTGGCGGGTCCCGTTACGAATGTCAAATGATTTGGATACAAAGCCAGTGCTAAACACCTTGGCTGAGGGGTTTTGATACAGGGCCATTATGCTAGATTGAAAGGTCGGTGGGAACCCCATTTTAGCAAGTGTGAGTAGCATATATCTCCAATGTAGACGGTCAAATGCCTTCTCTGCATCGAGCGCGAGTAGAAGTCCCGCTTGCTTCGAGGCATTTGCCCAGTCTACCAGGTTTAAAAAGTGTCTGGTGTTGTCACCTACTTGTCGGCCTTGTACGAAGCCGGCCTGTTCTTCCGAGACCAGGTCCGGAAGTATCTGTTTTAGCCTGGAGGCAAGTAGCTTGGCGTACAGTTTGGTATCCGCATTTAAAAGGGAGATCGGGCGTAAGTTTGCGCATTGTGTGGGGGGTTTGTTGGGTTTGGGGAGAGTTACAATGTGTGCTTCCAACATTTCTTTGGGCATAATCCCTACATCTTTGATATGGTTAAACAGCGATGTGAGGGGACCGGTTAGCTGTTTGACTAGTGTTATGTAATAATAGTTGGATAGTCCATCAGGGCCGGGGGCTTTGTGTTTGGGCAAGGAGAGGATCGCGGTCTCTACTTCGTCTTGCGTGAAGGGGCTCTCTAGTTGAGTGCATTGCGCCTGAGTTAGTCTAGGTAGAGGTGCTTTATCTAGAAAATTGGAAATTTCGTCGTCTGTAGGTTGATGTGTAGTGGTGTTGGTCTCTAGTTGGTATAAAGAGGCATAATATTTTGCTAGCTCGTCTACTATATCTTGGGGGTTATACAGTTTATCCCCTGTATCTGAGGTGATGTAAGGAATTTTAGATTGTAACTTTATTTGTTTCGCTTTCCTTGCCAACAGTCTACCCGCCTTGTTACCTAATATGTAGTGTGATTGTTTCAAAAAACGTAAGTGGCGCTCGGTTGTGGCTAGGTGGAGGTTGTGTAGTTGCCTGCGGAGTATCATCAGTTTCTTGTGTGTGGATTTGTTTGGGTTTGTTTTGTGGATGGTCTCTATTTTAGCCAGGTCCTGCTCTGTACTTTCTAGCAGCGTTTTTTGACTTCGCTTGGCCCTAGCTCCCATTTGAATCAGTTCGCCCCTCACGACCGCCTTATGGGCCAGCCATTGCATGGTAGTGGGCGACGGGCAGTTTGCATGGGTCATAAAATACTCCCCTACTCTGGTTTGAAGCCTCTGGAGGTGGACCGGCACGTCCAGTAGCCCCTCATTCAGTCGCCATGTGCCTCTACCTCTAGCTGGGTATGGTATGCGCATAGTCACTATATGTGGGGCGTGATCGGACCAAGTAATCGGACCTATCGACGCCTTGGTGGCAAAGGGTAGTGTTTTAGTGTCTAGTAGGCAGAGGTCAATCCTCGTGTATGTCCTGTGGACTGCAGAGTAGTATGTGTAGTCTCTGCCACTCGGGTTAAGGCCTCTCCAAGTGTCGTAGTAGTCATGGTCATTCAATAATTTCCTAAGGTGTTGACCCAGGGAGACTGAGTGGAGTTGGGGTGATTTATTGTCTTCCCTTTGGATATCGACCTCAGGGTCTGGGGCGCAGTTGAAATCCCCACATATAATTGTATGACCCATTTTCATGCTGTCAATCTTGCGGAAAACCTTAGTGAGGAAGGATTGTTGTTTAACGTTAGGCGCATATATAGATGCTATCGTCATCAACAGGCCATTTAGAGAGCCTACTAATATCAATATTCTCCCATCGCGACTTGCGAATTGTTGGGAAGGAGTGAATACCCAATCTTTGTGAAAATATATAGAGACACCTTTGGCCTTAGTGGGGGACATTGCATCGTAGCTCTGGGGGTAGTGTTTAGTATAAAATTTGGGTGGGTTTTTAACACAAAAATGCGTTTCCTGTAAGCTAACGATGGCCGCTTTAGATTTGGACATCTCTACCATCGCCATTCTTCTTTTATGTGGGCTATTGAGGCCTTTAACATTTAGATTAAATATTATCAGGGAGTCACCCATAGTCCTGTGGGAACGTCGACTGGCGTTGGGGTTTAAAGGGAACACTTGCACCTCTTGTTGGGCGTTGTGGGGTCAGTCCAGAGCATAGGAGGTTTGGGGGGGAAGTAGGGGAACAGAGGAAGGGTATAAATAACGAGCAACTATAATACATATAAAGCGCCATTAAGAGCGTCGGCGCTCTTCGTGGGTGAGATGCGAGGGGGCATCCGGCCCTCCTCGCAGTACTCATCCTGGGGTCGCACCGGTAAGACGGGCCGAGTGAGAAACAGCCTGTCATTAAGCGGTATTGTTCTCACCCATGTTGTCTGTATTTTGCCCCGTACTGTACTTTCGCGTATATGGTTTGGTTATTATCTACGGCCTAGAACTCATCTGGGGTAACTGGGGTGTAACATACAGATTTCACGTAATATTCACATTTGGTATTTGTCATACTCACAACCCAATGTATTGCATGGTACTTATCATGGTGACATTATAAAGGCAGAATGTCTTTTGGTTGGCATATGTGACAAAGTTCAAGTTCGTGACAGTCGGGGCAAGTACCAGGTCTCAGACGTGTTTTCGTGGCGAGCCCGCCATTTGCCATTCTGCACGTGGTCTATTCGGCGATCTTGAGCTCGCAGCGTCTCGGTCTTGTAGCGGGAACAGTCCCCATTCTTTCAGCAATCGCATCCCCACTTCCGGATCGTTAATAACGTGTGACTTGGCGTTTCTCCATACGAGTAGTTTTGTTGGGTAGCCCCATCGGTACTGTATATCGTTGTTTCTCAAAGTCTTTGTGACCGTAATAAATTCTCTGCGCCTGCTCATCGTCATGGCCGACAGGTCCGCAAAAAGCTGTACAGTAGCGTATGGGTCCGGTAGTTTAGGTAGTTTTCTTGCCGCTTGCAGTAGAGAGTCTTTCGTCGTATAATAATGAAAGCGCACTACCACATCACGTGGCGTGTCTTGCCGCAGGTTTTGCGGTTTCGGTAACCGGTGTGCTCGGTCCATGAGCCATTCATTATCCGCCATGTTTGGCACCACTGCTTTACATAGGGACAGGAGGAATTGTGATAGTTGGTCTCTCGTGACGGATTCTGGTACGCCGCGAAAGCGTATGTTGTTACGCCGTGAGCGGTCTTCCATGTCCGCGATTTTGCTTTTAAGGAATTGGTGTTCTTCCAATAGGGATTGAACTGTGTCCGCCATGGTATCTTGCGCAGCACAAATATCGTCAGTGCGCGCTTCTAGATTGTTCTTCTTTCCCCCAACTCAGCTATCTCCTTCTTAATGTCATTTGTGGCCTTCTTTAAATCCGATTGTAGGGAAAATCTGAAGTCTTGCAGCATGGCAAATAACTTCCTTTCAGTGACCGGAGCGTCTGTGTACTGCAGCTCCTCGCCTTCAGTGTGGATATTTGCGGCCTGCACTGTTTCCAGCTCCTCACCTCCGCCATCTTGCGCCGGTCGCGGCCGGTCACGTTTAGTCTGGCGGATCGGGTCTTTAAGTTTGGTTTGTTTTGCAGGGGCCATACCAGGTGTTGTAAGGGTATCTCGCCCGGGTGTCGGTGTCTGTCGGGTGGAATTGCTGCTGTAAATCACGCTTTAGGCTGTGTCGGACCGGGAGCTCTCACTCCATGCGTCCGTCCACCTCGGCAGTCGGCCACGCCCCCCCATTCAGAACAGATTTTAACGTCCCTCTGGCTAAACCTTGGCAGTGTTTAAATGTTGTTGTTTTTCTCTGATATTATAAACAAAAGTCTGAAATTGTGGTGGAATCTCGGTAAAAATAAATTTAGTAGGCCGAGATTACCACGTGGCATGTGTACGTGCATATGCTGACGTATCGATCAGTTGGTTGCACGAGGCAAGATACGATCAGTAGTGTACGGAGCATGTGCAAGAATACAGGATATAGTATTCCCCTCCTCCATTGTGCTGGACAAGCCATGCGGTCAAACAGGAAGTTAATTCTTATTTGTGTTGATTGGTTAAGAGAATGTGCGGGTGGAGCTTAATATGGGAGGAGTTATATGCCTATATAAGGAGCCTGCACTATTGTCCGGGGCTCAGAACTTGTGGTATTTTGGTGACGCTAGTCCCTCTGAGTCCCGATCGGTGATCCAATAAAGAATCTCTTCCTTCCTGAAGAAACCTGTGTCCATCTCTCTGTGCTTGGCTTCCGTCAGTTTCTCCGGTATCATTTGGTGCATTGGCCGGGAAGCTGAGAGGCAGAGGCGTGAGACGGTCTATCTTTGCCCACGTTCTCTACGGCTGCACCCCTGAACTTCTGCGTGGACCTCCCTTCGTCTCGGCGCCACTGGGCCGTTGTCCAGGAGATCATCGGCCTCTACGTGAGAAGTGCTGGGGTGTCCCCGTCGATGAGTGTGAACTCAGGTTCAGGAACGAGGAGGTAAGACAACTGCCGATTGTGCGGTAGGCCCAAAGGGGTTTTGAATCTGTGTATCTGCCCCCTCTGTCGGAGGGAAGGAGCGAAGGCGCACCGCTCGATCGAACGCTCTTTAGTCAGACCGTTTGATTTTGTTAGTCAGGCGGGGTCCTGGTGTAAATAGCCCTAGCCGGACACCGGTGTCTTGTCTAGACTAGCGTTCTAGGGTGTATATTACGTTCGCTAGGTCGGAGGGACCGGGAGACTAAGCGGCGCCTGTGTAAATTCGGTTCGCTAGCTCTCAATCTATCTGGGCTAAGTGGGAAGGCGTGTAAATTTGGAACCCACTAGACTTTTGATAGTGCGACTAAGAGGCGCCTGTGTAAATTCGGTTCTCTAGCTCGCTATATGTGGTGATTGGGCAGTGTGGCTAACCAAAACGGGTGTATATAGTTTTAGGTAGTCCATTCAAGGTACTGGCCAATAGTTTAGTTGGGAATTGTAAATGTGTTAACGATTGTTTTAGTAAAGTGTATATCTTGTTAGATAGCGCGAGCTCAGCCGTCTAGCAAGAGTGTTAATAGTGTGTTGCTGTATTATAGTGCACGGTACCATAACCCTGTATATTTACTGACACTGTATATAAGTACTAATAATTGTCGTCCATTGCATGTTTAACACCATAACCACTAATAATTGTATTGTGACCTTAACTTGTGCTTTGACCTATGCTAACCGTACTGTAACCGCTATTTGTAAAAGACGATGTTACTGGGGTGTGTTATAGGCGGGTAATTCGTATATAGAGAATTATAGCGTGGGTGACTGTACAGTTACGCCAAAGGACATAATATTGATTATATAGTGACTGGTGTAACAGCTGTGTGTGTACGGGAATTCCCTGAGTGTTTATTGTTATTGTGTACGTTTCACTTGGTAACTGTACCACGTGGTGCTGTTGCCAGAGGAAACGGGTGTGACTGTTGAATAGTACGCGTGTATAGTATTCGTTGTCGACGACGTTCCATTGTTAAGTATGGGTGCGTCGCAGTCAACGATTCCGGATCCCTTAGGTTGTATGGTGAAGAATTTTAAAAAGGGATTCAAAACTTGTGATTTTGGGGTTAAAATGTCTCCTGTACGTTTGGTTACTTTGTGCACTAGGGAGTGGCCTACTTTGGTTGCGGCATGGCCGCCACGTGGCAGTTTGGATCCAACTCTGGTACAGCGCTTATACGTGGCTGTATCAGGTAGGCCTGAACTTTACGGCCAGTTTCCTTATATTGATTGTTGGAGACAGGCCGTAAATGACTCGCCAAAATGGCTCCAGACATGCCACGAGGAGCAGTGTCGCCTCATGGTAGCTAGGACTTGTTCGTCCACTAGGACTGGTGTTAGGCCCATTTTGGACACGCCCCCTGAGTCCGAGATCCCTTTGCCGCCCCCTTACTTTCCGTTAAGAGGAAGTGACGCAAACGCAGGAAGTCCTGCACCCCTCCCCTCATTACCCTCATCCACTTCCGCTTCCTCCTCCAGTACAGGATCCACCCCCCCTCGTACTAAATCTCCCCTTCCGGAATCAGAACCAACCCCCATTAGAAACGAATATCCTGATTTGGCGCCACTTCAGACTTCCGGTCAAGCTTCATCTAGCTCGACTCGAAGTGTTTTATTTACAACCTTTTCCCAAAACCAACCTCCCACATCCCCATACCCTATCTCTCCCCGACCGGAACCCATGACTGACGCCCCTCTACGTAGCCCCATCCAAACCCGACAGTTGACTGGTGCCCAACAATTAAAGCACTATCAGATGCCTCTTCGTCTGAATCCCGGGTCAGCTTATATCGATGCCGCAGGTCAAATGGCACACGCTGACCCAGTCTTCGTATATGTCCCATTCACCACAACCGATCTTTTAAACTGGAAGACCCATAATTCCTCGTATACTGAGAAACCACAAGCTATGACTGATCTGTTCACCTCAATAGTACAGACGCATAATCCGACATGGGCTGATTGCCAGCAGTTATTAATGACTTTATTTAACAATGAGGAAAGGACAAGAATAAATCAAGCAGCCATTAAAGCATTAGAAGATAAAGCCCGTACTTTAAACCAAGCCAATCCATCAGCATGGGCCGCAACACATTATCCCAACACTGATCCCGATTGGAACGTAAATGGTGCTGATATGGTTCAACTCAGAGCCTATAGAGACGCTATAATTGCTGGCATGAAAGCAGGAGGAAAGAAAGCTATTAACATGTCGAAAACAGTTGAGGTGATCCAGAAAAGCGATGAAGCGCCCAGTGTCTTTTATGACCGATTATTGGAGGCATACCGCTTGTATACCCCCTTTAATCCGGAAGACGCAGACAATTCCCGAATGGTTAACTCCGCCTTTGTCAGCCAAGCATACGGAGATATTAAGCGCAAGCTACAAAAGTTAGAAGGGTTTGCAGGTATGTCCATCAACCAACTAATGGAGGTAGCGAATAAGGTTTATATGAACAGGGATACAGAAAGTAAGAAAGAGGAAGAGCGCAAGATGCGTAAAAAGGCTGATATGCTAGCGGTAGCGATCGCAGGCGTAGATAGACGGGGCCCGGATAGAGGCGATAGTAGATGGAATAGGGAGCCTTTGAGTAGGAATCAATGCGCGTATTGCAAGGAAGAAGGGCATTGGAGGAACGAATGTCCACAAAGAGAGCAGTACGAGAGAGACCAACCCAGGGCAGGCTACGGAAACTTTAGAGGCAGAGCGAGAGGTAGAGGAGGCCCCGGAGGGAGTAATGGTTATAGAGGGAGTAATGGGAACAGAGGAAGTGTTAGGGAAGACAGGTATATTCCAGCAGCGCAAAGGTCCCGCGATAGAGAAGGTAGGGACTTTGTAGGATTGGCTGACACGGTCATGGAGGACTATTGATACCGACCGGGCTCCATCCCCCTTGGTCGAGCGGAGCCTATGGTCGATGTATCAATAGGGGGAAAAAGGAGTGCGTTCATGATCGACACTGGTGCTGAACATTCAGTGGTGACTAATCTAGTTGCTCCTCCATCTGGAAGGACTATTACTGTGATAGGAGCAACTGGAAGAAGTGCTGAAAAACCGGTTCTTAAAAGTCGACTCTGTACATTGGGAGGCCACGTAGTAAAACATCAATTCCTTTATATGCCTGAATGTCCAGTCCAATTGCTGGGACGTGATATGCTATCAAAATTACAAGCGCAGATTACGTTCCTACCAAATGGAACAACATCTTTAAAGTTTAATGGACCTTCAGGTATTATGACTTTATCCGTACCAAAGGAAGAAGAGTGGTGACTTTATACAGTGTTGACTAGCCAAAACCCTAGGAGTGATGAGACATTATTCAACATACCAGGAGTTTGGGCAGAGAACAACCCACCAGGACTGGCCCGCAATATTCCACCTATAAAAATTTAACTAAAACTTGGGGTTTATCCAGTGAGCCTAAGACAATACCACATCCCGCAGAAGGCTAAGAAGAACATTCAATCTTACTTGGATAAGTTCATACGGTATGGTATCCTAAAATTCTGTACTTCCCCCTGGAACACCCCATTGCTGCCTGTTCAAAAGCCCGGTACAGATGAGTATCGACCTGTGCAGGACTTGAGAGCAGTCAATGATGCGGTTGTTAGTATACATCCAGTCGTACCCAATCCATATAACCTGCTTGCTTTAATTCCGGGCGGGGCTACTTACTTCACAGTCTTAGATCTCAAAGATGCCTTCTTTTGCCTCCGAATTGCCGCAGAAAGTCAATGTATCTTCGCTTTCCAATGGGAGAACGCTGTAACGGGCTCAAAACGCCAAATGACTTGGACAAGACTGCCCCAAGGGTTTAAAAATTCACCTACCCTATTTGGTTCAGCTCTAAGTCAAGATCTACTGGATTTCGAGTCTATCCCAGGAGAATGTGTATTGTTACAGTATGTAGATGACTTGTTGATAGCAGCAGTTACAAAAGAAAAATGTCAGCAAGCAACGCACGATCTACTACACATTCTCTGGAAGGCAGGATACAAGGTGTCCAGAAAGAAGGCTCAGTTGTGTTTGCCAACTGTCAAGTATCTGGGATTCCATATCTCTGAAGGTCAAAGAATTATGGGGCCAGAGAGAAAAGAAGCTGTCTGCCAAATACCAATACCCAAGAATAGAAGACAAGTGCGAGAATTCTTGGGGGCAGCAGGCTTCTGTAGGATATGGATTCCCAGCTATGCGATACTGGCAAAACCTCTGTACGCAGCTATCAAAGGTACAGAGCACGACCCCTTCTTATGGACTCAAGAACAGCAAACGGCATTTGAAGATGTGAAGAAGGCTTTGATGAGTGCCCCAGCATTAGGTCTACCTGATCACACACGACCATTCTACCTGTATGTACATGAGCAAAGAAGAATGGCTGTGGGAGTATTGACACAGTACTTGGGATCATGGCAAAGACCTGTTGCCTATATGTCTAAACAACTGGATGCAGTGGCCAGCGGACTTCCACCTTGTCTAAGAGCCGTAGCTGCAGCCGCCCTGCTAGTAGCTGAAGCCGATAAACTTACTCTGGGTCAAGAACTTTATGTACGAGTCCCACATGCAGTACAGACGTTGTTGGATTACAAAGGAAATCATTGGTTTAGTAACAGCCGTATGACCAAGTATCAAGCAATGTTGTGTGAAAACCCAAGAGTGCATTTAGAGACTGTAAACACCTTAAATCCAGCTACCCTTTTGCCACAACCTACTGAAAGTCAACATGATTGTTTGGAAGTAATGGATGAAGTATTTTCAAGTAGACCAGATCTTCGTGATTTTCCCATCCAGAACCCCGATGTTCAATATTACACCGACGGCAGTAGTTATGTGAAAGAAGGGATCCGCTATGCAGGATATGCAGTAACAACAATAGACAAGGTGATAGAAGCTCGGCCACTGGCGAAAGGAACATCAGCACAAAAGGCAGAATTGATAGCACTGACACGAGCGTTACAATTGGCTGAAGGTTTAAGAGTAAACATCTATACGGACTCCAAGTATGCGTTTTTAACCACTCATGCCCACGGAGCTTTGTATAAAGAAAGAGGACTACTGAATTCAGAAGGCAAAGAAATCAAGTACGCAGCTGAAATCCTACAACTATTAGAAGCAGTGTGGGAGCCGAAAGAAGTCGGTATTATACATTGTCGAGCGCATCTGAGAGGAGATGGTGATGTAACCAAAGGAAATCGGATGGCAGATAGTGCAGCTAAGCGTGCTGCTGAATCAGGAAGACAGGAGTATGTGGGGCATATAGCTGCTCTAATACCAACCCCACTGTCTCAATGGACTCCAGTTTATACAACTCAAGAAGAGGAGTGGTTAAAGACTGAACCGGGAAAGTATTTGGAGAACAAGTGGTATCAGCTAGAAGATGGAAGAATAGTCATACCAGCATCACTAGCAGTAGAAATTGTCCAGAACTATCATAACGGGACACATTCTGGGAGAGACAGTACAGAAGAATCTCTCAGAAAACATTTCTACATACCAAGATTGTCCAACTTGACTCAGGCCATTGTACGCAGATGTGTAACGTGTGCTAAAAATAATGCAAGACAAGGACCAGTAAAGCCACCAGGAGTCCAGTTTATGGGGGGACTCCCCATGTCCGATCTACAAATAGACTTTACAGTGATGCCTAAATCGGGTGGACATCGTTACCTGTTGGTAATTGTGTGCACCTATTCAGGCTGGGTAGAAGCATGTCCCACTCGTACAGAGAAAGCAGGAGAAGTTGTGAGATTCCTGCTACGAGAAATAATACCCCGATATGGACTACCCTGTTCTATAGGATCGGACAATGGTCCAGCTTTTGTTCACCAGTGCCTACAACAACTGACTCATATGCTTGGTATAAAGTGGAGGCTTCATACTGCATATAGACCCCAGAGTTCTGGTAAGGTAGAGAGAATGAATAGAACTATTAAGAACCAGTTGGCTAAAATGTGTCAGGAAACCCAACTTAAGTGGAACGTTCTCTTACCCATAGCTCTATTGCGAATCCGCAGTACCCCTACCAGAAGGATGGGCCTCTCTCCTTTTGAAATTATGTATGGGCGACCACCTCCCGTACTTGGTAACTTAAGGGGGGATTTGAGTCAGTTGGGAGAAGGAATTACCCGGCAGCAGGTTGTAGAGTTGGGTAAGACTATGGAGGAGGTACAGAAATGGGTACAAGATAGATTACCTGTGAATATTTATCCCCCTGTTCATAGTTATCATCCAGGAGATCAAGTGTGGATTAAAGAGTGGAATAATGTACCGTTAGGGCCCAAGTGGAGAGGTCCTTATGTTGTTCTTTTGTCTACCCCTACAGCGATTAAAGTGGCTGAAGTGACTCCGTGGATACATCACTCCAGGGTTAAACCAGCAGCAGTCGATTTTTGGCAAGTTACAGCAGATCCAGAGAATCCCTGCAAGATCCGGTTGAAACGCACTACTCAGTCAGAGTAACGAGGAATTATTGTGGATTACAAATTTTATTATTTTTGGGATTTGGTATGTGAGTGAGAAGGCCATAATAAAGCCTGTCCGCTTACCAACACATAGTTTATAAGCCAGGAAAGTCTCGAAGGGACACCTGTGAAGACGAGCAGAACTCCATTCCCTGCAGCCCTCACATCCTGGAAGCTGAGGCGCCTTCGCACGGACGAAGACTGAGGATGACGGCGAAAGATGTGCTTTTGATTGTTTATTTGTGTGTGTTTTTATATTCAGGAAGGTAGAGGTACCGACACTCCTAGCTGTGAGGTATGCATTAAGACTACGAGAACAGGTAACCATATTTCCCAAACCCTAATTTGGCATTCACAATACGAATGTAAAGGAGAGGTATCAAGATGTAGATACCTAAATATAGACTATAGTGTGTGCCATTTAGGAGTAGGAGAACCTAAGTGCTTCAGTCCAGAGTATCAACCTCGTACAATTTGGTTGACTCTCAGGAATGGAGATCCTCAGGGGACCCTAATTAATAAGACGGTGTTAGAATCCGTATATTCTTCGGGTGTTCTGCTATGTAAGGCGATATCAAGTGGTAGAAAGCCGTGGAATGTATGTGGGGATCTTAGATGGGAGAGGACGTATGGATCTAACGATAAATATATTTGTCCCAGTAGTAAAAATAAATATGTGAGTCCCAGATGCCCAAATAAAGATTATAACTTTTGTCCAACTTGGGCTTGTGTGGGGTGGGCGACTTGGGGACAGACAGTAGATAAAGACATGATAGTGACTAAGTTACCAACTAGCCCATATTGTAAGTCTATGGAATGCAACCCAGTCCATATACTTATTAATAACCCCGACAAGTTCTTAGATAAGTATGGCAATTTATTTGGGTTTCAGATATACGGGACGGGTTTAGATCCTGGGACATTATTGTTTATAGGGATAGAGACTGATACGGTATCCTCCCAGACTCATCAAGTATACCATTCCTTTTATGAAGAGATGAGTATAGATAATAAGATCCCCCATAATGCTAAGAACCTGTTCATTGACCTAGCTGAAAGTATTGCCGGTAGTCTTAATGTTACCAACTGCTATGTGTGTGGAGGTACTAACATGGGAGACCAATGGCCTTGGGAAGCAAAGGAGGTAATGTCCGGTTCTGAGGCAGTTGACCAACTAATATCTACACAGGCCGATTATCATATGAGTGTTAGAGGTAAATCTGAGTGGAGATTAAAGACCTCCATCATAGGTTATGTTTGCATAGCAAGGAAAGGAATAATGTATAATACTTCTGTAGGAGAATTAACTTGTCTAGGGCAAAAAGCTTATGATGATGACACTAAAAATACAACTTGGTGGTCGGCTTCAAATGTCTCAGAACCATCTAACCCGTTTGCTAGATATGCCAGTTTAAAGGATGTGTGGTTTGATCTATCTATCACATCTACCTGGAGAGCCCCAGCAAATTTGTACTGGATCTGTGGTAAGAAAGCCTATTCGGAGCTGCCACAGGACTGGGAAGGGGCATGTGTGTTGGGTATGCTCAAACCATCCTTCTTCTTGTTACCGATTGAAACAGGTGAGACTTTAGGTGTTAAGGTGTATGATGTGAATCATAGGAAGAAAAGGGGACCCCTAGAGATAGGCACCTGGGAAGATAATGAATGGCCTCCCCAGCGTATCATAGATTATTATGGGCCAGCCACGTGGGCAGAAGATGGTACCTTTGGTTATAGAACCCCTATTTATATGCTCAACCGCATTATAAGATTACAGGCGGTGGTTGAGATTATCACTAATGAAACATCACAAGCGCTCAATCTCCTAGTGAAACATAATACCAGGATGAGGACAGCAGTATACCAGAATAGATTAGCCTTGGATTACCTTTTGGCAGTAGAGGGAGGTGTATGTGGGAAGTTTAACCTAAGCAATTGCTGTCTTCAAATAGATGACGAAGGGCAAGCAATAGCTGAGCTTACTAGCCATATGGTTAAACTAGCGCATGTGCCTACTCAGGTATGGAAAGGGTACAATCCAAGTAGTTGGTTTGGTAGCTGGTATGAGTGGTTTGGAGGGCTTAAGGCAGTGGTAGGTGGAGTCCTACTGATTTTAATGTTGTGTCTACTCCTACCGTGTCTTATACCCTTAGTAGTTAGGTCTGTGCAAAGCCTGATAGCAAATATAGCAGAGAGGAAGGCTGCTGCACAGATAATGGCGATATATAAGTATAAGGCTCTAGATCAAGGAGGACCAATGCAGGAAGATGAATGTTGAAGATTCACATCATAAGATAAGTCTGGTCTGGTTCAAGGTAACTTGCGGTGTAAGCAAAACTAAGGTTATGTGATGCCTCAAGTAATTGTAAAATATCAAGAGGCATCAAAGGGGGGAATGTGGTGGAATCTCGGTAAAAATAAATTTAGTAGGCCGAGATTACCACGTGGCATGTGTACGTGCATATGCTGACGTATCGATCAGTTGGTTGCACGAGGCAAGATACGATCAGTAGTGTACGGAGCATGTGCAAGAATACAGGATATAGTATTCCCCTCCTCCATTGTGCTGGACAAGCCATGCGGTCAAACAGGAAGTTAATTCTTATTTGTGTTGATTGGTTAAGAGAATGTGCGGGTGGAGCTTAATATGGGAGGAGTTATATGCCTATATAAGGAACCTGCACTATTGTCCGGGGCTCAGAACTTGTGGTATTTTGGTGACGCTAGTCCCTCTGAGTCCCGATCGGTGATCCAATAAAGAATCTCTTCCTTCCTGAAGAAACCTGTGTCCATCTCTCTGTGCTTGGCTTCCGTCAGTTTCTCCGGTATCAAAATGTGCAACAATATTTCTGTCTCTTAGTTAAATTTAACCTTTGGAGTATTTCATTTATATTAACCAGACTTGTGTCCATGACACCTTTCTGCAAGTTTAAACGAACATCAAGTATTTTCTGATTTAATAAAGAGATATATATATATTCATTCTTTATTTTTGCTGCAGGCAGATTCAAGATGAACATGACATGCGACACATAAGTAAAGGCACAACATGATGGTTAATAACACATATGCAATAGTGAATGTAACAAAACTGACTGTGGGTTTTATATTAAATGTAACTTACGACAGCCATGCTTAAACCTTATAAGAAGGTATTTGACAGGAGCAATAGATTCACAAGAGGGGCTCAGCAGAGGCCAAAAAAGGAGAAAAGGTAAGAATAACTTTAAGGATGGAGGAAACGGAACGCTCAATGAGAACAGCTCCACAGGAAATTTACATGCATGCTGGGGGGGAGAGTGGGGTGGTTGTAATAAAGGATCCAACATAGCCAGGGCATTCACGGTCATCACATGTACAGGTCACAGCAGGGGCAAAAAGAGCCCTTTCCGTAAATGTGCTAGAGTAAGCAAAAATAAACAACTAAATCAAACTAAAAATACTTACTTCCAATTTTGTAAAAGAGAAAAATTTTGGAAAAAAAAAAAAGTCAGGTGACCGCCACATTGGGTGCTGGGATGAATGGGAGTATGGTAGTTGGGTCCCAAGCTGAAGTTTTGGGTGTTGAGGTGCAGCGCAAGCTTAGCGTAATGTGCTTTGTGCTATGCATTCTGGTGCTGAATGATGAGTATGTGGGGAGAGTCCCAGTGGTATTTGATACCTTGAGTTGACAGAATTGATGTGAGGGGGTGAAGTGACTTCCTCCACAGCAAGGTTGGAGAAAAAGGCAGGGTCTATTTCTTCAAACCGGTACGGGGTCTTCCCCCTGTCTTGTGGTTTTAGTTGTGGCTGATGGAGACAGAACATTCCATCTAGTAGAATGCCTCTTGCTTGCTGAGGGTGCAAGGGGGCCGACAAGAGCCTGCGTAGTATATGTGGCAGTTCTGCCATAGTGACATTGTCTGAGAGGCCCCTGATCTTCCTGTGTTTCCACCGCCATTTGTCTTTTACTTCTGCTAGCTGGTGGCTCAGGGTTGCATGGGCTAAAGTGAGGTTTCTGACCACGGCCTTCGCAGCAAATCTCTGAAGTCATCAGAGAATTTGGACCAATCTGGCTGAACCTGCTTAGTTTTCTTCCCCATCGCCAGAGAAGCACCCCTCCAGAGGTGTAATGGGCAGATTGTTCACCGTAATTCGATCTATTGCACTTTTTTATTCTGTGGAGATGGATCCTACCACTGTCTCAATCAGTTCAAGAGCTAGATCCGCCCACCCCAATAAAGATATTGTTACACTTTCTTCTAACATAGAACTATATACCATTGTTTACACTATCTGTATTATATTGCATACAGTCACTGACACATTTCTGATAGAGGGAGTATGCTGAATTATTTGCTTCAGTATTTATCATTTTTTCTATGCACTAGATTTTTGGAAGTCCAGAATATAGCAAGAATCCTTCGCCTATGGTTTTAGGGAGCCATGTAAAGTTTTGATTGTTATGGGCATATGCAAATATTACCATTAACAAATATGAGGCTTCAATTAACAAATATGGCCATATTGTGTTAAGCCCACCACTACATTACAGTACCCTAATATCGGTTTAAGCAGTAAGTATTTCAGTTTGCAAGTTAATATCATGAATAGCAAGTTAACATTGTTGTAGAACCCAACTATATTGGTGTACTGGTGGGCATACCACAATATGGTCCTTTAATTTTAACATGGGAGATTTACGTGCTAACTTGCAATACTTACTGGTACAGTCTGTTTTCCCCAGATTCTTGCTGATAAACATGTTGCTAAAGAATTTTCTATTTCTTTCATGTTAACTTTGAATGTATCACTGTTCGTCTGTAGATCCATCTCCTTCACATTTGCAGGTTCAGATGTTAGATCATGTTTTAGTCTATTGCGTGCCTGTAGTGATTTAGTCTGCTGGTGTTTCCGTCCTTTTCTGTTTTTTCCTTGCCTCCTTTAACAGCATCCATTGTGTCAGGGTCAGTGGAAATCTTGGAAGTGTTTAGCAGATTTTAGTGTTTACAGTTGTCCCTGATTGTTCTCTGTAATAAAAGTTCTTCGATATAAAATTGTCACTCTTCTCACAGGCTTTTTCCAGAGAGGTCACAGGTAACATACTGTTTGTACCCTCTCCTGGATGAGCTGGTTTCCATACTTAGTTCTAAACATTATTTTGAACAGTGCAAGCACAGTTAAATAACCATCAATAAAACCTGGCCAACCAACAGGTCTCAACACAATTATACACCATGGGGTCAATGGAGAATGAATTCCACATGGTCAGAGGCAAAAAGTAAAATAGTTTTTACTATATAAAAATCACCAAAGATTGGTTAAAACACCCAAATAAACACCATTCATCACTATCTTCTGCAGCAAAAGATACCTTAGAATCAAATATAATCCATCTCTCTAACCTTATATGCTGCCTGCTTTCATTCCAGTAAAACCAAATCATCAATTTATTCACTTCTGTACAGACAGACAATCTATTGGAATGTATTATGTAATATGCATAACATTTGTATTTTCCCCAATATTCAAGCATGATCCCATAAGCGTCGCCAAATGTTGTGGACGTGACTTAAATATGAATATTAATCTTTTCATTATTATACAATAATTAAACAAAAAGTTACAAAATTCATATTTATAGTTATTGGTATTATGGTAAATAAATAAATTTAAAAAAATGAGATGAGAAATTTTTGAGATTTAGGTAAAAAAAAAAAAAGAAATAGAGGAACAAAGAGGTAGAGGAACAAATTCTGGAATACATATATAGAGAAATAAGTAAAAGAAGAATGAGTAAAGGTAACGAAGGAGGCTGGTAATCTAGAGAAGTTAAAACCAATACAGTAAAAAAAATGCATCAGGGGACAATGGACACAAAAGTACATGATGGGAGCCAAATGTTATCATAACTCTGCAAAGAGTCTCGTAATCTCTCTGTGAGCTACTCCGTAAAGATGGCATAGGAAATCTTAAAAAGCATTTTTAGATTCCATTATCTAGCAATAAGAATCCATACTACAGGGAAAATTCTGTGAACACATTTTATTGCACAGATAGGAAGCTTGTGATTTGTCAGTCATACTAACATAAAGAAGAACAGTGGATCATTAATTGATATTCAATATTCGAATGCAACATGGATGTCAGAAGCCATGTTGTTCCCTCATACTACAAGGTAGAGGTGAGACAAGGTTAAATTGTAAAACAAGGACAGACACCAGTTCCCAATCCATACATTTGGGGAGATTCTCTCCGTCTCAGATGGGAGGGTCAACATTGGAAATCCTATAAGAAATAATCTCCATCAGGAGAGATTGTAGTCATGATAAGCGACTTATAAATGGGGTAACCCACAGTTCCAAAATTTTAAAAGTCAACTGTCAAACATGCCTAATTGAACATATCAGGCACAAAATAAGTCCCTATAAATATGGAAAATAACAAATACTTTACTACTTTACTAAATACTTTATTTATTCACATAAACTAAAACTAAAGGGATTCACGAAAGGTGCATCAAAAATGAAAATGTATATATGATGCTGAAGGGGGAAATTACACGCAGAATAGATAGAAATAAATAAAATTAACGCTATCCGGAAACTAACAGGGATAACTCCTATCACTTCAACAAGTACTTTACTTTAGCAATTCATCCATAATGGATTCCCCTAGGTCCAATAAGCTAAAAAGTGTCTGTTATTAATATTGGATTAAAATGCATTGAGTTATATGAGACAGATCTTTGGGTGATATCTGTCAGGATCTTACCTGAGTTGGGAGTCTGTAGCGCAGATATGTTGCTAACCCTTGCAAATAGACACAGTCCAAGGTGACCAGATAATAAACCACCTGTACTGTGAATCTGTGCACGGGGGCTGTGCTGGATAAAGTTCCAAGTCGCAGTACAGGCAAGGACAGAAACAGCAGGATAGTCAAGGGATAGCCGAAGTCAAAGGATGTCTAAGGTCAGGATCAACGAAGAGTGACAAGGACACAAACAGCAGGATAGTCAAGGGATAGCCGAAGTCAAAGGATGTCAGAGGTCAGGATCAACGAAGAGTGACAAGGACACAAACAGCAGGATAGTCAAGGGATAGCCGAAGTCAAGGGATGTCAGAGAAAACGATGTCAGAAGTCGCGGTAAATATAGAGTTGAAGATCAATAGACTGGAACACAGGAACGTAACACACACAACAGGATCAAAGACTTAATAAAGTTCACAGGGTGAGGCTGTGTTTAAACACCCTGCTGATGTCTGACCAGGGTCAGGTGAAGCACAGCAATGTCAAAGTCCAGCTGCCAGTGCTGCAGACAAGCCAGGATGAACAAGACTGGAAGAGCTTGAAAATAAACAAAACAGTTGTGGTTCAAAGGTTGAATCCAGGCTCAGGACCGCAAAGTTCCCAGGTTCAAATCCCCTGTTGGGCACTTCTGGGATGACCATGTCTGGATGTCATGGTGGGAATCCTGACAATATCAAAGTGGAAATGATACACAACTGAATAGTTACTAAATATCAACCCTGTTAGATAGTGCAAATAAGTAATTTCTGCTTAGCTACAAGCTTACTATAAGATATAGGTTGCTACTAGGACTATGCCGCAAATAGATTAGACAGCCATTGCTCCATAAAAGGAGCTACAATTTAGTGATCATATCAAAACAAAAGTGAATAAACAGTGTATAAAGCAACTAAATGTGTGTTTTGGTGCTATAACTGTGCCTTCAGCCCATGGCTCAGGGGTTTGACAGATTGACAAGTGTGCCCAACAATCTTAGGGTCAGTTCTAAGACCAATACATAAAATATCAATCATTCATTATTTTAAATGAGAGAGATGAGCATATGTACAGGCAGAAGGAAACATTGCTTCTCCCTATGTTGTCTTTGAGTGTGTAGACTTTTAGCTGTGGTGGTTTTTGTAGCACAGTTTGGGGAGAAAGTGCAAGAGGTTGCTATTTGCACAACTAATCTATGAACGAGCATGGATTGTCATTGCTTAAATTATCTTTATTTATTGCTTTAAATCCTAAATCAAATCAAACAGCTGTACATATTTAAAATTACCAATAAAAGGTATGGGCAAAAGTTTTTTTTATTTTTTATAAATCTCTTTATTTGTTCACTATACAGCAACATATGCTTTAGGCTCGCAGGCCGATGAGAGTCATTTAGGGATACATAGTTCAAATCCGGTAACAAGCATTTTATCATAACATAACAGTCTATGTGGTGTTGCGCAAGTATAGCGTTATAGCTCTTTTTTTTTTTTTTTTTTTTTTGTATGTATATTTAAAAGAATAGGAGAACATATGTATTGAGAAGATAACAGGATATGTAGGCTCGCAGGCCTCAATAGAAAAATTCGTAGCTTCAATACATGTCCACATATTATATTTTCCTGCCTATAATTCACCAATATTTCAACATATTGTACATGTTAATACCATCGGTATGCATAAGATGCAGTGTCCTTTTCTGTGAGTGTAAAGTGGAATTACATCAAGACTGTAGTGTGTGTGTGGGTAAACATAAATATCTTGCTCCCATGGTTAGGGTATTTCATCTCATATTGGAGTACCTATTTTCCTCCGGGTAGAGTGTACGTGATGATATCTATGTTAGATGTCTTTATTAGTTAGTGAGGAGGATCAAAGTGTCGGTAAGCGATATAATAGGTAGAGTGTGGTAGTGTTCGTGTCAGTGTCCCTCCCCGCCTCCCTGCGGCGCAGCCCACACGGCAAGCAAACCCCAGGACCCAGTGATAGATGGCTTGGCTCACTCAAACCACGCGTCTCCAGCGTCAAATTGTATGTGTGGGAGGCTACATCAGAAGTCTAACGGTGAGGTTGCTATTCTCGGGGGTATTCCCTTAGTGTGAAGGTGTTTATGTTTCCGGTAGCTTTATCATGCTGTGGTGTGTTCCAGTGCCCGACCTCTTGTCCCCCTCCCTTGTGTTAAACATTGGTTTGTTTAGTGTCCTCTAGCTTTGTAAATTAACCATGGTTGCCATATCTCCGCGTGCCTAGCCTCTCGACCCGTCAGGGATGCCTGCAGTGCCTCCGCCAATTATATGTCTCCGACCCTATGGCGCCACTCCTCCACCGTGGGGGTCTCGATACGTTTCCAATACATAGGTATAAGGGCCTTGGCTGCATTCAATAGGTGGCGGAGTATGGACTTCTTATATTCAGATATGGACTGAGAAGTGATATGGAGGAGGGCCAGTTCCTTGGACCACTCCGTGTCATCCCCCAGGACCACCTTGATTTCTGATCGGATTCGTTCCCAGTATGGTATAATGATTCTGCAGTCCCACCACAGGTGTACCACTGTCCCTCTTTCCTCCTGACATCTCCAACATGTTGGGGACACCTCAGGGAATATCCTGTGTAAGGCGACTGGCGTTCTGTACCACATGGAAACCAGTTTATAGTTGACCTCCTGGTAGTGGGAGCTGGAGGAGCTCTTGTGTTGCCACAGGAGCGCTGTGTCCCACTTCGATGGTGATATGGATTCTCCCAGTTGGTCTTCCCATCGTCTTTTGAAGGTGTGATTATTCGTGGTGGTACCGACTAGTAAGTGCTGGTAGAGCTGTGAGACTGCCTTGTCGAGCTGTGCTCCTCGGTGGCACAGACCCTCAAACCAAGTGAGTTCTCTATGCAGTTGTTCTTTGTGTGGGAGCGATTCATAATAATGTGTCAGCTGCATATGTCGGAGGGACGCCATTGGCGTAATAGGTCTACCTGCCAACAATGCACGTAGGGGTTGTATCGTTCTTTCCTTAAGCACTGTGTAAATCGGGATGTATTCCCTTTTCTCGAGGAATATCCAGGCCCGGGCCGGGACGCCTCCCCCTATACCCGCGTTAGGGGTAATGGGGATCAGGGGGCTAGGGATCGGAGAGACCTGCGTGGTTTTCCTTATATTCCCCCATGTCACCAGCGTTTGAGTCACTGGGTTCCCTGCTCCCCCGTCTTTGTGACGTCCCGATCCTCCTTGCCACACTGACGCTTTAAGTTTAGCTTTCGAGTCTCCTCTGTCCAGAGTCACCCATTGCTTCGGGGGGTCATTTGCGTGCCATTCTAGAATTCGCTGCATCGTGGTTGCTTGATGGTATCGTTTGAAGTCTGGGAGTGCCAGTCCTCCCTCTCTTCTAGGTAGGCAGAGAATTTCGTGTCGTAGTCTGGACCTTTCTCCCCTCCAGACGTATCGTATGATTGCCGATTTTAGGGTGGAGAAGAAGGTTGTCGGCGGTGCCAGTGGTATTGTTTGAAACAGGTAAAGGATCCTCGGGAGCACATTCATCTTAAGTACGGCAATTCGACCATGCCATGTAATGTGCAGGTATCTCCAGTTGTCGAGATCTAGGGTTACCTGTTGGAGGATGCTAGCAAAATTATGTCGGTAAAGCTCTTGGGGGTTCGTAGTTATCCAGACGCCTAGGTATTTCATCTTCCCTACGCACCATCGGAACGGGAAGGCGGCTCCTAGTTCTGTGTATTCTCCTGTTTGGAAGGTCATGTTGAGTACTTCACACTTCGATAGGTTTAACTTGAATCCCGATATTCTCCCAAATTTTTCAAATTCCAGGAGCAGGCATGGGATCGTGATCCGTGGATTAGATATAAAGAAGAGAAGGTCGTCCGCGTAAGCGGCCACCTTGTGTTCCGCGTCCTTCCATGTGTATCCCGTGATATCTGGGTTCTGTCGGACCGCCTGCAGCAACGGTTCCAGTGTCATTGCGAACAGAAGCGGTGACAGGGGACACCCCTGTCTCGTTCCATTGTTGATCTCAAAGCTGGGTGTCAGGGCCCCATTCACTCGGACCGTTGCGCGGGGCGAGTCGTACAGCGCCGCTATCCATGTCAGCATGTTTTGTCCAAGTCCCATGGCCCGTAGCGTTTCCAACATGTATGACCAGTTGACACGATCGAAAGCTTTTTCAGCATCCGTGGAAAGTAGCAAGATCTTATCCCGTGTCTCTCGGGCTCTGTGCTGTATGGAGAAGAGGCGCAGGATGCTGTCTCTGGCTTCTCTCCCTGGTATGAACCCTGTCTGATCCGCGTGGATCAGACTCGGTAGCACGCGTTGTATCCTGGTTGCGAGCACTTTTGTAAGCAGCTTCGTGTCCACATTTAGCAGGGATATTGGACGGTAACTGCTGCACTGTTCGGGGAACTTCCTGGGTTTAAGTAACACTGTAATGGTAGCAGCCAGAGATTCTCACTCTTTAGTGTTGATAAAAACCTCCAAGGCAAAATCTGAAAAATAATAGTGCAGACAGTTTTAAAATGAAATACACTTATTAAACTGGATGGATTTTCAAGGGCACCATAACTTACTGAGGATAAGCCATTTCTATTTTATTTAAAAAAAAAAAATATCTTTGTTTCATTTATTTTTACCTGATTAAGATTTTTTTTTTTTTACAAAATCTAGCTTTTAATATACTTTGTTTAAATAAATCTGAAAATAATAATTTTATCAACGATCTCTCTGGTACTTCTAACAGGTAGTGTTGCCCTAATAGAAAAAGGCTCTATTACATGTGCATGTGATACCTGTTCTATATTTCATACAAATTTATCTTGACATATTACACAATGTGTGAATTTCTTTTTACCGCATATACTGCCACTATCACACAAAAAAAAATGAATCTCTAGAGACGGGAAGTGGTTCTCATATAAAAGACTCCAAGGCTATAACAACTGAACCATATGTCTTTAAGATGTTTGAGCAGCTAAGCACAATCATCGTTCACAATTTAACAAAATTATATTTTTAAGCATCATTTAGCACAAATACCCTCCCCCACGCTTTTCAGAAATGCCCATCCGTGCGGCCACCAATGGTCCAAAACAAAAATATAAATGGTCTTATAGCCTACAGCACTTTTTGCCAGCACTTGGAAGGAATCTTTGTCAAAATTAAGCCCACAATGCCTTGAATGTTAAAACTAGCTTTAACTAGCCATTGATATTTCAAATGGCATCTGCCCAGAGCTTTTCTTAAATTCTTCTCTCTCGGACTGTTTTATTTCTAAATAGTGAATAGCAATGCATTCATGAGTTTCATATACTTCCACAACAATTATCTGTTTCATAAGTATCTGCTTCTAGACAAAAAAAATCTCTGTCCATCAACTATCAATTTGTCTAATCTAATCGAAAAAGGATTTTATGTGTTTTGGTTGTTTTAGCATGTTTGTTACAAGTCAGTTCTCAAGTATCCATACTTTAGTTAATGCATGTCATAGTATTTTTACAATGTTAAAGGGTTACTTTAGGCACTAGTGTTGTCGCGAACCCGAAATTTTCGGTTCGCGAACGGCGAACTTCCGCAAATGTTCGCGAACCGGCGAACCGCCCATGACTTCAATGGGCAGGCGAATTTTAAAAACAACAGGGACTCTTTCTGGCCACAATAGTGATGGAAAAGTTGTTTCAAGGGGACTAACACCTGGACTGTGGCATGCCAGAGGGGGATCTATGGCAAAACTCCCATGGAAAATTGCACAGTTGATGCAGAGTCTGCTTTTAATCCATAAAGGGCAGAAATCACCTAACATTGACACCTGTCCTCAAAGCCCAGCCCTGATACACACTGACACAGAGCAGAATAGAGACTGTTCCCCCTACATAGGGTCACTTGGCAGATATGGATTGACACCTGTCCTCAAAACCCCTGATACACACTGACACAGAGCAGAATAGGGACTGTTCCCCCTACATAGGGTCACTTGGCAGATATGGATTGACACCTGTCCTCAAAACCCCTGATACACACTGACACAGAGCAGAATAGAGACTGTTCCCTGTCCACAGAGACCATGATACACACTGACACAGAGCAGAATAGGGACTGTTACCCCTACATAGGGTCACTTGGCAGATATGGGTTGACACCTGTCCTCAAAACCCCTGATACACACTGACACAGAGCAGAATAGAGACTGTTCCCTGTCCACAGAGACCATGATACACACTGACACAGAGCAGAATAGGGACTGTTACCCCTACATAGGGTCACTTGGCAGATATGGATTGACACCTGTCCTCAAAACCCCTGATACACACTGACACAGAGCAGAATAGGGACTGTTACCCCTACATAGGGTCACTTGGCAGATATGGATTGACACCTGTCCTCAAAACCCCTGATACACACTGACACAGAGCAGAATAGAGACTGTTCCCCCTACATAGGGTCACTTGGCAGGTATGGATTGACACCTGTCCTCAAAGCCCCTGATACACACTGGGGGGAGCTACTGTCCTCCCCAACACCTGCGCGGTGGGTGGGGGCCATAAATCACAATGGGGTGACCTACTGTCCTCCCCCCCCCGGCCCCCATCCCTGCGCGGTGGGTGGGGGGCATAAATCACAATGGGACGGACCTACTGATAGGAGTGGAGTATTGTTCATATCAGTTTAATACCTTCCGCGTCTCCTATCAGTGGACGTGTAAATGGCAGAGATTTTTAATTGTTGAATCACCTCCCCTTTTTAGGCCAAGGTGGGAAGATGCTTAGACCACTGGTATATTGGTGCCATCTTGGAGGATTTTAATTTTTGGTTTGGTTTTTGAAGCCACAGTGCTGCACCAGTGGGCCTAAAAATTAGGCATGTACACATGCCTGAAAAATTTGGTATTGTTGCAGCCGCTGCTGTAGCAGCGGCCAGAAAAATTGATGTTTGTTTCACAGGCAGAAAGTGCCCTAAAACATGGCGGCTTGAACCCTAGTTGGTGGCGGATAAGTCACGCAAGTCAAACG
This sequence comes from Pelobates fuscus, assembly GCF_036172605.1. NCBI lineage: Eukaryota > Metazoa > Chordata > Amphibia > Anura > Pelobatidae > Pelobates > Pelobates fuscus. The sequence goes on from NC_086322.1 coordinate 83,333,376, forward strand.
TCATTCAGAGCTAAAATACAGCAGCGTGTGGACCATTTTTAGCCCAAGGCAGCTCATCTCATCAGGCCTTTTTTAAGCGAATGTATCGCCCAGTGTCAGTCCCTTCGGGATCCATCCCTCATTCATCTTAATAAAGGTGAGGTAATCTAGACTTTTTTGACCTAGGCGACTTCTCTTCTCAGTGACAATACCTCCTGCTGCACTGAAGGTCCTTTCTGACAGGACACTTGAAGCGGGGCAGGCCAGAAGTTCTATCGCAAATTGGGATAGCTCAGGCCACAGGTCAAGCCTGCACACCCAGTAGTCAAGGGGTTCATCGCTCCTCAGAGTGTCGATATCTGCAGTTAAGGCGAGGTAGTCTGCTACCTGTCGGTCGAGTCGCTCTCTGAGGGTGGATCCCGAAGGGCTGTGGCGATGCATAGGACTTAAAAAGGTCCGCATGTCCTCCATCAACAACACGTCTTTAAAGCGTCCTGTCCTTGCCGGCGTGGTCGTGGGAGGAGGAGGAGGAGGATGACTTCCACCTCTCCCCCTGTTAGATTCCCATTGTGCTGTGACATCACCCTTATACGCTGTGTAAAGCATACTTTTTAATTTATTTTGCAAATGCTGCATCCTTTCCGACTTGTTGTAATTCGGTAACATTTCCGCCACTTTCTGCTTATACCGGGGGTCTAGTAGCGTGGACACCCAGTACAGGTCGTTCTCCTTCAGCCTTTTTATACGAGGGTCCCTCAACAGGCAGGACAGCATGAAAGACCCCATTTGCACAAGGTTGGATGCCAAGCTACTCATTTCCCGTTCCTCCTCCTCACTGATGTCATTGAAGGTATGTTCTTCCCCCCAGCCACGTACAACACCACGGGTACCAGATAGGTGACAATGAGCACCCTGGGATGCCTGTTGTGTTTGGTCTTGCTCCTCCTCCTCCTCCTCAAAGCTACAATCCTCCTCTGACTCCTCTTCCTCACAATCCTCTTCCAACAACTCTTCCTCTTCCTCTTCACGCTCATCTACAGCCTGATCCAGCACTCTTCGCAGGGCACGCTCCATGAAGAAAACAAATGGTATGATGTCGCTGATGGTGCCTTCGTTGCGACTGAGGTTTGTCACCTCCTCAAAAGGACGCATGAGCCTACAGGCATTGCGCATGAGCGTCCAGTAACGTGGCAAAAAAATTCCCAGCTCCCCAGAGGCTGTCCTAGCACCCCGGTCATACAAATATTCATTAACAGCTTTTTCTTGTTGGAGCAGGCGGTCGAACATTAGGAGTGTTGAATTCCAACGTGTAGGGCTGTCGCAAATCAAGCGCCTCACTGGCATATTGTTTCGCCGCTGGATATCGGCAAAGTGAGCCATGGCCGTGTAGGAACGCCTGAAATGGCCACACACCTTCCTGGCCTGCTTCAGGACGTCCTGTAAGCCTGTGTACTTATGCACAAAGCGTTGTACGATCAGATTACACACATGTGCCATGCACGGCACATGTGTCAACTTGCCCAACTTCAATGCCGCTATCAAAATTTTTTTTATCGGCAAAGTGAGCCATGGCCGTGTAGGAACGCCTGAAATGGCCACACACCTTCCTGGCCTGCTTCAGGACGTCCTGTAAGCCTGTGTACTTATGCACAAAGCGTTGTACGATCAGATTACACACATGTGCCATGCACGGCACATGTGTCAACTTGCCCAACTTCAATGCCGCTATCAAATTTTTTCCGTTGTCACATACCACTTTGCCGATATCCAGTTGCTGCGGAGTCAGCCACTTTTCCACCTGTGCGTTCAGGGCGGACAGGAGTGCTTGTCCGGTGTGACTCTCTGCTTTCAAGCAAGTCAAACCCAAGACGGCGTGACACTGCCGTATCCGGGATGTGGAATAGTACCTGGGGAGCTGGGGGGTGCCGTTGATGTGGAGCAAGAAGCAGCGGCACAAGAGGACTCAGCCGAGGAGGTTATGGAAGAGGATGGAGTAGGAGGAGTAGAGGAGGTGGCAGCAGGACTGCCTGCAATTCGTGGCGGTGTCACCAACTCCTCTGCAATGCCACGCATTCCTTGCTTGTCAGCCGTCAGCAGGTTTACCCAATGCGCAGTGTAGGTGATATACCTGCCCTGACCATGCTTTGCAGACCAGGTATCAGTGGTCAGATGGACCCTTGCCCCAACACTGTGTGCCAGACATGCCATGACTTCCTTTTGCACAATCGAGTACAAGTTGGGGATTGCCTTTTGTGAAAATAAATTCCGGCCGGGTACCTTCCACTGCGGTGTCCCAATAGCTACAAATTTTTTGAACGCCTCAGACTCAACCAGATTGTATGGTAAAAGCTGGCGGGCTAATAGTTCGGACAAGCCAGCTGTCAGACGCTGGGCAAGGGGGTGACTTGGTGACATTGGCTTCTTACGCTCAAACATGTCCTTGACAGACACATGACTGTGGGCAGATGAGCGGGAACTGCTCAAGGCGGGAGACGGAGTGGCGGATGGTTGAGAGGGGGCAAGAAGGACAGCAGTGGTTGACGTGGCTGAAGATGCTGGACCAGGAGGAGGATGGCGGCTTAGAGTAGGCGTGCTGCTTGTACTCATGTGTTGATCCCATAGGCGTTTGTGATGTGAGATCATGTGCCTACGCAAAGCAGTTGTACCTAGGTGGGTGTTGGACCTCCCACGACTCAGTTTCCTTTGGCACAGGTTGCAAATGGCATCGCTGTTGTCAGAGGCAGACACACAAAAAAAATGCCACACTGCTGAGCTCTGCAATGACGGCATTCTGGTGGTGGAAACAGCATGCGTTGATTGGCGTGCTGTCGGGCTGACCCCGGGTGCCGATGCATGCTGTCTGACTGTGCCACTAGCTCCTTGCGACGACCCCCCCCCCTGCTTCCAACTCGTCTCCTCCTCCTCTCTGTCTCCCCATCTGAACTTTCGCCCTGTTCTTCTTCTTGCCGAGCGGGCACCCACGTGACATCCATGGACGCATCGTCATCATCAACCGCTTCGCTTGTATCTGACAACTCAGAAAAGGAAGCAGCAGCGGGTACAACATCATCATCATCACACCGTACCTCCATGTGTTTAATGCTGCCTGCCTGAGACATATCCCTGTTATCTACATCCTCTAGCAATAATGGTTGCGCATCACTCATTTCTTCAAACGGGTGTGTGAATAACTCCTCTGACATACCAAGTAAAGCGGCTGTGGTGCTAGTTTTGGTGGTGGCGGCAGGCGGGTGAGTGCTATCTTGAGAGGTGCCTGAAGCTAAGCTGGAGGAGGATGGTGCGTCAAGGTTCCGAGCGGAGGCTGTACAAGATTGGGTGTCCTGTGTTAGCCAGTCAACTAAGTCCTCAGAACTTTTCAAGTTCAGGGTACGTGGCTTCTGAAAACTGGGCATTATTCTAGGGCAAAAGGGAATCACAGCACCACGACCACGACGGCCCCTGCGGGGTGGCCTGCCTCTGCCTGTCATTTTTTTGGGGATTAGTGGTACTATGCGTGCAAGCTACTGTGAGACCAGATATGATTGGCAATGTGAACTGTAACAGTTCTGCAGAGCACACACTGTAGGCCTAAGACACCCGCTTGAAGACAAGTAACTGCTATTCAATCTATAACAGTAAAAATAAATTTTGGTTTTAAAAGCACGCTATAGAGACACCAGATATGATTGGCAATGTGCACTGGAACAGTTCTGCAGAGCACACGCTGAAGGAAGGACTGACAGAGCCGCTTGAAGACAAGTAACTGCTATTCAATCTATAACAGTGAAAAACAAATTTTGGTTTTAAAAGCACGCTATAGAGACACCAGATATGATTGGCAATGTGCACTGGAACAGTTCTGCAGAGCACACACTGTAGGCCTGAGACACCCGCTTGAAGACAAGTAACTGCTATTCAATCTATAACAGTGAAAAACAAATTCTGGTTTTAAAAGCACGCTATAGAGACACCAAATATGATTGGCAATGTGCACTGGAACAGTTCTGCAGACCACACACTGTAGGCCTGAGACACCCGCTTGAAGACAAGTAACTGCTATTCAATCTATAACAGTGAAAAACAAATTTTGGTTTTAAAAGCACGCTATAGAGACACCAAATATGATTGGCAACTGTCAAAGCACGCTGGAACAGGTCTACAGAGCACACGCTGAAGTAGGCCTGACACCCAGACGCTTGCAGACAACTAACTGATCTTCTATTACAGTGAAAAAAAATTATTTCTTTAAAATCTAAAGCTTAAGCTATTGTTAAAACAGATATGAGTGATGGCACTGACTGTGCAAATGGGCAAGGCATCCAACCTGACACAGAAGCTGGCAGGCAGGCAACTGCTCTTCTATTACAGTGAAAAAAATTATTTATTTTAAATGTAAAGCTTAACCAATTGTTAAAACAGATATGAGTGGTGGCACTGGGCAAGTAGGCACAGTATCCAATGTGAACCTCACACAGAAGCTGGCAGGCAGGCAACTGCTCTTCTATTACAGTGAAAAAAAATATTTATTTTAAATGTAAAGCTTAACCAATTGTTAAAACAGATATGAGTGGTGGCACTGGGCAAGTAGGCACAGTATCCAATGTGAACCTCACACAGAAGCTGGCAGGCAGGCAACTGCTCTTCTATTACAGTGAAAAAAAAATATTTATTTTAAATGTAAAGCTTAACCAATTGTTAAAACAGATATGAGTGGTGGCACTGGGCAAGTAGGCACAGTATCCAATGTGAACCTCACACAGAAGCTGGCAGGCAGGCAACTGCTCTTCTATTACAGTGAAAAAATATATTTATTTTAAATGTAAAGCTTAACCAATTGTTAAAACAGATATGAGTGGTGGCACTGGGCAAGTAGGCACAGTATCCAATGTGAACCTCACACAGAAGCTGGCAGGCAGGCAACTGCTCTTCTATTACAGTGGAAACAAAATTTTGGTTGTAAAAGCACGCTATAGAGACACCAGATATGAGTGGCAACTGTCAAAGTACGCTGGCAGGGTTGTGCAGGGCACACGCTGAAGGAAGGCCTGACAGAGCCGCTTGAAGGACACTGACTGTCTGCTATTAGCTTACACTGGAAACCTTTTTTCTTTGTAAAAGCACGCTAAAGAGACACCAGATATGATTGGCAACTGTCAAAGCACACTGGCACAGGTCTGCAGAGCACACGCTGAAGTAGGCCTGACACCCAGACGCTTGCAGACAACTAACTGATCTTCTATTACAGTGAAAAAAAAAAAAATTCTTTAAAATCTAAAGCTTAAGCTATTGTTAAAACAGATATGAGTGGTGGCACTGGGCAAGTGGGCACAGTATCCAATGTGAACCTCACACAGAAGCTGGCAGGCAGGCAACTGCTCTTCTATTACAGTGAAAAAAAAATATTTATTTTAAATGTAAAGCTTAACCAATTGTTAAAACAGATATGAGTGGTGGCACTGGGCAAGTAGGCACAGTATCCAATGTGAACCTCACACAGAAGCTGGCAGGCAGGCAACTGCTCTTCTATTACAGTGGAAACAAAATTTTGGTTGTAAAAGCACGCTATAGAGACACCAGATATGAGTGGCAACTGTCAAAGTACGCTGGCAGGGTTGTGCAGGGCACACGCTGAAGGAAGGCCTGACAGAGCCGCTTGAAGGACACTGACTGGCTGCTATTAGCTTACACTGGAAACCTTTTTTCTTTGTAAAAGCACGCTAAAGAGACACCAGATATGATTGGCAACTGTCAAAGCACGCTGGCACAGGTCTGCAGAGCACACGCTGAAGTAGGCCTGACACCCAGACGCTTGCAGACAACTAACTGATCTTCTATTACAGTGAAAAAAATGATTTCTTTAAAATCTAAAGCTTAAGCTATTGTTAAAACAGATATGAGTGGTGGCACTGACTGTGCAAATGGGCAAGGCATCCAACCTGACACAGAAGCTGGCAGGCAGGCAACTGCTCTTCTATTACAGTGAAAAAAAATTATTTATTTTAAATCTAAAGCTTAACCAATTGTTAAAACAGATATGAGTGGTGGAAGTGGGCACAGTATCCAATGTGAACCTCACACAGAAGCTGGCAGGCAGGCAACTGCTCTTCTATTACATTGAAAAAAATGATTTATTTAAAATCTAAAGCTTAACCAATTGTTAAAACAGATATGAGTGGTGGCACTGACTGTGCAAATGGGCAAGGCATCCAACCTGACACAGAAGCTGGCAGGCAGGCAACTGCTCTTCTATTACAGTGAAAAAAAAATATTTATTTTAAATCTAAAGCTTAACCAATTGTTAAAACAGATATGAGTTGTGGCACTGGGCAAGTGGGCACAGTATCCAATGTGAACCTCACACAGAAGCTGGCAGGCAGGCAACTGCTCTTCTATTACAGTGAAAAAAAATATTTATTTTAAATGTAAAGCTTAACCTATTGTTAAAACAGATATGAGTGGTGGCACTGGGCAAGTAGGCACAGTATCCAATGTGAACCTCACACAGAAGCTGGCAGGCAGGCACCTGCAATTACATTACACAGGAAAAAAAAAAAAGCAGCCTGATGTTATAGCCCTAAAAAGGGCTTTTTGGGGTGCTGTCCTTACAGCAGAGATCAGATGAGTCCTTCAGGATTGTAGTGGACACTGAATACCCTAGCCTAGCTATCAATTTCCCTATCTAATCAGCAGCAGCTAAACTTTCCCTCCTCTCACTAAGCATGCATCTTCCGAATGAATTGAAAATGGATGCTGGGAGGGAGGTTGGACGGTGTGGAAGGGAGGGAGTGCTGCTGATTGGCTGGAATGTGTCTGCTGACCGAGAGGCACAGGGTCAAAGTTTGCCCAATGATGACGAATAGGGGGCGGATCGAACTGCGCATGTGTCCGCCCGCCGTGGCGAACGCGAACACGCTAATTTCGCCGGGAACTGTTCGCCGGCGGACAGTTCGGTACATCACTATTAGGCACTATAGCCAGTGATTTAAGTGGTCATGGTGCTTGGAGTATCCATGTATAGCATTTCATTTTGAAACATTGCATGAACATAGTTAAAGCTCTTTACTGTCGGTGTTTAACCCTATTTCTCTCAGTGTCATTATCAAACCTAATGTCAGTTTTGCTCATATTTAAGTCTGTCATCAGTAGGCATTGCATGTTGGTGACACATGAGCTGTGGACGGCATGGCTCCCTTTCACTGCTGCCCAATACTCTCCTCAGCCCAGTTTACCTGAAATAACTGAATGAGGATCAGGCTTCATTGAGAACTTTGGCTTCTAAGACTATAGACCAAAGGTAAGTTTATTATATATTCTTTTATTTTCTTTTGGGGTAAGGGTCACTCTTTAAGGGTTACTCTGGCCAAAAAAACAATACTCTTTTCTGTTGGAATAACAGTTTGTCGTTAAATATTAGGAGATGGCATTATATACCACTTGTTTACTCTAAGGTAGAACCAATATGTAGTGGGTCTGAATTCTCAAAAATGCAGCACATACTTATCAGAAGGAGATAAGAAGGCATATCAATAAACTGCAATCTTTAAGTTTGGATTCCAATATTGTTGAATGGGTAAGGCAGTGGCTGAGTGACAGGCAACAGAGGGTTGTAGTCAATGGAGTATATTCGAAGCATAGGCTTGTCACTAGTGGGTTACCTCAGGGATCTGTACTTGGACCCATTCTATTTAATATTTGTATTCGATATTGCAGAAGGTCTTGATGGTAAGGTATGTATTTTTGCTTATGATACTACGATATGTAACAGGGTTGATGTTCCAGGAAAGATAAGCCAAATGGCAAATGATTTCAGTAAACTAAAAATGGTCAGAGTTGTGGCAACTGACATTTAATGTGGACAAGTGCAAGATAATGCATCTTGGATGTAAAAACCCAAGGGCAGAGTACAGAATATTTGATAGAGTCCTAACCTCAACATCTGAGGAAAGAGATTTAGGGGTGATTATTTCTGATGACTTAAAGGTAGGCAGACAATGTCATAGAGTTGCAGGAAATGCTAGCAGAATGCTTGGTTGTATAGAGAGAGGTATTACCAGTAGAAAGAGGGAAGTGCTCATGCCATTGTACAGAACACTGGTGAGACCTCACTTGGTGTATTGTACACAGTACTGGAGGCCATATCTCCAGAATGATATTGATACTTTAGTTAGAGTTCAGAGAAGAGCTACTAAACTCGTTCATGGAATGCAGGGTAAAACTTACAAGGAAAGGTTAAAGGAACTTAATATGTATAGCTTGGAGGAAAGACGAGACAGGGGGGATATGATAGAAACCTTTAAATATATAAAGGGAATCAACACAGTAAAGGAGGAGATTATATTTAAAAGAAGAAAAACTACCACAACAAGAGGACATAGTCTTAAATTAGAGGGGCAACGGTTTAAAAATAATATCAGGAAGTATTACTTTACTGAGAGGGTAGTGGATGCATGGAATAGCCTTCCAGCTGAAGTGGTAGAGGTTAACACAGTAAAGGAGTTAAAACATGCGTGGGATAGGCATAAGGCTATCCTAACTATAAGATAAGGCCAGGGACTAATGAAAGTATTTAGAAAATTGGGCAGACTAGATGGGCCGAATGGTTCTTATCTGCCGTCACATTCTATGTTTCTATGTTTCTAAAGAAATGTACAATAAAGTTGTAATGAATAAGAGAAAAAAAAAACAATCAAATAACTGAAATGAAACACTCCATAACCAATCAACATCCAACTTATATAGATATAAATATATATATTTTAATCTGGGTTAATGGGAGGGATAATACTCGCATCCTGTCTTTAATAAAATCTATATTTTCTGAAGTTAAGACTAGGAAAATCTAGAATTCTCAGAAAGACTCATATTATGCATGTTAAAGCTGAACAAAACGTGGCGGAACTACCACGGTCGCAGAGGCGACCGGGCCCGTCACTCCAAGAGGCCAGGCCGCCCTGCTGACCCCTGCGACCGTGAGCCGCCGAAGGTGGGGGCGCCGAGAGGAGCCCTCTCACAGGGGGCCCAGAAAGTGGCCATTTGGCCACCCCCGAATCGGCTCTTACGCAGTGAGGCAGAGTAGGCATCTACTTGCTTGGATATATGCTTTAAGGAGGTGGGAAGAGAGGAGGCGGTAGTGTGGGCGGCGAGGGAGGCTGATCTAGGAGTTCCTCTTTCCTCCCTCGCATACCCTCTGTGATGCTGGGAGCCGGAATATGACGTAATTCCGGCCCGGTATATGTGGCAAATGTGCCTATGCCGTGAGCTCCTGGAGGAGCCTGCTAGTCTCCCGCCCAAGGACTATGGGCCTTGTACAAAGACCTCCCAAGCTATCATTAGCAGCTTTCCTTGGGTACCCCTTATTGAGCACTTTCCATTCATTTGAATGGATTTAAACACTAGCTCCCTGGTGTCCATTTGCATGAAGAAACTAACGAATGGTACTTTGCTGCGATCGTTATGGAACAAAATTTGGCATGAGAACTTTGGCATGATTCCCCGGTTACCTCAGCCGCAAATATTATGGAACTGTTTTAGGCATGAGGTGACTCTGGGGCTCCCAGACAACTTAGTCCGGGGTTTTGAATGACTTTATAACCCACCAGGAGAGCGCTTTTTGGAGGGAAGGTGCCTAAGACTAAGAGGCACAAAGAGCCAGCCGGAGCAACCTATATTTTGGACGCAAGAGCCCCCGAAAGTTGACCCGCCAAAGCACCAAATGCCCTGGAACTGTTTTGTGTGTAGGACCGCGTGTGCGGCCGGTCAGAACTTTAACATGGTGGCGTTTCCCCTACACTGCATGGATCTGAGCACTATTTAGAGAACTTGGGCGCTCAGATCAGGGCTATTTGGGGATGTATTATTTGTGGGGTTATTATATATTTTTATGATGGTTTTGGGGCATTTTTGTGTTTGACTCTCTGTTCCTGGGAGATAATTAGCTTACCGTTTTGTAACGCAATTATCTCCCAAGCACAGAGATCTTTTGGAGGGGCTTGCATTGTATTGTGTGGAGACCCCTTGCTGAGGGTTGTGTGTATGTAAGCAGGCAATTTGGCCATAATAAACCAGTTCCTTTACATCCTTCACCCTTCACTCAGTCTGGGCTAGTGTTTGGGTGGATCAGATATACACTGCAGGAGAGCTTAATCACTTGAAACTGTGCCCAGGACACTGTTCCAGGGCGGGAAGCGACATAGAGACCCCAACTAGGGGCTGGAGCACTCCATTGTCCCAGAGTAGAGCTAGGAAGCAAGCTTGATGTAGGTAGCCAGTTGGGGTGCCAGGCAGTCCGTCACAGCATACTAAACAGCGTGTGCGAGGAGAGAGGAAAAGACCCACACTGGACCCCAGGGAGAGGACCCACACCAGCTCTCCAAAAGGTAGCGAGGCTGGGTGGGCCTCAAAAAATTTAATTGTGAGAGTGTGCAAGAGAGTCCGAGTGTTTATGTGTGTGTCTGTCAGTCAGTGTGAGTGTGTCGGTCAGTGGCTGTCAGTGTGTCTGTGTCAGTGTGTGTGTCAGTCAGTGAGAGTGTGTGTGTGACTGTCAGTGTGAGCGTCTGTCAGTGTGGGTCTGTGTCAGTGTGTGGTTTAGTCAAAGTGTGTCTGTCACAAATGTATGGGGGTAGGAGAGACACGTGGAGGGGGTGGGAGAGACACATGGGGGCTGGGGATGGGTAAGAAACATGGACGGACTTGGGTGAAAAATCTGACATGTGAAGGGGCTGGCAGGGGAAATGAGGTGTGTGGAGGGGCTGGTGGGGGGATGAGATACATGGGGGGCCCCAGTGCAGGTTTCTAGTTACACCTCTTTAAACAACAATACAGAATAAACAAAAATTATAATTACAGAATCACTTAAAAATAAAATCTTTTAAATGTTGATTCAGAAGACCAATCTTCTGCTTTTAATAAATCTGGCAAAGATCCCCCTGCCTAAAAACTTTAGTTGACAAAGCACCTCTAGAAGAGTGAGCTCTGAAGATAGAAATGTCAATACCTGTCATAGTCCTATTTAGACTTGCCCATCTAAAGATGTAGAAGAGACAGAAAGAAAAGGTTTACAAAAAGAAAATGAGTAATTAAGAGAAATGTAAGTTTCTTACAGTCTAATAAAAGAGAACGATTCTGGTGGCTAGACCATGTACAAACATGGATCGGGAAGGCCATTTTCACATCGTTCCCAGATCTTATTATAGAGTCCGCCGCGAGTTATTTTGGTTGGGGAGCCTGTTGCATAAATAAATTCCACAGGAAGAGGTAGATCTCTAGAAGAGACCTATATGCATAAAGACTGCCTAGAACTCATTACAGAATTATTCGCTCTACACAGTTTAAAAAAAAATAAAAGTCCTATTGTGTTTTTCTCAAGATGGACAACAGAGGGAAGAATGATGAAGACTGTTGGGTACTGTGATGGATGGCCTGGTTTCTTTTGCGTCAGTTGAAAGCTCGCTGTGATGCTCCAAGTTGATAGCTCACTGCGACCGGAAGAAATTAGATACTGTTTGCAATGTAAATAGTCCTCTCTGTATTGTGTGTGTACCTGTTTTATACACAGAGCAGTTTGTGTGTGTGTCGTATATGTAGCTGTGGTTCAAGAGAGGAGGAGGGAGAGCAACTCTCTATGCATGTCCAGATATCTAGCTGGCTGATGAAGATAACCTTTTCATATTAGGGTGGGGGGAAGGGAACTGTAGAGAGAATGGTGTAGTTTTGTGTATCCTGATGTGAAGTGAAAAATAAAGTCAGTTGCTCCTCCTAACATCAAGAAGAGGCTGTCTTGTCTCTCCTGTAACGATAGAAGATCTGCTATAATGTTTTTAGTTAGCTAGAATATCCTGCAATATCCGGAGCAACTCTGCAGCATATCCTGCATTGCCAATAGATAAGCTACTGTAATGGAGCTCCTGTACCCAGATTGGTACCTCCATTGTAGATCTTTCCCAAATCCCACAAGGCAACAAATGATTATAGCTCTTCCTTACGCAAACATTAGTCAAGACTTGATGAAGGGTAAAACCGTTGGATTTATTGGAAAAAGACACAGGTTTATATACACAGTAACCCAGAATGGGGTCTCTTTTGAACATACAGTAAACCTGCCTCTCGGTTAAGCTAATTATTTCCTGGATACAGACATAGAAAACTTCCCAAAATATCCATGAAACAACATTGTACCCTCACATATTATCTGTCCCTGGTAGAATCCTTTCAAAAAGTGCCCTTCTAGTACATTGGGAAGGGGTAAAAAACAAGAGACAAATATGACCGCGATAGGGCGCTGAACACGGCAGAGTTGGAGTTCCAGGGCAAACTCAGGAAGCTCCTGCTGGTGGTGTGTGATTACTCTGGCTCTCTAAAGAGGCTACCAGGCAAGGGCTGATGGCTGGAGTGGTGAAAAACCGGAAACGTAGTCTGGAACAGCGAATTATAGTATTTTGGGGTACATTTTCTTTACAGCTACCAAAGCTGAGTCCTACCAGTTAGTGGTACCAGTTAGGTAAAAGAAACCCACAGATGATAGCGTGCTTGAACTAGTACACCTTTAGTGCCAGAGACGCCAGTGAATTAATCAGAGCTTAAGGTATGCCGTTCATTATATACTACTAAAAGGACCCGTGGTTTTCCCAAGCTAGAATCATATATCTGATAACCTACTTTTTCTAACTATGCTTGAAGACTTTGCTTATTCATGTGCTTTTGATTCTTGTGTGTTAAAACTAACCAAAATATAAAGATTGTCAAAAAAAAAAAAAAAAGAAAGTAGAAGAGAGGAAAGAAGAAATATTGAATAAATCAAAAACTGCAAAGCCAAGTATCCGGATCCAGTGGCATACATACCGGGGATGCAGGGGTCGCAGCTGCCCCAACCCACGCGGCAAACCGTCAGGGCGTTTTGTATATATACTTCAACATTTTGTATATATGTGTTTTTGTTTGTATGTATGAATGTATGTGTTTGTGTGTGTGTGTGTGTGTGTGTGTGTGTGTCTGTATGTGTATGTGTCTGTGTGTATATATGTGTCTCTGTATGTATATGTGTTTGTCTGTGTGTATGTGTCTGTGTGTATGTGCAGTGGTGTATTTTGGATTTGTGCTGCCCTAGGCACGACTAAATTCAGGCACCCCCAAAATCTAAATTTGCCCCCCCAATTCATGTCAAGGCCATTTTTTTGACTGACAGACACATGCCCTCATTGATACTGATATTCACTCACTAGCAGATACACAGTCATTGGCACACACATACATTCATTGGCACACACATAGAGTCATTAGCACACACTGTTTAACCAACACACACTTTTACTGACAGACACACACTGACACGCCCACTCACTGACAGGCACACACTCTCAGATACACATACAATGACACACACACTGACACACACTCACAGACACACCCATTCTCACTCACAGACACACACTGACAGCTACACTCACTCACTCACAGTAAGGTGGACAGCCCCAGAACACGTGGCAAAGAAGGCATTTGTCTGGGAGCTTGGAGTGGCATTTTTTGACGCCCCTCTGAAAGTGCCACCCTAGGCAAATGCCTTGTTTGCCTTGTGATAAATACATCCCTGTGTATGTGTCTGTCTGTGTGTATGTATGTGTCTCTATGTATGTATGTCTGTATGTGTCTCTATGTATGTATGTGTCTGTGTGTCTGTTGGGGGGAGCGGGTGCATGGATTGTTTCGCACCGGGGCCCCATGGATTGTGTGTACGCCACTGTCTGGATCCATTGTGTTCCCTAGAACAGCACAAAAACAAACAAAAGAAAACAAATAACTACACAACATTAGATGCAGGAAGCCAAAGGTGGAGGGTGGGAAGGATAGACATTCTATGACTAATATTACTATTGCATATGTCACTGCAGATTACTGGCATAATAGAAAATAGAAATGATATTTTAATGAATTTAATATAAAACCACAAAAGAGAAAAAAAGAGTATATATAATCTCTACTGGAGCAGCAAAGAAAGACGAATGATATTTGGAAGTCACCAAGCTCACTCGATACCTCCAAAAATGCTCCAGAACTGCTGAACGCTGTCGGAGAAAGTCTCACTGTGCATCTGACTTTCTTGACTATAAATTTATGCTGAGCTCATACAGCTTGTCTCTTTCCTCTGCAAAAGTTAATTACTTCAATACCCTCATAACCACACTCTCCCGCGAACCCAAACGACTATTTCACACATTTAACTCTCTTCTTCGCCCTGCTGTTCCTCCTCCACCTACTAACTTGACCGCATCAGACTTTGCAACTCACTTCACTGACAAGATCTCTACAATCAGAGAAGATATCTCTCATCTTTCTTCTTCCCCTTACAATACTTTCCCTAACTTCACTCCCTCTGCATTTCTATGTTCATTCGCACCCGCTACATTGGAAGAGGTTTCTGCTCTGCTCCAGTTCTCCCGCCCCACCACCTGCTCCCTAGATACAATTCCCTCACATCTCATCCGTACTCTGTCTTCTTCTCTTTCTCCGCCTCTCACTAAAATTCTCAATCTCTCTCTCTCCTCTGGTATATTTCCATCGCCCTTAAAACATGCAACTGTAACACCAATTCTAAAGAAGCCCAATCTTGACCCTAATTCCCCATCCAACTATCGTCCTACTGCCTTTTGCATCCAAGATCCTTGAAAGCATTGTGTATGCGAGATTGACAGACTTCCTCGAACCCAACTCTCTGCTAGATCCGCTTCAGTCTGGTTTCCGTGCTAAGCACAGTATCCAATGATCTACTCGCTGCAAAATCTCATGGTCACTACTCTATCCTAATTCTCCTTGACCTGTCTGCGGCTTTTGACACTGTTGATCATCAACAGCTTCTTCTCATCCTCCGCAATATCGGTCTACAAGATATTGCTCTCTCCTGGTGCTCCTCCTACCTCTTCCAGCACTCTTTCAGTGTTTCTTTCTCTGGCTCTGCTTCTTCTCCCCAACTCCTCTCTGTTGGTGTCCCCCAAGGTTCAGTCCTTGGTCCCCTACTGTTCTCCATCTATACTGCCTCCCTTGGTAAACTCATTAGCTCCTTTGGCTTCCAATATCATTTCTATGCAGATGACACGCAAATCTACCTGTCCTCTCCTGATCTCTCCCCGTCCCTCTTGACTAGTGTCTCTGACTGCCTCTCTGCTGTTTCTAATTGGATGGCTGCCCACTTCCTTAAACTAAACTTGACCAAAACTGAAATTCTGGACTTTCCTCCCTCAAGTGTTGTTACTCCTGTGTCTGTCTCCCTCCAAGTCAACGGTGCTACCATCAGCTCCACCACGCAGGCTCGCTGCCTAGATGTTCTCTTTGACTCTGACCTCTCCTTCAAGTCTCATGTTCAATCTATCGACAAATCCTGTCATTTCCATCTCAAAAACATTGCGCGCATCCGCCCCTACTTAACTCCAGATGCGACTAAGGTGTTGGTCCATTCCACTGTCCTTTCTCGCCTTGACTACTGTAATCCGCTTCTCAGTGGTCTTACGTGCTCCCAACTTGCGCAGTTAAAGTCCATAATGATTGCGGCGGTGAGGCTCATCTTCCTGTCCGCCCGCACCTCCCATGCCTCACCCTTCTGTCAGTCCCTACATTGGCTTCCTATAAAATATAGAGCTCAATTTAAAATTCAGTTTTTTGCTTTCAAATCGCTACCCTTACGATCTGCTGAAGACTTACGTCTATCTTCTGTCCGTACTCCCACCTCTGATGCTCTCCTTCAAGATTTCTCAAGGGCGGCACCGTTCCTGTGGAACTCGCTTCCCTCCTCCGTTAGATGCTCACCCAATCTCCACTCCTTTAAAAAATCGTTAAAAACCCACTTCTTCATAAAAGCGTATCAATTAAACTGTTAATAGCTCCCAACTGATTCCTCTTCTGCAACTGTCACTAGTCTAATACTATCCTTACCTTTTTGTGTCATTTTACCCCACTCCCTCTAGCATGTAAGCTCATTGAGCAGGGCCCTCAACCCCTCTGTTCCTGTGTGTCCAACTTGTCTGGTTACAACTACATGTCTGTTCGTCCACCCATTGTAAAGCGCTGCGGAATTTGACGGCGCTCTATAAATATCATAATAATAATAATAATTCTTTACATAGTCTACATTGGATGCCGATTGGTTATTGAGTGTTCCATTTCAGGTTTTTTTCTGTTATTCATTAAAACTTTGTTGTAAATCCTCCTGTCTGTGATAAACGTGTAGCTAAATGATTTTTATCTTATAATTCAAAAATAATGAGTCTATACAATCAGGGTCCCTCCTGTTTTGCTCTCCATAAATTAATAAATGGATACAGGGATAAGAAGATAGACACTTTGGTTTTGAATCAATCTGTCTAATCTATCTGGATTAGGATGATAGGAATGTACATTAACTCTTTGCAGTATGAAAGTACTAATTCATTATTTATATATAGGTCAAAGAACATCTATATCTTATGTGATCAATTCTAGATGGACAGGACACAATTAGAGATGTCCCGAATAGTTCGCTGGCGAATAGTTCCTGGCGAACATAGCTTGTTCGCGTTCGCCACGGCGGGCGAACATATGCGATGTTCGGTCCGCCCCCTATTCGTCATCATTGATTAAACTTAGACCCTGTACCTCACAGTCAGCAGACACATTCCAGCCAATCAGCAGCAGACCCTCCCTCCCAGGCCCTCCAACCTCCTGGACAGCATCCATTTTAGATTCATTCGTAAGCTGCAATTTTTTTTTTATTCTTTATTTTTGAAGTGCAGTGAACATACACGTAGTGACAATGACATATGGTGCAATGCAAAACGTTGGAATACAGACTTAGAGTTATGAAACAAAATGTCAAGAGGAACTGCACATTTTTAAAATATAAAACAATCATGCTAGGTAAACTTGTCTTGATATAAGTGACAAGCATGGCATAGGGAAATCGTCAGACATGTTGACAGTGTTCGTAAGTTTGAATACACATGCTTGAACTGAAGAGGGGTAAGGGGATTAACACCACCAGTTATAGATCAACATGTCTGAATCAGAATATCAAAACTAGAAATAAGTAGACTAAATAACCTCTTAGTGAGTGCTGTTAAATGCTAGACAACTGACTACACCTCATAACAAGGGCATTTTAGATTATCAGCAGCAGAGATGTTTTAGCCAATTCCTCTGACATGCTTCAGAGAGTGGTCGTCTCTACTCGCATCCACGTGCCGCTTAGTAGTGCTCGCACCGCCTGCCGGGTGCACCAGAGGATCGCTCAGACCACGAGGGTCAGCAGGTCGGCGCATCAGCACCCTTGGTCCCCGAGCCCAGTCCACTGTGGAAGAAGATGCCTGGTCGCCCCCCAGCCCTCCAGCTTCAGTATAAGTAACCTGTGAGGTTCTGGGACCGGTCCTGTTCAGTCGTGGGCGGCTGGTTGGCATGCCATCCCCCCTGGCTCTCTGTTCCGAAGGAGAGCACAATGCTGGGGCACCTCTGGAGATCTCTTCCATCCTAGGTGAGGTGAGTAGCAAAGCCCTCTGCCGTGATTCAATCCAATTCCAGAAGGCTGCACAGAGAGCATCAAAGGCTGCATGGAACTTAGCTTCCCAAAAAGCCCTTTTTAGGGCTACAACATCAGTCTGCTTTTTTTTTCTTCTGTGTAATCTAATTGCAGTTACCTGCCTGCCAGCATGTGTGTCAGACTCACAGCGTATACTGTGCCCACTTGCCCAGTGCCACCACTCATATCTGGTGTCACAATAGCTTGCATTTAAAAAAAAACAAAAACTTTTTTGACTGTGAAATAATAGCAGTCAGTTTCCTTCACACGTGTGCGTTTCAGGGCCTGCCAGGGCACAGTGTCACACCAGTGCAACTCATATCTGGTGTAACAAGGGCATTTTAGATTCTCAGCAGCAGAGATGTTTTAGCCAATTCCTCTGACATGCTTCAGAGAGTGGTCGTCTCTACTCGCATCCATGTGCCGCTTAGTAGTGCTTCCACCGCCTGCCGGGTGCACCAGAGGATCGCTCAGACCACGAGGGTCAGCAGGTCGGCGCATCAGCACCCTTGGTCCCCGAGCCCAGTCCACTGTGGAAGAAGATGCCTGGTCGCCCCCAGCCCTCCAGCTTCAGTATAAGTAACCTGTGAGGTTCTGGGATCGGTCCTGTTCAGTCGTGGGCGGCTGGTTGGCATGCCATCCCCCCCTGGCTCTCTGTTCCGAAGGAGAGCACAATGCTGGGGCACCTCTGGAGATCTCTTCCATCCTAGGTGAGGTGAGTAGCAAAGCCCTCTGCCGTGATTCAATCCGATTCCAGAAGGCTGCACAGAGAGCATCAAAGGCTGCATGGAACTTAGCTTCCCAGTGTGGGCTTGATTGCTCTGTCGGAGTGGCGGCCATCTTAGCTATGACACGATGGCTTGTTTTGTCAGGGTGAGTAGTGGCCATTTAGCCTTGTGGGTTACTTTAGCCTTTCCCTGGTGGGGACCGGGATAACCCCCACCGGTCCAGAGGGAGGGGAAACCTGGCTGTAGATATGAGGTGCAGACACGATGAGAGCTCCAGGCTGGGAGATCGGCCGCTTCTCCCTGCCACAGAACCCCCAGAGCAGATAGGCCACAGCACAGTGCATAGTCATAGGCCGCTACAAACTTGATCGGGTAAGCTCCCTGGTGTTCAGGAACAGGTAAGTGTTCAGTGAGCAACCTCCAAAGGTATTCCCTCTGTGGGTCTCACTTTGCAGGCTGTATGCAGGGAGCTCACTTCATGCACGTCCGTCCACCATGCTGGCCAGGCCCTGCCCCCCACGGAAGCTGCATTCTTAGTGAGAGGAGGGACAGTGTAGCTGCTGCTGATTTAATAGAGAAATTGATAGCTAGGCTAGTGTATTCAGTGTCCACTACAGTCCTGAAGGACTCATCTGATCTCTGCTGTAAGGACAGCACCCCCAAAAGCCCTTTTTAGGGCTACAACATCAGTCTGCTTTTTTTTCTTCTGTGTAATCTAATTGCAGTTACCTGCCTGCCAGCATGTGTGTCAGGCTCACAGCGTATACTGTGCCCACTTGCCCAGTGCCACCACTCATATCTGGTGTCACAATAGCTTGCATTTAAAAAAAAAAAAAAACTTTTTTGACTGTGAAATAATAGCAGTCAGTTTCCTTCACACATGTGCATTTCAGGGCCTGCCA
Source organism: Pelobates fuscus (assembly GCF_036172605.1). Classification (NCBI taxonomy): domain Eukaryota; kingdom Metazoa; phylum Chordata; class Amphibia; order Anura; family Pelobatidae; genus Pelobates; species Pelobates fuscus. Next base: position 83,352,518 of record NC_086322.1, read on the forward strand.
GGGCACAGTGTCACACCAGTGCAACTCATATCTGGTGTAACAGTAGTGTACATTTTAAAAAACTATACAATTTTGACTGTATTAGATTGAATAGCAGTTATTTGTCTGCAAGCGTGTGTGTCAGGCCTATAGCGTCTACTCTGCCAACTTCTGCCAGTGCACAGTGCACTCATATCTGTTATCACAGTAGCTTGCACACATAGTACCACTAATCGAAAAAAAAATGACAGGCAGAGGCAGGCCACCCAGCAGGGGCCATCGTGGTCATGGTGCTGTGATTCCCTTTGGCCCTAGAATAATGCCCAGTGTTCAGAGGCCACGTACCCTGAACTTGAAAAGTTTTGAGGACATAGTTGACTGGCTAACACAGGACACCCAATCTTCTACAGCTTCCGCTCGGAACCTGGACGCACCAGCCTCCTACAGCTTAGCTTTGGGCACCTCTCAAGTTACCACTCGCCCGCCTGCCGCCACCACCAACACTAGCACCACAGCCGCTTCACTTGATCTGTCAGAGGAGTTATTTACACATCAGTTGGAAGAAATGAGTGATGCGCAACCATTACTGCCAGAGGATGTAGATAACAGGGGTATGTCTCAGTCAGGCAGCATTACACATATGGACGTACGGTGTGATGATGTTGTACCCACTGCTGCTTCCTTTGCTGAGTTGTCAGATACAAGTGAAGCGGTTGATGATGACGATGCGTCCGTGGATGCCACGTGGCTGCCCGCTAGAAGAGAAGAAGAACAGGGGGAAAGTTCAGATGGGGAGACAGAGAGGAGGAGGAGACGAGTTGGAAGCAGGGGGAGGTCGTCGCAAGGAGCTAGTGGCACATTCAGACAGCATGCATCGGCACCCGGGTTCAGCCAGACAGCACGCCAATCAACGCATGCTGTTGCCACCACCAGAATGCCGTCATTGCAGAGCTCAGCAGTGTGGCATTTTTTTTGTGAGTCTGCCTCTGACAACAGCGATGCCATTTGCAACCTGTGCCAAAAGAAACTGAGTCGTGGGAAGTCCAACACCCACCTAGGTACAACTGCTTTGCGAAGGCACATGATCGCACATCACAAACACCTATGGGATCAACACATGAGTACAAGCAGCACACAAACTCAAAGCCGCCATCCTCCTCCTGGTCCAGCATCTTCAGCCACGTCAACCACTGCTGTCCTCCTTGCCCCCTCTCAACCATCCGCCACTCAATCTCTCACCTTGAGCAGTTCCTGCTCATCTGCCCACAGTGATGTGTCTGTCAAGGACATGTTTGAGCGTAAGAAGCCAATGTCACAAAGTCACCCCCTTGCCCGGCATCTGACAGCTGGCTTGTCTGAACTCTTAGCCCGCCAGCTTTTACCATACAAGCTGGTGGAGTCTGAGGCGTTCCAAAAATTTGTAGCTATTGGGACACCGCAGTGGAAGGTACCCGGACGAAATTTCTTTGCACAAAAGACAATCCCCAACCTGTACTCGATTGTGCAAAAGTAATGGCATGTCTGGCACACAGTGTTGGGGCAAGGGTCCATCTGACCACTGATACCTGGTCTGCAAAGCATGGTCAGGGCAGGTATATCACCTACACTGCCAAGCATGGAATGCGTGGCTCTGCAGAGGAGTTGGTGACACCGCCACGACTTGCAGGCAGGCCTGCTGCCACCTCCTCTACTCCTACTCCATGCTCTTCCATAACCTCCTCGGCTGAGTCCTCTTCTGCTGCTGCGTCTTGCTCCACATCAACGGCACCCCCCCAGCTCCCCAGGTACTATTCCATATCCCGGATACGGCAGTGTCACGCCGTCTTGGGGTTGACTTACCTGAAAGCAGAGAGTCACACCGGACCAGCACTCCTGTCTGCCCTGAACGCACAGGTGGATCAGTGGCTGACTCCGCACCAACTGGAGATTGGCAAAGTGGTTTGTGACAACGGAAGAAATTTGTTGGAGGCATTGAATTTGGGCAAGTTGACACATGTGCCGTGCGTGGCACATGTGTGTAATCTGATCGTACAGCGCTTTGTGTATAAGTACCCAGGCTTACAGGATGTCCTGAAGCAGGCCAGGAAGGTGTGTGACCATTTCAGGCGTTCCTGCACGGCCATGGTGCACTTTTCAGATATCCAGCGGCGAAACAACATGCCAGTGAGGCGCTTGATTTGCGACAGCCCGACACGTTGGAATTCAACACTCCTAATGTTCGACCTCCTGCTCCAACAAGAAAAAGCCGTTAACGACTATTTGTATGACCGGGGTGCTAGGACAGCCTCTGCGGAGCTGGGAATTTTTTTTGACACATTACTGGACACTCATACGCAATGCCTGTAGGCTCAAGCATCCTTTTGAGGAGGTGACAAACCTAGTCAGTCGCACCGAAGGCACCATCAGCGACATCATACCATTTGTTTTCTTCCTGGAGCGTGCCCTGCGAAGAGTGCTGGATCAGGTCGTAGATGAGCGTGAAGAGGAAGAGGAAGAGTTGTGGTCACCATCACCACCAGAAACAGCCTTATCAGTATCGCTTGCTGGACCTGCGGCAACGCTGGAAGAGGATTGTGAGGAAGAGGAGTCAGAGGAGGAATGTGGCTTTGAGGAGGAGGAGGAAGACCAACCACAACAGGCATCCCAGGGTGCTCGTTGTCACCGATCTGGTACCCGTGGTGTTGTACGTGGCTGGGGGGAAGAACATACCTTCAGTGAGATCATTGAGGACGAGGAACGGGACATGAGTAGCTCGGCATCCAACCTTGTGCAAATGGGGTATTTCATGCTGTCGTGCCTGTCGTGCCTGTCGTGCCTGACCCTCGCATAAAAAGGCTGAAGGAGAACGACCTGTTCTGGGTGTCCACGCTTCTAGACCCCCTGTATAAGCAGAAAGGGCCTGAAATGTTACCGAATTACCGCAAGTCGGAAAGGATGCAGCAGTTCCAAAATAAATTAAAAAGTATGCTTTACACAGCGTATAAGGGTGATGTCACAGCACAACGGGAATCAAACAGGGGAAGAGGTGAAAGTAATCCTCCTCCTCCCACGACCACGCCGGCAAGGATAGGACACTTTACAGACGTGTTGTTGATGGAGGACATGCAGAGCTTTTTAAGTCCTACGCATCGCCACAGCCCTTCGGGGTCCACCCTCAGAGAACGACTCGACCGACAGGTAGCAGACTGTCTCGCCTTAACTGCAGATATCGACATTCTGAGGAGCGATGAACCCCTTGACTACTGGGTGTGCAGGCTTGACCTGTGGCCTGAGCTATCCCAATTTGCAATAGAACTTCTGGCCTGCCCCGCTTCAAGTGTCCTGTCAGAAAGGACCTTCAGTGCAGCAGGAGGTATTGTCACTGAGAAGAGAAGTTGCCTAGGTCAAAAAAGTCTAGATTACCTCACCTTTATTAAGATGAATAAGGGATGGATCCCGAAGGGACTGACAGTGGGCAATACATTCGACTAAAGGCGTGATGAGGGGGACGTAAGGATTAAACCGATAAGAATAGTACTACTTAACACACCACTCCTATCTGGTGGCACATTAGATTACATGCGTAGTGCCCCAACTTTGAAGTAGGAGGACCAACCAAGTATCTTTTTCCATCTCCCGGTTCCTAAAATCGATGCCATATACACGTCCCCTGATAGGGGATGTAACAGGGATTAAACTGATAGGAATAGTACTACTTAACACACCTTATAATAATGCAGAGAGAGGCAACGCAGAGAGAGGAGTCTGAAGAAGAGGAGTCAGAGGAGGAAGGTGGCTTTGAGGAGGTAGAAGACCAAACACAGCAGGAGTCCCAGGGGGCTTGTTGTCACCTTTCGGGGACCCTTGGTGATGTACGTGGCTGGGTGGAGGAAGAGACCTTCAATGACATCAGTGAGGACAAGGAACGGGACATGGCTAGCTTGGTATCCAACCTTGTGCAAATGGGGAGTTTGCGGTTGTGCAAATGGACTGTTTGCGGTTGTTTTCGGTGCGTTAAACGGGGAGTTTGGTCTGTCACTGTGAAGCGGGCGTAACCCTTACACTACCTGATCGATACAACATCATACCTGATGTTTTAAAGCACGTTATTCCAAACAATTTAGGAATGTTAGGTGATTTATGCCCTTTATGGATTAAAACCAGACTCTACATCAACTATGTAATTTTCCATGGGAGTTTTGCCATGGATCCCCCTCCGGCATGCCACAGTCCAGGTGTTAGTCCCCTTGAAACAACTTTTCCATCACTATTGTGGTCAGAAAGAGTCCCTGTGGGTTTTAAAATTCGCCTGCCTATTGAAGTCTATGGCGGTTCGCCCTGTTCGCCCGTTCGCGAACGGAAAATGTTATGTTCGCGACATCTCTAGACACAATGTGTAGTTGCATAAATACTTGGATTTTACCCACTGCTAATATACTTCAACATCTATCAGAAAAATATTCAATGTATAATTTCTTGACGTATATTGATTTAACGCCGACTAAATTACTAATGTAATAATACATGTTTATGTGAAATGGATTTGTAATAATGCTATATTAAAGTTAATGAACTAATATTTTAATGAAAATGTAATATTATTTGCTTAGAGGAAAATATAGAATTACAACTCGACTTACAATAACTGAGACTAATGATAGTAAAATATGTGTATTGGTAAACCAATCAAAGTTAAAGGACCACTATAGGAACAGGAACACAAACGTTCCTGACCTTATAGAGTTATAGACACCATTTAGGTGGCTTGCCCCTCTTTAGCCCCCTTAAAAAGGTAATAAAACTTGCAAACTAGTTGTATCAGGTATGCTTGAAACAACACCGGTTTTGCATATTTGTGCTGTTGCGGGGGATTCTATTCAGGGGGTTGAATAATTTTGAGATTGGAAACATTTTAAAATTGCATTTTCAGTTGAATATGGGGAAACCACTTGAAACATTCATTATGTTGAACTATTTCAATTACTTTTGTTTGATTTGTTTATTTATTGCTGGTACTTATAAAGCGCCTAACATATTCCGCAGCGCTGTACATTTGTTCATTGCAAACAGCTGAAAGTCTGTAAATTTTGACAATAAACCTGATTTTCAATGGGGGTTGAATCATTCTAATTACGACTGTAGATAATAGTGAGCAAACGCAGAGAACAAGAATAGAAAAACAGTGCATTTAAGAAAGTAATGAACTCACATCAGTCTGAGCCACTTAGATATTCACCACTTTTTTTCTAAAAATGTATTTTTAGATATTTAGACATTTCATGAATTTCACCTTGCGGCTTTTTGAAATTGTTTTAAAAATGGGTATTTATTTAGAATTCAGAGGCTTGAACATGTTAAACAACCCTAAATAAGCCCATTTGTAAAAGGTGCTGAAATATACATTGGAATCTGTACTGTTGGGCATGTCCTGGAACCTTGAATAACACAGCTTAGTTTGCTACATTAGAAGTGAGAAAGAGCTGAGGAGACACCTGTCAGTTAACTGGAGCCATTCAAACCTAGTTGCCTGAAGCCTATGAAAGGAACATGTGTTATTTTATTGCTCTTTTATTTCATTTGATAGATACCAGACACACCATTTATTTTATGCTGGAGGGATGGGACTCTAATTAACTAGCAGAGCCTGCAGTTTTATTGGGTAAGGTATGATAGGGGAAATATTGAAGTCTGCGATGTATTCACTAAATGGCAAATTGTGGTAATTTGAAAACGATCTAGTAACAGCAACACTAACTTAAGCATAAACTGACATGTACCCCTTGCCCACTGTGTTAGGAGGAGTATCAGCCAACAAGAGTAGCCATCTAGTTGTGCATGCATGCCAGTATCACTAGTAAAGATACTTGGCACCCTGCCTCAGGATTACACCCTACATAAACACTATAGTTTGCTGTAGTGGTTATAGTGTCCAGAGCACCCTGGCACCCTAACCCCACTTTTACAATTTAACTTCTTACCTGTGGTTCACCAGATGTCTCACCCCACCTCCTACAGCTACAGGAAAGCCAGAAGCTGAGCTTCCATTAGCGTTAAACCCTGTACTGCCAGGCTTAGCCCAAACAGAGAGCTTATAGTTGTCCTGTAACTATAGTGGAGGCGTGGAGCGGCACGTGACAGACTCCATGTAATCTGTGGTTTCAAGGAGAAAATGCTTGAGGCTAGCATCCACATTTGGCTTAGTGGTTAAGCTAGTCATCTGCTGTAGGCTATGACTGTAACCAACATTCTGGAACTGTTTGAGAGTATAGTTACCTTTAGGAGCTGTCAAGCGGTGATAACCAGAATTACATGTATCTAAGGTCTGCAGGATACCACTGGCAACACTATACAACAAAAATATATCCAGCGCTTATTATTAAAGGATCACTATAGGGTCAGGAACACAAACATGTATTCCTGACCCTAGAGTGCTAAACCCACCATTTAGGTGGCTTTCCCTCCCTTAGCCCCCCTATAAAAGTTTAAAACTCACCTTATTTCCAGCGCCGTGCGGGTGTGCCGGCGCTGGCTCCGCTCCCTTTGTGACATCATCAAAATGGCCAATTTTTAGCCAATCCCATAGGGAAAGCATTGCATTGGATTGGCTAAAATCGGCACGGGGGCGGGGCCAAATGCCATTTTGGCCAATCAGGACCTCCTCATAGAGATGCATTGAATCAATGCATCTCTATGAGCAAAATTCTGCGTCTCCATGCAAAGCGTGGAGACGCTGACCGGTAGTGCTACCTACTGTGCAGCCCTGAGCCAGGAAGCCCCTCCAGTGGCCATCTAAGGAGTGGCCACTTGGAGGTGTCCTTAGGGGCAATGTTAAAACTGCCCTTTCTCTGAAAAGGCAGTGTACATGAAAATTCCTGAAGGCAATGATTATACTCACCAGAACAACTACATTAAGCTTTAGTTGTTCTGGTGACTATAGTGTGCCTTTAATACTCACAAGCAAAAACCTTTTACATTGTGGTTTGCACTTTCTATGCCTCTATGATGTAATGCTGTGAATACGCAGCTGCCATTCTATTTATTTCCACATCCCCTAACAAGAATAAGTATTCATTTGTGGATCCAGAGCGCTCCCTATTAATGAATGGAAATCTGCTCAACAATCCCTCCTTTCCATTCACCCAATGAGTGTCAGGTACGGATGTAAAACGGCAGGTTCCTGGTTAATAATCCTCCATCACCTTCCCTATGCTTGGCAGGTGGAACATTACTATACAATTATTTGCATCCAATGAATTTCCTGTCAGCATAGAGGACATAAAAGTGTGCTTTCTACGCAAAGCCAGGACATACCCAATCTTAAGATTTATGAGCTATGCCCCCCACTACACACACACCTCAAGCAAAACTAAACTCTCAAGGGTATTCGATAAAGTGACCCTTGAAAGTGAAATTCAAATGTAATGCCAAAATAGTCAAAACAGTAAAAATGGCAAATTGTTCTTTGGCTTGACTTTGATCTTAAATTTGAATTCACAATGTAGTAAATAACCATGACTTTCAAAATCTTTCCCATAACCTTTTGCTGTAAATAAAAAAAGAAATTGACCTAATCCATCTTTGACGATCTTGCATCTTCTACCCATGTCTACATATCTTCCCTTAAAAATATATTTTTTCTTTTGCAATGTTACCCACAAATATCTATCAAGCTCTATCCGGATATAACATTTAGTAGCAATGCAGAGGATTTATACCCCCAATAACCTTGACAATCACATTGCTCCTCTGCAATCTTTAAATTGCCTTGTTTGTATAGATGTAATATCTGCTACACACGCATAACCTTCCCAAAAATAGCTTTGGTCACAGTAGCACCAAGTGGAATAGTCTATTTCCCCCCAGAAAATGTTGAAGATGGCTCTTGGTCAAAGCACTGACTGCTCAGTAATACCAATGACAAATACCAATGGCTTGACAAAGACCTCTGTGCAGGTCGAAACGTTGCTGCTCTTCTTCCATTAAAATCTGCCTGCGCCTTTAACACTTGAATGCCTGGATATCCCTTTTTTTGACTTGACGTGTTGGGATTGCTGGTCCTGTTCCAGAGCACCGGTGGCTGCTGGGATTGAGTGTGCTTCCTACAACTATCTTTCTAATACCAATATTTAGCCCTATTTCCCTGTTATTGCTTCCTAACCTTTTCTCCCAGTTCTGTTCTAATTCTCCATACTGGCTTCCTCCAGAAGTGCTTTATTACTCCGATTCCACAATGTTTATAAATCACCTCCCTTTTTATTGCTACAAGAACCATCATGTGGAAGAATAAGGTTAATATAGCATATAGTGAAAGACAACATAATTGCATTTTGTCATTTTCGTGCCTCATGTTGTCTTCCTCTGATCTATGATTGACAAATATTATTTACATATCGATTGATGACAAGATTTGAATATAGCTTCTAATGTGGTTTATGTGGGGTTATTTACACGTTAATCTTTTCAAGACATGATATCCATTAATATAAAATGTACAAAAGGATAGATACTATACCTCGGATGCTCTTATAAGGAGTAAAATAAGAATATAACTCACTTTTGATTCATATGCCGCTCTCACATAACTTTCCTGAAGTTGGTGGCACAGTCCGAGTTTTCTGGCCCTTCTCTCATCATCCTTGTTAATGCTCTGATGTAGCACAGTACGCATACATTATTAAACAAGCTTACTGTGTGGGAAACAGATTCAGGGCTTTCCATGTTAGCCAGGATACAGTGGAGTAGCAAGGGGGGGGGGGACCACAAGGGCAGTTTCCCTGGGCTCTAATGGGCGCAACATTTAAAAACATAAAAAAAAAAAGTAGTAATTATAAATAAAAAATAGAGTGCCCTCCCCCTCACACACAAAATCTCCCAATGTTTGAACATTCTACACAGTTTTTCAACATGACGGGACAAATAAACATTGCCACGTAACATTTTACAGTACTTTTCTTGCTAATTACAGCCATGCTGTCCTCATGTAATCCTTATCGGTGAATTACATATTGCCTATTAATAGCGTGAATTCCCATTTGAAGATACCGCCAATACCTTCATTCTGTGAATGCCTATTAAATAGTATCATACCAGTATGCTGGTAAGGGATGCTTAAATTATTATTATATTATTTATAAAGCGCCAGCACATTCCTTAGTGCTGTACAATGGGTGGACTAACAGACATGTAAATAGACTTGCTTCAACATTCCCTACTTGCCTTATCTCCATTAAGTGTATGACACTAAGATTGGGTTACATCATTTTTAAAATCTGCGTGAGGTGGATTTTAAAAAATTATGCAAGTAAGTTGAGTTACATAATAGAGAGGTGTGGATCTCTACATTTTTTTTTCACACCTTACAAATTAACAAATATGTATATAGGAAATACATGCATTGATAAACAGACTTTTAAAACTCCTGGGAAGTGACAGGTTCCCTTTAAACTACTTTGCACTATTATCAGGGCTCGAGTCCTGCAGGAACGCATGGGAACGGCGTTCCTGCACTTTTTCCAAAGCAGGAACGCCGTTCCTATTACCAGTCCTGCAGGACCTGCCCTGCTACCTGCACACAGGGACTATCACATGCTGTGTTCCCTCTCCAGCTCTAACTCTCGCGAGACCCGCTCCGCACAGGCAAGTCTTGCGAGAGTTAGAGCTGGAGAGGGAACACAGCGTGTGATGGCCCCTGTGTGCAGCGGCTGGCTCACTCCACCGGACAACCATGCGATCTCCCTCCCTCCCTGACAAGGTAAGAAGCAGGGAAGGGGGAATAAAATAAAAAAATATAAAGTTAAAAAAAAAATGCTTCACCCCCCCTATCATCCAGCACACACACACATCATCAAGCACACACACACACACACATATCATCAAGCACACACACACATCATCCAGCACACACACACATCATCCAGTACACACACACACACATCATCCAGCACACACACACACATCATCCAGCACCCACACACACATAATGCAGCACACACACACATCATCCAGCACACACATATCATCCAGCACACACACACACACATCATCCAGCACACACACACACACACACATCATCCAGCACACACACATCATCCAGCACACACACACACATCATCCAGCACACACACACACACCATCCAGCACACAAACACACATCATCAAGCACACACACATCATCAAGCGCACACACACACACACATACACATCAAGCACACACACACACACACACACACACACATCATCCAGCACACACACACATCATCCAGCACGCACACACACACACACACACCATCCAACACACACACACACACATCATCCAACACACACACACATCATCCAGCACACACACACAAACACATCCTCAAGCACACACCATCCAACACACACACACATCATCCAGCACATACACACACACACACACACACACACCATCCAACACACACACACACACCATCCAGCACACACACACACACCATCCAGCACACACACATCATCCAGCACACACATCATCCAGCACACACACACATCATCCAGCACACACACGCACATCATCCAGCACACACACACACACACACACACACCATCAAGCACACACACACACACCCATCATCCAGCACACACACACACACACCATTCAACACACACACACCATCCAACACACACACACACACACCATCCAGCACACACACACACCATCCAACACACTTACACACACACACGTCATCTAGCACACACACACACACATCATCCAGCACACACATCATCCAACACACACACACACATCATCCAGCACACACATCATCCAGCACACACATCATCCAGCACACACACTGCATTCATTAAACACAATCTGCACTTACTACAAACACACTACATTCATTATACACACACTGCACTCATTACAAACACACTACATTCACTATACACACTGCATTCATTATACATACTCTGCACTCACTACAGACACACTACATTCACTATGCACACTATGAACTCACTACAAACACACTACATTCACTATACACACTCTGCATTCATTATACATACTCTGCACTCACTACAGACACACTACATTCACTATGCACACTATGAACTCACTACAAACACACTACATTCACTATATACACTACATTCACTAAACACTACATTCACTATACACTACATTCACTACAAACAGACTACATACACTGCATTTATAATACACACACCACTCACTATAAACACACTACATTCATTATACACACTCTGCACTGACTACAAACACACTACATTCATTATACACACTCTGCACTGACTACAAACACACTCTGCACTCACTACAAACACACTACATTCATTATACACACTCTGCACTGACTACAAACACACTACATTCACTATACACACTCTGCACTCACTACAAACACTAAATTCATTATACACACTCTGCACTCACTACAAACACACAACATTCATTATACACACTCTGCACTCACTACAAACACACTACATTTATTATACAGACTGCACTCACTACAAACACACTACATTCATTATACACACTCTGCACTCACTACAAACACACTACATTAATTATACACACTCTGCACTCACTACAAACACACTACATTCATTATACACACTCTGCACTCACTACAAACACACTACATTCATTATACACACCCTGCACTGCCCTATATGCATAGGAGTGTAAACATTTTTTTAAGGGGGAGAGAGGGGGGAATCATGGGTGAGTTCCCTCACTTTTTTCTCCAGGACTTGACCCCTGACTATTATATATATTCCATAATGTTCCTTGATTTGTTTTTTGTTTGTGTTTTACATGGGTGTATCTTATTAGGCATCCTCTTGAGAAGATGCAAAGCAAGATTGCATCCTTAATTAGGGATTTATTTAGTAACCCGTGTTACTTTATTACAGAGATTTACATAATAACCATAATTACATAACATTGAATAAAACAGAAGGGATATTGCGATACATTTCCCCATCATGAAAGTTGGTAGTTTAACTTTCAACACTTCCTAATCTGTTCCTGCTTTAACTTTGTGACTTTTAAAGAATTTTAAATCAAAGGTTTCCAAAACAGTAATACATTCATGCTACTGTCATGTATTCCAGGATTACAATAAAAAACGGATCAGACCACATCTCCAGAAATGCTACTTACAGCTCTCTCAAGGTTATTCACTGAAGTGAGAATTGTCAGCAAGCTCAGTGAATTCAAACAGAATTTCTCAAATTCACAAATGCTTCCTGTTTGGCTACTTGACCTTAAAGGACCACTCTAGGCACCCAGACCACTTCAGCTTAATGAAGTGGTCTGGGTGCCAGGTCCAGCTAGGGTTAACTAATTGTTTTATAAACATAGCAGTTTCAGAGAAACTGCTATGTTTATCAATTAGTTAAGCCTTCCCCCTAATCCTCTAGTGGCTGTCTCATTGACAGCCGCTAGAGGCGCTTGCGTGATTCTCACAGTGAAAATCACAGTGAGAGCACGCAAGCGTCCATAGGAAAGCATTATGAATGCTTTCCTATGTGACCGGCTGAATGCGCGCGCAGCTCTTGCGCATTCAGCCGACGGGGAGGATCGGAGGCGGAGAGGAGGAGGAGAGCTCTCCGCCCAGTGCTGGAAAAAGGTAAGTTTTAACCCCTTTCCCCTTTCCAGAGCCGGGCGGGAGGGGGTCCCTGAGGGTGGGGGCACCCTCAGGGCACTCTAGTGCCAGGAAAACGAGTATGCTTTCCTGGCACTAGAGTGGTCCTTTAAATTTAAAATTCATGTTGAATTCACTTTGCATTGTCAACACTTCTCACTTTAGTAAATCCCAACCACCATATTCACACACAGCTTCAAAGTACAGATATTCCGAATGGCTTCTCTACATATGTGAAACTTTGTTAAAATACAAACATGCATTAATTTTGCGTAAATGCACCCCTGTGTTAAAACTCCTCAACACTGACACTGTTTAAATACATTCACAAGCATTGTCACTTTAGACAACTGCATCCCCACAGTCACATACACTGTCACTTTGCACAGCTTTACACCTGAATTTATACAGTCACTTTGCACAAATGCACCTCTGCTTCCAAACACATTCTATCTAAGAACTCCACAACACACACACTGATCACAAATAGACACCTACGTTCCTCTAGGCCTAGATTTACATTGTGTGCACCTGTAAGCACAGTATTCTCAAATGCTGTAAAAATATTGTATATATAAACAAACATGTAGAGTGTGTGTATATATGTGTAGTGTGTGTATGGGTGACAGTGTGTGCAAATGTTTGAGTACATGTAAGTGCATGTGTAAGTGTTTGAGTAAAATGTCTGTGTGCATCACAGATGGGCAGCAGCATGTTGGTGCTGCAGTGTGTATTAATAGTGTTTGTGTTGAGTAGCCGTATATGTGTAACATTGTGGGCAGCAATATGAGTAGCGGTTTGTGTAATAGGGTGGGTAGTTAGTGTAGTAGTGTATTTAGTGGTGTGTGGGTAGTAGTGTTTTTTTAACGTGTGTAACAGTGTAGGTACCGCATGTGTAGTAGTGTCCGTGTAGTAATGTACATGTCTGTGTAACAGTCTGGGTAGTAGCAGCATGTGCAACTGTGTGACAGTGTGTGTAACAGTGTCCACAGCAATATGAGTAGTGGTGTGTGGAAAGCAGTACGTGTAGTAGTTTTTGACAGTTGGTGTAGTAACATGAGTAGTAGCTGGGGCATACAGTCTTGGTAGCAGTATGTGCAGTCTGGGTAGAATTTGTGTAGAAATGAGTGTGTGTGCAGTCTGGGTAATACTATTTGTAGCAGTGTGTGTGTGCAGTCTAGGTAGCAGTATGTGTAGCTTTGTGTACCTGTCATTTCTGAGTTGGCAATTCTGGCCCCAGTCCTCTCGCCTTTACCACTGACTCGGTGCGCAAAAATGACTTCACTAATCAAAGTGGGAAGTACAAGTACCTCCCAAGTGTGATAATTAACTCTGATTGGAAATTAGCCAATTAGACTTAGCTTAAGTGTATTTATACTTACCTATCCATGTCTCCATGCCCTGTTTTGGTCTTTTGATAGCCCAATAGAGCGTATACTCTGTCCGTTTGATTGTTTGGCTACTGAATTTTTGGCTTGACTCCGTTTATCCTGTTTATCCTGTTTTCTCTGACCCTTGACCTCAGCTTGTCTAATCGATTATTCTGTCTCTCTGGTTCCCTCTGACTTTGGCTTGTATTCTGATGTCTGTGTGCACAACCCGGCCACTCTAAGGACCTGCACTGCACTTCCTGTGTCTGTGTTCTGTCAGCGTGTCTGGTTCTGGAGTTTGTGACACACACACGCTGACACTGTATACTAATGAACCTTGCATTTTCACAAGCTGGCACTAAAAACATATACTTTTATAGTGGGGTCTATCCATAGGGGCAATAGGGCAGCTCCATAACATATATAGAAAATCTATTGCCATTGGTAAAAGAGCAAATTACTGATTTTGTTTTCTTTTTGGAACAAATTAACTAGAACACTTCCATTATAAATTGTAACATACATCATACAGCACTTCAGTACTATAATTTCCCCTCACCTTCTTACACTACAGTACAAACTGACAATGAAAAATGGTTGTCTGAATAAGCTGTTGAGTGCAACTGGGCATGTGTAGAATTTAGGTCATTTAAAAAAATCTGTCCAATCAGAGAGCACCTCTCAGATATGCTCAGTATGCCCCTCGAGGTCAATTTTGAAGTGCCCTATATAGTATCCAGCAGGGTATCTGAATTGGACGCTCAAGGTATGATAGTTCAAAAGTATTACAATCTCATCACAAGTTATTATTTACCGGATAGGCTTGAAGCAGTGCATTGAGATTATAATGCAAAAGTTGTAAATTCAATCCCCGCCTGGGGAATACTTCTGTTTTCTACTTATTCTGTGCACATGAGATTCAGGGGTTGTGATTTTTTTCTTTCTGTGAATTAAGTTTCCACAAGTGTAATGTAGTTATTGCATTTATAATATCTTAATATATTTAGTAAATGCCCTTACTGAAACTTTGGCAAACTAAACTAATTTCACTTATTGAGTTTACGTAGATTAAACATGCAAGAGTGACTACTAGGTTTACTATGTTATGTAGGTGCGGGTAAATAATAGTCCAAAGCAATCTTAAAAATAGTAAAATATAGTCTATTAAGTATTATGAGTACCCATTTAAAATAAATTTTGCAGGAATTCTTGAGAAGGCAGTAGGTCCTTGTATCATGATGGGTAGAAGATTTGTTAGTGTAATCCATACATATATGCAAGGCAAGAAAACGAGAAATCCAATAGTGCAATATGTCAATGTAAATGAGTAATAGCTAATAAAACACCGGTAGCTTACTCACATTTGGTGGAGTTATGACCAGCTCCAGTTTTGATAGTGGTATAATCCCCACTTACAGGATGTGTTGGTGAGTGTCCGTAGAAGATGGTGTCGTGGGACCTAAAATTACGAAAATATAGAAAGCAGATAATAGTGCTTTCAATTACGATACAATTGGTAAATATTAAAAATAGTAAATACTCACAAAGGTGGAGCAGACAAACTGCTCTAAGGATAAGGCGCCAGTATGATTCCCACCTGGGATTTATTTGGAGTAGACCAGTAATGAGGTAGCCAGGAGGTAAGTATATTTTAAAGAATAAAATTATTGGAAAAAAAAAAAAAGGTAATTAGCAGAGTACGCAAGTATAGTGACCAAAAAATCCTTAAAATGATTCCATTTGAAAAAGCCCCATTGTGGAGAAAGGTGTTATGACAAGTATTACTTTGTATTTTATTTGAGTGAAGGATATAAGGCTAAAGCAGCTGCATTTTTCTTCCAGTTTGGCTATTTTGACTTTGAATGATCTCTTTAGTAAATGCCCCCCTTACCCCAGCACTGTGTGTATTCTAGAAATCTCTTCCCCACACCCACCAAACTCTGTGTCTGTTGAAGCATGCTGCCAGACAATTCCAGGTTTCCAGGTACAGTTCCATTAATGTATTGTCCTGTGTCCTCAAGTATTCTTTTTTAAATTGGATTTTTCTGTGCTGTCGGTTGTAATAAACTTCATATTTTAGCATAAATTATTGTATAAGAACAGGAATAGTATAACTCGTTAGCCTAAGAAATTCCCTGCATACTAAGTACTACATAAAATGTTTTAACCCTTTTAGTGCCAGAGGTATGCTACCAATATTTATTTGCAATGTGCTGAATATATATTCTGCATTCAACGGGTTAAACTATTTATTTTGTTGAAATTTTGATAACTATTTTAATATGTTATATAAGCCCACTATCACTATCATGAGGTGGGGTTTCCAGAGAAACTGAGTTGTGGCGGTAGTCACAGCCTGGAGTTTTATACAGACACTTTATGTAGGACCCTGGACTACTCCGATGTCTAAGTCACACTGTACCCATTATAGGTGCATTGTGTATATAACGTGTTTGTTTATTGTTAGCCTGGAGCCTGTATAGCACCCTCTGTTGAGAACAACAGCTATATGCACTACCTGAATAGCCAGGCATATTAATTTGCATATTCAGGTATATTTGCATATTGTAAATTCTGCAGGCAGGAGAGATATTTTGTGTTAGTGATTGTCTTTCCCAACCCTATATAAACATGTCATTCTGTAACTATAAGTTCCTGCATGTGTCTGATGTGATTTGATTGTTTGCATTTTTATTGAGTTGTCACCATAAGTTCATGTAATGAGCATATGGGCTAAACCCAAGAAAAAAATAAAGATGAGTATTTTAGTTCCTGTTGGAAATGTATGTCCTGTGTGGATTTTTAGGGATCCCAGGTCTTATGACCTGTTGGCTAGCTGCGCAATTCCTCTAGCCCATGAGCAAATCAAATAGAGCTAGGCCTGAGAGCCTCAAGTGTCTTTGTAAACACAGGAGATATTACATTGTAGGCAGAGGGGACGATACCTTCCTGGAAGGAAAGTGGCAGAGGAAGAGGCAAAGACCTGCAAGGAAAGAGCTCCAGAGCAACCCCAGTGAAGCTTCGGCGATTGGGGCTGAAGCGTTCCAGGGTCCTGGCATGCACCTAAGAAGCAGACTGGGTGGAGGTACTTGGTCAGAGTACAGGAACTCAGTCACAGTAGTTAAGTTAAATTATGTGAGTGGAGCCTGGCACTCCACCGATCTTAAAACTTCACCAGTTACATTTACAAACCCTGACACTATATACAAAACCACTT
This sequence comes from Pelobates fuscus, assembly GCF_036172605.1. Classification (NCBI taxonomy): domain Eukaryota; kingdom Metazoa; phylum Chordata; class Amphibia; order Anura; family Pelobatidae; genus Pelobates; species Pelobates fuscus. Next base: position 83,369,713 of record NC_086322.1, read on the forward strand.
ACAAGATACACACAGGGTGACACTACACACAAATACACACATGCATTCAGTGGATTTTTACATGTCATGCATTCAGACTGCTTCTTACACTTAAACACAAATAATCATTCATACACATTACATGCCTTTTTGCTATACACATACATAAACACAACATTTTACACATTACACTAAAAATCATGTATTACTAACGAGGGAATTGCATATTTTAGATAAAAATAGCTGGAATGGAGGATTTTCCCCATTTGACAATTTTTTTGCTACATTTTGACTTTTTTTTTTTTAATTCACCACAATTTACTGCTTAGTGAATAAACTCCATAGTGATTTTCAGTAGAGTACTGTATTTGGAATATACATGACATGCCTGGGCAAAACCATTTTGTTTGATGTATACCAGGGATATACAACGTTCCCCACTCCAGATGTTGTGGACTGCATCTCCCATAAAGCACCTACTTCAATAATGTTGGCAAAGCATCTGGAGTGCTGAAAATCGCCGACCCTACTGTATACTAACTTTATTAAGGGGAAAAAAATTTTTTCGTAAAAATGTTTGGGTTCCTATCCAAACAAAAGTCTGGACATTATGCACACGCATTATATCCTCCTGTCGGGTGAAGTTGAAGGAGGCGGAGTGACGTCCCAGTATTGATGTCCCTTGGGTAAGTAAATGAAGGTTTTTGTTTTTTTAACCCTTTATATGCTGGGGAAGGGGGCCCAAATGATGAGGGGACCAGAGGCCTCTATATTATTAGGAATACAGATTTGTATTCCTAACTCTATAGTAATCTTTTAGACTTCTTACAGGGCTATTCACTAATGTGAGATTTCAAGGTGAATTCACATTTAAGCCAAAAGTAGCCAAACTGTAAGAAAAGAATGTGCCACGCTTTCAGTTTGGCTTCTCTGGCCTTAAATTTGAAATTCACTTTGAATATTCACTTAATTGAATAACCTTGATAGAGTTTGCAAGTATACCTTCGTGGGCGTAAATGTTCTGTTTGGTCCTGCCTAGCTTTGGGAAGCCTGGGATCTTATGATGCTGATTGCTTCCCAACACCGGATATAGTAGTATGGTTCCTACACCTTAATTGCAAAGCTCCACAGAATTACATTTTGTACTATAATGCGATGTGTTTGACTGACAGGTGCTCCCGTACTTTCTCGGTTGGTGTGGATTTCGCTGTATATTATATCTTTGTTATTCATTGTATGTCAACATCTTCGGTGCCGTGCTGTATTGTACATCACTGTAACATTTGTTGTTGCTTTATTGAAAGTGATAAATAATACAAGCCTATCTGAAAAATCCCACCCAATGGTATTAAATATGCAATACTGCTCAACTAGCTACAACTTCCCATCTGTGCATAATTACATGCATTCTTAATTATCTTTCTAAACACCTCATCTACTAATAATAATCAGGCAGCACTGTAGAATTTTAATGAGCATTGCTACATGTGTCATATCTCCTGATATAATCAATACGCTTAACTACCCAGTACTGATAATATCTGTATAAACCTTCCCAATGATTGTAAGCTTACTGCACTCTACATTTTTAAATATCTTATTAGAAATAAACATTTTAAAACAAAAAAACACCCGGGAGTAGTATTTACTCCCTCTATATATGCTATTCAGAATGTTTCATTATATAGATTATATTTTGTGCTAATATACCAGCACTGAGATACATTGCCCGGGCGCCTAGATTTCCATGATTAAGCAGTAGAAATCAATTTAACCGACTTAGCAATTGATTGACTCATATTTGCTGAAGCAGATATATTATTAGAGTCTATTGAGCACCAGAATTGCCTATTGCTGTCCTATTATCCATCCCCACCCATTGATAGCTTGACAGGGCTGTAGCACACTGAGTAAAGGTCAGAGCATGGAATTATTTTAACTTTTCTATTTACGTATGCTTATAATGTAGTAATAAAATAATGACAGTACAGGCTTGCAAAAATAGGAAAGATTGTCGATTTGCAAATTGGGATTTTTTTTCAAAAAGTTTTTTTTTTTTTTACCCTTCTCTTTCTAATGTGCTTTTTTTTAACCACAATTCTAGAACCAATAACCACAATAGTCTGTCTTTCCCTTTTCCTCCCCATCTTGAGCTTAGATATGTGTTATCACTTGTGTTTGATTGTTCTAATGCCAACTTTTAACCTGTTTTTTGTCTTTTTTTTTCTACCTCTAAATTGAAAAATAAATACAATTTCAACATATAAACATCAGGAAATCAATACATTTTGCATGTATCCTAATCTTGACAATATATTTATCTTCTCTAAGTTATACATATTATATTTAGTAATTAAATCAAATGTAGGTTACAATTACTATTTTTTTGTTTTCTTACCAATTGTGTTCATAATTTTTTTTAATAAAGTTTAGAGTAGATTTCATTATATTGTATTTAAGTTTTCATTATACACTTTATAAAGAAAAGAAAATCCTGTGTAGTGCTCCGTTTATTTATCTTCTAGATATCTGCGCTGGGAAGCACCCGGGTAATATTGGATTATTTCTCATTTTATGGTGAGTGCCAGAGATTGGATTGTTTTGTATATATTTATTGGTTATGTGATATGATAATGTTAGGTCTAATTTAGCTTGGGGGAGTGTGAGTTAAAATTTCTATCCTTTGTTTCTGCACAGATACTAATAAAGCTTGTGAATATTATGAATTAATTTGGCCTAAAATGTACAAGTCCTTCTCAGTTCTCCACAGTTCACAGAATATGAAATAATCCTCACCTGTCTTAAATGATCCGAACACTACCTATGTTTTGTTTCTGAGCAAAAACCTTTTGGTTTAGTCAACTAATGTTTGCAGAAAATAGTATTCTTGGAAAAGCTTCAAAAACACATACTGCCACGGTTCTCACCGTGCTTTACAGATGGCCAGACATGGCCGCCCCAGAGGTGCTCAACAGGGGATTTGAACCTGGGTCCTTTGCTGTCCTGGGCCTGCTATAATGCCTTCAAGGCACAACAGTTCCTATTCTTTGGAGTATTTCTAGCACTGTTCAACCTGGCTATGTCTGCAGCATGTCTGGGGGGGTGAGGGGGGGGCTGGACTTCTGTGGTCATTGCCTGTGCTTCACCTGAGACAGATCAGTCATCAGCTGGGTATATAAGCACTGTCTCGCACTAGGAATGTTATAAAGTCTTTGATCCTGGTGTATGTGTTCAGTTCATGTGTTCCAGTCTCTTAAACTTATACTCCATATTGACACCAGCTTCTGTCTTCATTTATTTTGACTTCGGCTATCCCTCGACTATCCTGCTGTTTGTGTCCTTGTTGGTACTTTGGAATCACCTTTCCTTCACAGCCCCGGGCACATATTCATAGTCCAGGTGCCTTCTTATCTGGTCACCTTGGACTGTGTCTATCTGCAAGGGTGAGCAAACATATCTACGCTACAAACTCCAACCTCAGGTAAGAACCCTGACACATACAAAGGAAATAAATATATTAAGAAATCAGAGAAAATGAAATTCACACATATCTGACTGGTCAAGTACACAGCGTCTGAATGAAAACAGGCCAGTTACATCAATAGCGACCTATAATGGACATTGGTCATACATAACACATCATCAAAAACGTTACTAACCATAAATTACTAATACAAAGATTGAAAAGGTAATAATGTGCAAGTGTATTCATGACATTTACAAAAAAAACAAATAAATTTAGTGGCATCTTAAATCATAACAGAATATCAATCTTCAGCAAAGCAGAGCACCATTTAATCCCAGACCGCTCATAGTTTAATCTTATTAATGTATTTTCTCCTACATCCGTTAAAATAATGTATGTTTATTCACAGTTACGATACGCTTGTGCTAAACTGTTGCCGCACACGAGAAGATTCCAAAGGAGAATGATCAGAATAACGCAGTGATATCAGTCTTCTAGGTCGACAATGAGACAGACATCAACTAAATGGCAAACCAGCAGCTCGAAATAGGGTTTTCAATCCTATGCTCTTAGCTAATAGGTGTGCAGAGACCTGTCTCCTAGCATTATAAGCGATGTCATCTGATGGAAGTCTTGTGTGATTGGAATGTGAATCACAATATGTCTTTCTTTGGCCCCAACTAAGTGAGGTGATACGATCGGAATAGTAACTGACAGCATAGCATACTTATTCAGTTAACTATAAAATGTAAGCACTCACCTGTATAAAACAATTACGAATCTGAAGTCAGTTTTACAATCAAAAAACAAAAAGACATTATATTTTTTTTTAGTAGTTACTTGTTTCACTAAAAGCTATTAATTACGTTTATTACATTGAAAATCCCCTTGCTGCTCATGTTCTCATCAGGTATCAATGAACCAGCAACCGAGGGTTTCGTTAATCATGACCTCATTTTCTATAAAATGTGTTAGTAATATTTAATGTAATTATGCAATTGAAGGAACATTACTAATAGGTCATTTTATTAATATTTTTATAATTATTTATGTTATTGTCACTGGTATGCCTAAAGAAAGGGGATTGGGTGCACATTTTCTGAGAGACACTAACACTATAACTCATTAAGATTACTGGTGATATGTATAGAACTTCACAAGTACTTTGCATTCTTCTCCTGAACTACTTTGAAAAATGTTGGCTTTGGTAGGTACTAGTTGGATCCTCACTTTATATTTGGTGGGAATGCCAAGCCCGGGCTTGCTGTTGGAGAGGTGCATTACTTAATGGTCAACATTGTATGTATGCCACTGATACCAGAAACCACAACAATCCATTTGATGAAAGTAATCATCTCAAAATATAAGAAAAAACAAACACTCAGCAAACAATTACTCAATGGAAACACATACCTTATCCCTATCTTCTCAAGTCAGCACTGGCCCCACTGCTCCATTAATAGATTATGTGTGTGGAGAACTTTCACCTCCAGACACCATTACATTTTGGATGGGCCTGAATTCTCTTCTGGGAGAGAGGGCTAAGGCAATAAACTTACAAAGCATAAAATCTGATGTGGAAGATACTTTGACACCATCTTATTGGTCAGGTTAGCAAGTTTAGATTTAACTGGCTTCAGGTGATTGTATCTTCACCAGTGACAAACTCTTACCTTACCTTTGTGTTTATTTCATATCTTTTCTCAGTTTCTCTTTGCCCGATAGTTTGTATTAGATACCTTTTCATACCTACATACCAGGCAGGTCTTTAGTGTATATGAGATACAGTCAAGGTGACTGTTTAGTGTCCCATCGGCCACCTCATTAGGGTATAGATGGTGATCCTCTAGAGATGGTAAGCAACAGAGACTCCATTTAGAACCACGATGAGAAAGTAAATTTCTTGTGAAATTTTGACAGGTAACACTAAGTATTGTTCCCACTCAGAAACAGTTGTCTAATGCAGGGGGTGGGGCATGTCAGTTCTAGACGTCCCTTGTGAGTGCACATAACGTTACTGTCTCCCTCAGAAGAAAGTGGTTAAAGCCAAAACAAATTTTCTCACCAGGCACACATCTTATTGACTTTGACACTGTGGTACGACGGATACTACTCTTGACTAGTGATGTCGCGAACATAAAATTTTCCGTTCGCGAGCGTCGAACACGAACTTCCGCAAATGTTCGCGAACGGGTCGAACCGGGCGAACCGCCATAGACTTCACTAGTCTCATCTCATGGGGCGACTCACACTTGATTTATAACTAGTGGTGGAGCTGCTGATATAAATACACAGTTGATAACGTGCAAGCTACACCCTAAACATGACAGCCATTTTTCACAACCATGTACTGCTATATACTCATACCCTCAGTGCAACTAGCCATGATATACGCACGTTCAGCCTAGCATGCTCAAATATAACACACTTCTGTCTAAAATAAATAAATAAATAAAAATAAAAAAAAGAATGCAGCTTCAGAATTAATCTAAATTGTATGCTGTCTAGGAGGTGGGAGGGTCTGGGAGGGAGGGTCTGCTGCTGATTGGCTGGAATGTGTCTGCTGACTGTGAGGTACAGGGTCAAAGTTTACTCAATGATGATGAATAGGGGGAGGACCGAACATCGCATATGTTCGCCGTCCGTGGCGAACGCAAACAAGCTATGTTCGCCAGGAACTATTCGCCAGCGAACCGTTCGTGACATCACTACTCTTGACACAATAAGCAAAGTATTCACATCTGAATTGCCCTTTTAGTTTGGGGGAAACCCTAATAATATGTAGTTTAAGCCAAGAACAGAGTGTAAGAAACAGCTAATGAGATTGGATAAAAGCTTAGTAGTTTGTTAGGTCCCATTAAGGAAGTTCCAAACAAATTTTTCCTGATCAGAGCCATTACAGAGGGAGACTGTAACGTTATGTGCACTCACAAGGGACGTGACAGGGTAGTGGGGTGGTAGGAGGGTGTGATTGGGTGGGTGTGGGTGACAGGGTAGGGGGTTTTTATAGGGTAGGGAAGCTGTGACATAGGGGGAGCTGTAACTGGGTGGGGTGGTGTGACAGGGCAGGGAGTGGTAGGGAGGCTGTGACAGGGCAGGGGTGGTGGGGGAGCTGTGACAGGACAAGGGGTGGTGGGGGGCTGGGGAAGAGGGTGGTGGGGCAGGTGACATGGTAGTGGGGTGGTAGGAGGGCAGAGGGTGGCTGGGGCAGAGGGTGGTAGGGTGGCTGGGGTAGAGGGTGGTAGGCAGGCAAAGGGTGGCTGGGGCAGAGGTAGGTAGGGTGGCTGGGGCAGAGGGTGGTAGGGTGCTATGACAGGGCAGGGGGTGGTAGGAGGGCAGAGGGTGGCTGGGGTAGAAGCTGGTAGGGTGGCTGGGGCAGGGGGTGGTAGGAGGGCAGAGGGTGGTAAGTTGGCTGGGGCAGGGGGTGGTAGGAGAGCAAAGGGTGGTAGGGTGGCTGGGGCAGAGGGTGGTAGGAGGGCAGAGGGTGGTAGGGTGGCTGGGGTAGGGGGTGGTAGGAGGGCAGTACGAGGGCAGAGGGTCCCTGGGGCAGTGGGTGGTAAAATCTATCTTGCATTTCTATATATCTTGTGCAGTGTAGCTCTGCCTGGCATTTGTTGTGGCCTGTGTATGTAGATGGGAATATATTGATATCGGTTCCTTGTGTAATGGTAAACGTGAGCTAAAATTACTAGGTGGGAACTGCCTACAGTGCAGTTTTAAAGCCCTTACCTGTTTCAGACAAAGATATTATAATGGCATTTTCTCTATATATTTTGTGGTGTTACATTTTCGGAATAATGAGTAATATGTCACTAGGCTGAAGGATTCCATGGTACAAAAACTGCAGAGAACAATAGAGAACAATAGATAACTTGCAAAAAGCCACGATTAGGTATGCACTAGTGATTTTTCTACTAGTGAGTTTGCAGGACATTTATAAATTAATGTAATATTGGCTAAGTCCAGTAGTTCCTAACTACTTATAAGGGAATCCCATCAGTCTATTTTTAGTGATATAACTATTGGAATAAAATCAGAAACCCGGGGGCGGAGCCTGACCGGGGAGCTGAGCAGACACGTTTTCTGAGAGCTCCTGAGCCTGATCCCGGTTTTAAGCAAAAATCAGGGGGCAATCTACAATTTCTGCACCCCAGTTCACCCTGCCTTGTCACACAGGAGCAGGGGTACCGGGAGACACCTTGATCGCCTACATGCCCGCTGTGATGCTGAACCGGAGGGCCGAGGCCTACAACTCGCAGAGCTGGAGAGAGGCGGCCGCTCTCCCAGCTCACCGATCCTCGCAGCACCCGCAGTATCGGACCTCCCTCCCCCCCCCAAGACCGGCGGGGGTTATCCCGGTCCCCATCGACATGCACCATCAGCCCACAAACGATGCAAAAACCGACGGCACTCCACAACAGGCTCCGCACCAACAGGCAGTAAACCGCAAAATGGCGACCACAATCCTTAACACAGAGCCTGCAGACACTCGGCCCCTCCATGAACGCCTGGATGCTCTGCTAAATAGTTTTTGGGAAAAACTGGAGCAGCGGCGTTTACAACAAACCCCCAACCAACCTGCAGTAGTGGGGAAGCGGGAGACTGCGAGCCGGAGAGGGCAGATCCCGGACATGGCCGCCAATTCTTCAATGGCGGAGTGCCCTTCTAGGCAGAGGCCCAACAGGAGATTCTCTCCAAACCACCGACCACACCGCAGGAGGGTCGCCCGCCGCCGGCGGCGGAGAAACACCAGATCCCTCCACAGCGCCCATAAAGGGAAAGACCCGGCCCAGAAAGGTACCCGAGTCTGTGGACACGAGGTGGGGGCCCAATGTAAAGCCTGGAGCTGGGGAGAAGCTTCTCACCGCACTCAACCCCTCTGCACGTTTACCCCACGGACTGACGTCTATCTCACTACACTGCCGATCAACCGACCATCCATCCGTCCGACACCAGCCTTGATCCTGACCGGCATCGGCTGAATGCTTCCAAGGACTCAGACAGAATAGGCCAGTGCTACCATTCCCAGCGACACAGCTACCTTGCCTTCTGACGGAATCGGTTCAGCTACCTTGATGGACTGGCACTGTGCTGGACTTTCTCACCTAACGATCTGAGCAGCTGCTCTAGCCCTTAAACGCCATGCACCATATTTTGAGTTTTATGTCCTTTTCCTTTATTAAATGTCTTTCATTTCTGCATACGCCTCAATACACTGGTGTCTTATAATCTTTAGGATAGCTAGTACAAAGTTGCTGAATATTATAACCTGTGAGATTTACCTTTGAACAGCATACAGCCTGTACTATTATTGCCTACCTTGGTAGGAACGTAAACCATACATACTGCAGTTTTAAAATGTGCAGCTCACGTACATGATCACAGGCTACCACAATACGGATGCTCTTACATTGCTAATCATTTTTGTTGCCTAGTGCCACTGCGGTGAGGCTTATCGCTGGCCCTGCACCCAGGGATGCACTAATGGTGAGCTAACTTGCATGGCGATTTACAGTATAATAGCTGTATCCTAGTAATAATACACTAGACATAACCGGTTCCCTAGCAATGGGCACTCACGAGTGCAAAACGCACATGGTATAAGAAAGAATACTAATTTTGTTTGTTATATATAGCTACCAGCATCCCCCTGTTTACCTCTAGAACATAAGCAGCCTACTATACTCTGTGAATATCTGCAACGCTACTTTGGGTGTATTTTGTTGTGTTCTGTTCGGTTGTTTTCTACGAAATTGAATTGCATACTGTTTCTCCTTTAACAGCCTAACTAGATAGGCATGGCTCTTGATTCTACTATGTTTTTGCTAAACGACATGATAAAAAAGAAAAATGAAGCATCGCCATTCCGGAAATGTAATATTTTAAAGCTGACATTGTCTTAACCCCCAACTGTAACCCACTTATACGTTTCCCTCCTTTCTTCTGTACCCTATATTATATGCTTCAATAAAAGAAAGATTGACAAAAAAAAAAAAAAATCAGAAACCCCTAAATCTTGTACTAGCTCTTGGACTGGGTGTGAAAAACGGAACTAGAATCTTCTTTATATGCGTTAATAAGTTTTGATCTTATTTCTAAGCAATGGAACATTCAGTACTCTGAAATACAAAAGGATTAAAGACAATGGTTTAATCATCATTTAAATTGTATGTTTGATAAAGTCATGTACTGCTCAAATATTCATCTTCTACTATTCAAATAACCACTTTCCACCAAGCGCAGTATGGGATTTAATACGCGTCAATGGAATATTATAATGCATTGTATATCTGCTTCTGTGATCCAAGTCATCATTTCCCCCTGTTTTTAGCAAAAACGAAAACTTCCAGGTATAGCATAATGATTAACAAGTTTATTATATTTGAATCAGAATAAGTAATCTGAGACTCTCCGAATGTTGTTAAAAGTCACAATGATAAATAGCCCACGAGAAACCTGTCTTCCTGACTCCTTGTCACCGGGTCCAAATCATACTATCTACAGGAACAAGATATTGCTTTGCATATATTAAGAATTTGATGGGAATTTGCAGAACTATCCACCAAGAATGGAAACATTATACATTGTAATAATGTTAATTTTTCTAATTTTGAAGAACAATTCAAAAGAAGTTGTGTATCTTTTCGTGTGTGTTATTAATTCGTAAGCCAATAGGATGATCAATACAGATACAAATAAAATCTTCAATACAATATTCAATTTAGAGAATTATCAATACATGATCAATTGTATTGTAAGACGTCTACAGCTGTGTCAGCAATAATACATTCTACAATGTGCTTGGCTCATTAAATATTCAAAGTAACATTGAGTCTGAAAGGTGAAATAGAAATAAAATAACAGGGATAATTAATAAACTGTTACCAATTTTAAATCATGATAAACTGATACATTTTCAAAGAAGACTCCTACACTGTTTATTTTGTGATAACTAGGTGGAGACAAAAAAAATTTAAAGGACCACTCTAGTGCCAGGAAAGCATACTCGTTTTCCTGGCACTAGAGTGCCCTGAGGGTGCCCCCACCCTCAGGGACCCCCTCCCGCCCGGCTCTGGAAAGGGGAAAGGGGTAAAAACTTACCTTTTTCCAGCGCTGGGCGGGGAGCTCTCCTCCTCCTCTCCGCCTCCGTTCCTCCCCGTCGGCTGAATGCGCACGCGCAGCAAGAGCTGCGCGCGCATTCAGCCGGTCACATAGGAAAGCATTCATAATTTCTCTGAAACTGCTATGTTTATAAAACAATTAGTTAACCCTAGCTGGACCTGGCACACAGACCACTTCATTAAGCTGAAGTGGTCTGGGTGCCTAGAGTGGTCCTTTAAACATGATTTTAAATGTTATTTTAGGATTTGAGTTGAAGGCAACTGAAAAACATTACATTCACATGTGCACCCAAATAAAAATATCATCTAAACTTCACAAAAAAATACAATCTGAAAAACATGAGGTGCAAAATATAAATAATCAAGTGTATGCAGAGCTGATAATATATTTTGCGTTTTTACAAACATGACAAGGTAGCTCAAAATTTTGCAAAAGGCTCATAGAAATGGAAATAGGGGTAAAGAGGACACCCGTTGCGAGCTCCTGTGTTTGGGCTAGTACTTCATATAATATGTTAGTTAGCAAATAAAAGCTATTGAGTGCTACTGTAAGTGGGCCATCCAAACAGGGAATCCTGCTGCCCCTGATATATAAGAGGGATTAACAGTATAAATATATTTAATATAAATTATAAAATCATTAAAAACAATTGAACTATACTTATATAATATTTTATAGTAGTGCTAATAACATGGCCCTTCAAAGTTATTGTTTTCATGTTTTTTAGAGATTCACTGTGTGCCTAATAAATCGGGGGTTATTTGAAAAGAGCAATGGTTCCACAAGTTCTAAGAGTAAGGCAATCACCATGGAAACTAGAATGATGTTCACAATGGTTGCTATACTTTTAGAATTCTGGAATTTAATCACTAAATGATGAAATGTTGTAAAACAAAATTGCAAAATTTTAGCTAGATGTGCCAAATTTCAACCATAATTACAGCGTGGCTATTTTGGTGTGGATTCTGCAATTCATTTTTTTCTTTTTATTCAATGTTTAGTGGATAAACCGAACCATCTTGGAATTGCTCGTCCTAAAGAAATCCAATTGTACACTTCCAAGAAGTTTAACATTTTATTGCATGCCCAGTCGTCATCTGCTATATAACATGAAAGGATTGCTGAAATACCAAAACCTTTTTCCTGCGTAACCTGCTAAATCACCATGTATAATTTCCACATTTAATTACAAATGGATAGAGTGATATTTAATTGAGTAACAAATGGATTTGAAGTTTGTGAATAAAAGACCATATAATGACTGATGGAATTTCAACCAAATTTCATGTACCGTATATTATCTCATTTCATAGCAGGAAATCAACTCACGCTATCTTATGTGATTATGTGTAGGATAACATAGACAGACAGACAGACAGACAAATTGATAATGGATAAATAGACAGATAGATAGTGGATGGAAAGATAGATAGATAATGGATGGAAAGATAGATAGATAGATAGATACATAGATAGATAGAGAGATAGATAGACATAGATAGATAGATAGATAGATAGACAGATGGATACATATACAGATAGATAGATAGATAGGTGCATAGATAGACAGATAGAGACATAGATAGATAGACAGATAGATACATATACAGATAGATAGATAGATAGATAGATACATAGATAGACAGATACATATACAGATAGATAGATAGGTAGATAGATATATACATAGATAGATAGATAGATAGATAGATAGATAGATAGATAGATAGATAGACAGATAGATACATATACAGATAGATAGATAGATAGATAGATAGATAGATAGATAGATACATATACAGATATATACATAGATAGATAGGTAGATAGATATATACATAGATAGATAGATAGATAGACAGATAGATACATATACAGATAGATAGATAGATAGATACATAGATAGATAGATAGACAGATACATATACAGATAGATAGATAGATAGGTAGATAGATATATACATAGATAGATAGATAGATAGATAGATACATATACAGATAGATAGATAGATAGATAGACAGATACATAGATAGATAGATAGAGAGATAGATAGATAGATAGATACATAGACAGATAGATAGATAGATAGATAGATAGATACATAGACAGACAGACAGACAGACAAATTGATAATGGATAAATAGACAGATAGATAGTGGATGGAAAGATAGATAGATAATGGATGGAAAGATAGATAGATAGATAGATACATAGATAGATAGAGAGATAGATAGACATAGATAGATAGATAGATAGATAGACAGATGGATACATATACAGATAGATAGATAGATAGGTGCATAGATAGACAGATAGAGACATAGATAGATAGACAGATAGATACATATACAGATAGATAGATAGATAGGTGCATAGATAGACAGATAGAGACATAGATAGATAGACAGATAGATACATATACAGATAGATAGATAGATAGATAGATACATAGATAGACAGATACATATACAGATAGATAGATAGGTAGATAGATATATACATAGATAGATAGATAGATAGATAGATAGATAGATAGACAGATAGATACATATACAGATAGATAGATAGATAGATAGATAGATAGATACATATACAGATATATACATAGATAGATAGGTAGATAGATATATACATAGATAGATAGATAGATAGATAGACAGATAGATACATATACAGATAGATAGATAGATAGATAGATAGATAGATACATAGATAGATAGATAGACAGATACATATACAGATAGATAGATAGATAGGTAGATAGATATATACATAGATAGATAGATAGATAGATAGATAGATAGATAGATAGATAGACAGATAGATACATATACAGATAGATAGATAGATAGATAGATAGATAGATAGACAGATACATAGATAGATAGATAGATAGAGAGATAGATAGATAGATAGATACATAGACAGATAGATAGATAGATAGATAGATAGATACATAGACAGATAGATAGATAGATAGATAGATAGATACATAGACAGACAGATAGACAGATAGACAGATAGACAGATAGATAGATAGATAGACAATGACAGAGCAACGTTTCAGTCTTCATATTAGGACTTTCATCAGGACTGTCTAAAAGGACGACAGTTTCTCCACCACAACTTTTATTAAATGCAGACGCAAAATTGTATGTTAGCTGAATGCATTATTTATATTAGATTTACATATGCTTTGCTCACGGAGGCAGAATGTAGTAATTTGCTAGGCTCCTTTTATGGGATTTTATTCAGTACACAGCATGAATTATTACTAAACATTGTGATGTTTTTTTTTTCTCAGTCAGGTTATAAATGACATCAAGTCATAGCAGCTAGTCATTAGAGCAATGAATATGGCAGAATAATGGCATGAAATAACTTGGCATGATTTAAGGAATCTATTTATAGGAGTGTGCAGGCACAGTTTCCTTGAATTCTAGCCTGAATGAACCATGGGAAAATAAAACAAATAGCAGCAATTTGTATTGTACACATCAATATATGCGGCCTAGTAATATACAAGCTTTTGTCATTTGCCTATTCATGCTTTGGTACCATAATAGCCCTTTGTCAAAAGGCTTTAATTTCCATTAGAGATGGACACAGAATAGGACAGAGAAAAGGTCAGAAAACAAAATGGAGATAATAAGGAAGCTTTAAAAGGTAAAATAGGTGCTGTTTTGGTTGCTAAGTGCTAATGTTGATAGACCTTCTATTGGTTCCTTAATTGCTCGGTAAGTAAGTAGCACTTTTCCCTCAGACTAGCACCTGTTTTACCTTGACAAATCTCCTCCATAATACCATTTAATTTGAAGGAGCCATGGGTGTAGGAACTGGGAGGTATGAAGGGGTGGAGAGTAGGGGAGTGGAGAGATGGGGTGACAAATGAAGCAATAATTCTTCTAATTGACTTCCTAATGATAATTTATAATTTTGACTGTCACAAACTGCATTGTTTAGTAAAAGGGTTGGTAACCTATGGCATGCATGTTCATTTGCATGGTACACAAAGCTGCTAACCCAATTGGGCAAGTTTAGGAGATCAAAGAATTTCCCAAGCCGGCCCAGATTGCCCCTTATCCGGGAGTGCATGCGAACCTGTAGTCTGTATCTCCAGTGTGTGCAGACAGCACAGGGGCTCTCCATCATGAATACTCAGTGATTCAGAGCATTGCCATGGGTTAGGTTACCGTTGCAATGTTGTCACTGGTGAACCACCAGACTAGAGACTGAGGCAGAAGGGATTTACACATATAGAAGCTGCAGACTCCAAGTTCCAACACCAGACCAAGAGGAATTAATGAGGACTCATGTCCCCTCCCTGGCCAAAGGTATGCAAGAGGGAAGCAAAAATAAGATTGTAATACATTTATTTTAGTAAATAACTCCCGACAACACCCCTGAAGACACCTCACACACACACACACACACACACACACACACACACAATATACACACACTACAGACAGCTCACATATTGAGACACAAAACCATATATAGCCCCTGCCACACATCGAAATACTACAAACAACCTACATGCACACACTTAACATCACAGACAAACCGCATACACACGCAATATCACAAATGCACTAATTACACAACACTACATATAGCCCCCGCCACACACACAAATACTATAAGCGGCCCACATGCAGATGCTTAACATCACACACAGTACATACACTAAAAATACCAGAGAGCAAACACTCACATACATAACACACTATGCAGGGCACAGACACACACAATGCACATAAAGCCCTCATATACATGCAACACCACAGTCAGGTTATAAATACTAAAAGCAACTCATACACAAACTTGCCACAGACAACCTTATCACACAAAAAAACACAGACATACCACACATATGCATAACATAAACAGCCCATACACATACGTAGGGCACATAAACACACAGACACAAGTATCATGAGCAGTCCAAATGCATGCAAAACACCACAGAGAGCCCCACAAACATAAATATTGTCCACAACATTTGTATAATACAAGAGACATCCCCATACACATAAATACCACAAACATGGCATATACATACCTAACACATCTGGAAGCCCACAAACACCATATCATTGAAAAACTCACACAAACAACTCCTGCAGGTACACAATACCACAAACAGCCCACATTTACACACAAAACCCTACAAGTAAACCATTTCACACACACAATGCAAGAAATAACAGAAGCTGTATTTCTCAACATACAGAAATGTGACCTTAAAGAAATAGGGCTAGCATCCTTAGAGACTTCAAAGGTTTACTTTGGCACAACACTACCAAAAGGTTAAAACCAAAGAAAAACAAGTTACCTGCGCTCTCTCCTTAATCCCTATGTAATTTTAAACAAATGGAGGTTTTTAGTTACCTCCAATGGCCATGAGAGGGTAAGCCCACCTGCCAACGTCAAGGCAGGTGGGACCTAGGTGGGTCCTAACTCTAACCATTCACCTTGCTTCCTTGAGCTTCTGGCAAAAACATCTCTAATGAGACAGAAGGGGGTATGTTTTTTTATATATACACCCCTATACATTTATTAACCCTTAATAGGGAGACTTCAAAGGTTTACTTTGGCACAACACCACCAAAAGGTTGCCTACTAGTGATGTCGCGAACATTAAATTTTCCGTTCGCGAATGGCGAACGTGAACTTCCGCAAATGTTCGCGAACGGGCGAACCGGGGGAACCGCCATAGACTTCAATAGGCAGGCGAATTTTAAAACCCACAGGGACTCTTTCTGGCCACAATAGTGATGGAAAAGTTGTTTCAAGGGGACTAACACCTGGACTGTGGCATGCCGGAGGGGAATCCATGGAAAAACTCCCATGGAAAATTACACAGTTAATGCAGAGTCTGGTTTTAATCCATAAAGGGCATAAATCACCTAACATTCCTAAATAGTTTGGAATAACGGGCTTTAAAACATCAGGTATGATGTTGTATCGATCAGGTAGTGTAAGGGTTACGCCCGCTTCACAGTGACAGACCAAACTCCCCGTTTAACGCACCGCAAACAACTGGAAACAGTCCATTTGCACAACCGCAAACTCCCCATTTGCACAAGGTTGGATACCAAGCTAGCCATGTCCCGTTCCTTGTCCTCACTGATGTCATTGAAGGACTCTTCCTCCACCCAGCCAAGTACAACACCAAGGGTCCCCGAAAGGTGACAACAAGCCCCCTGTATTTTATTTTATTTTTTAAATGTACACTACTGTTACACCAGATAGGAGTTGCACTGGTGTGACACTGTGTCCTGGCAGGCCCTGAAACGCACACGTGTGAAGGAAACTGACTGCTTTTATATTACAGTCAAAAAAGTTTTTTGTTTTTTTTTAAATGCAAGCTATTGTGACACCAGATATGAGTGGTGGCACTGGGACCACCTTAAAAATATTGGATATCGCTAAAAATCATAATCACTATATACTTTCTCTACAAACCTCTAAAACGAACCAAACTACTCATCCATCCGCTATACCACTTTATCCCACCTAGAACTAGTGCCCAGTTAAAATACTTGACTCTTACTTACCCACACTCAGTCATGCCACACACATTTCACCACTACTCTCACTGAATCCCTCTGACTACGGCTAAATTCATCTTCTACATCAGAACACTACTCCTAAGATTGGGTTGTATCCATGTCTCGGGTCTTTCATTTAGAATAGGGGCAGCTTCGGTCTCCTTCAACACTGACACTCCAGTGCATATTATTAAAAGATTGGGCAGATGGAAATCCTCAGTCTACAACCGAAATATTCCTCATCCCGAGAAAGAAATGAGGAAAGCTTTTAAAGTTTGGCTTTGTAAATTTGATGCAATAAGTGTGTGTTTCTTTAATACCTTTTCACCCTCTTTGCATGAACCCGATTTACATATATTACTAATATGTTTCTGAACATATATATTATATTATTCACTCACTCACTCACTCACTCTCTGGGCCAGCCTAAGACATCATGCTGCCTAGGTCCAACGATAAATGACTATGGGGGGATAATGTATAATAAACACAGGTTACTGGCTATGGGGGGGATAATGTATAATAAACACAGGTTACTGGCTATGGCAGGGATAATGTATAATAAACACAGGTTACTGGCTGTGGGAGAATAATGTATAATAAACACAGGTTACTGGCTATGGATGGATAATGTATAATAAACACAGGTTACTGGCTATGGGAGGATAATGTATAATAAACACAGGTTACTGGCTATGGGGAATAATGTATAATAAATACAGGTTACTGGCTATGGAAGGATAATGTATAATAAACACAGGTCACTGGCTATGGGGAGGATAATGTATAATAAACACAGGTTACTGGCTATGGGAGGATAATGTATAATAAACGCAGGTTACTGGCTATGGGGGGGATAATGTATAATAAACACAGGTTACTGGCTATGGAGGATAATTTATAATAAACAAAAAAAAAAGAATGCAGCTTCAGAATTAATCTAAATTGTATGCTGTCTAGGAGGTGGGAGGGTCTGGGAGGGAGGGTCTGCTGCTGATTGGCTGGAATGTGTCTGCTGACTGTGAGGTAAAGGGTCAAAGTTTACTCAATGATGACGAATAGGGGGCGGACCGAACATCGCATATGCTCGCCATCTGTGGCGAACGCGAACATGCGATGTTCGCCAGGAACTATTCGCCAGCGAACCGTTCGGGACATCACTATTGCCTACCTCTGGTTTAATGTATGCCTCATAAGTGAGGTTGGGATTTGCTTGTAAGGCGGGCCTCCCTATCCAGATTTTCTTTGGTTCCATCGCCGATGGCAGGATCACACAAGTTTGGTGCAAATATACAAAAGCAGGTAAATATCATACTTATGGGTGTGGGGAATCTACCGTTCGTATTGATTTGTGTATTTTATATTTTTCCTTTCCGGAGTTATAGTATACGAACACTTTGCATTCAACTCCCGAACGAGTGCCACCCTGGTACCCCATTAGAATGTTCTCACCTAGTAACTTAAGTGCAAAACCGCAAAGAAAGTAATTAATTAATGCTTCCCCGGGGTGGCCACCATTTTATATAACCGGATGCACGTAATCAACAAAAGAGTGGCGGTCATTTTGTCTCCTGAACGTGGGCAGCGGTACTTGATCATCGAGTGCCTGGAACTCTTTTCGGCTAAGCACTTGAACGATCCCCGGTAAAGGTTAGAGTGCTACCCGTTCTGCTTCACGACCAACTATGCGAACGACGTTCGGGAGATAGGAACTACCGAACAGAGGTAGCATTCCTACCCTGAAATTAAGAGAATCCGTTGCATGGTGTTCGCACAGCAAAATCTGGGGAGAATGCAGAGTTTGAAATGCCTTTTTCGCAGTCTTTGTTTATTGAACGTCTCTATTTGCTGCATGTAGGAGATATCAATAACATGGAACAGGTAAACATTTTTTTTACCAGCAACATCATTAAAATACTAAATATTGCCAATTAAACCAGTGCTCCTCAACCCTCTATTCAAGGCACACCTAGTAATGCAGGATTTAGGGATTACCTGTGTGTGTCTAAGGTGTTTAGAAAAACTAAAAAACTAAAAACACCTTAGACTCTAATTTTTATTTTAGTTTTTTTATTTTTCTAAACAACTTAGACACATCCGGGTAATCCCTAAATCCTGGACTATTAGGTGTGCCTTGAGCAGAGGGTTGAGGAGCACTAAATTAAACCATGATCATTGGGTCTCTTGCATAGGATAGATCCCCCATCTCCCATTAAAGCTGGGCCTAATCTGTGATTTATTTGTGAATGGTTTGATGATGAGCTCAATAGGCCAATAAAGGCTACCAACAGCCATGTGCAATGAGGTTATTAACAGTTGAGAGGGGTGTGAATTACCCCATTATGTTCCTTGCAGACGTTGCTGTGTGTGTTTCTGTGAGGCAGTTTAAAACAGACATTTAATATATTCTGCACACGTGTATTTGTCACATTGTCCAGTTCACTGTTATATTGTAGTTACAGGGCTTAATTGCCTTTTAATTGGTGTAATTGATTAACAAGAAATGGTTAGTTGCTTCCACCTGTCATCAAGTCAAGGGAGGTGAATGCATTGTTTGCTCTGCTCATGTACAAAACTTAAGATTTTACATTTACTTTGAATTCTCACTTTAGTGCATAACACCAATTCACTAAAGTGAAAAGTGAATTCAATGTGAGTTTCAAATTTAAAGGAACACTATAGTCACCTAAATTACTTAAGCGAAATAAAGCAGTTTTAGTGTATAGATCATTCCCCTGCAATTTCACTGCTCAATTCACTGTCATTTAGGAGTTAAATCACTTTGTTTCTGTTTAAGCAGCCCTAGCCACACCTCCCCTGGCTATGATTGACAGAGCCTGCATTAAAAAAAAAACTGGTTTCACTTTCAAACAGATGTAATTTACCTTAAATAATTGTATCTCAATCTCTAAATTGAACTTTAATCACATACAGGAGGTATAGCAAGCTATTAACATAGCAGGGGATAAGAAAATCTTAATTAAACAGAACTTGCAATAAAGAAAGCCTAAAGAGGGTTCTCTTTACAGGAAGTGTTTATGAAAGGCTGTGCAAGTCACATGGAGGGAGGTGTGACTAGGGTTCATAAACAAAAGGGATTTAACTCCTAAATGGCAGAGGATTGAGCAGTGAGGCTGCAGGGGCATGTTCTATACACCAAAACTGCTTCATTAAGCTAAAGTTGTTCAGGTGACTATAGTGTCCCTTTAACCCCTTAAGGACCAAGCTTCTGGAATAAAATGGAATCATGACATGTCAGACATGTCATGTGTCCTTAAGGGGTTAATAATTTCAGAACTATTTTCTTATCGATCTGCCTTTTACCGTCTAGCTTCTGGCAGAACCATTGGCATGCTCCTTGACTCTCAGAAACGTTCGTGCCTTTGCAGTTAGAGTTTCTGCTGATGCACCCATTAGTGGAGTCATAGAATCCCATGGTCACAGCATTCCATGGGAATAAACACTGCCTGCAGCAAAATACAATATCACAAGTTTCGTGAGTCAACATAAATCATTTAGCAGTTCTAAATCACAAATGCTAAATACAGTGCCGAACTGTTAACTGTATGTACATTTTCTGCTTCACAATTTAATTGCAGCCACATTAACAACTTGCTGTTTTAATCTTTGTCATCTTTGTTTTCTTAATCTTTGTTTCAGTTTGGTTTTCAGATGACATATATGGCTATAGTTCTAGTAGATGAATCATTAACCTATGCAGTAATAAGTAACAGTGATTCACCGAGTGTCAGCTGACCGATTTTAGCCTATAACAGTGCTATTCCTGGTATGAATTGGTATGGCTAGAAGGAAGTGTGTAGACTTAGCCATTCCTCCAATGGGGGCTGTCAATACTTAACTTCTCAAAAATAGTTTGTTTAACATTGGAGGGACAGTATCCGGAGACTCTAAACCCTATAACGAAGTCATTGAGATGAAACAATTATGGTACCTACAGTGTCCCTTTAAGCTAGATATTTCCTTTTATTTCTTTGTGTTCGCCCACAATTCTTACACAAAACACTAAAATGAGAATTCAAAGTGAATTTGAAGGCCTGGGTAGCTCAAATGGAAGCGCCGTTGACTTAGAGAATTTTTACAGTTCAGATATTTTTAAACAAGGAAAACTAAGCAAGAATAGCAACAAGAGTAATGGATACCAGAAGCCAAAGCCAGACATCTCCACAGAACAGAGCAGGATGTGACACTCCCATGTTTACCGTGAGTTTACCAGATGAAGTTCAGCCTCTCTTCATCTGAAGAACTCAGTAATCAGGCTGTATGGGCAGAACTAACTGAGTTTGGTGTGTTCAGTTTATATGCTGTTCTACAAGAATAATGCCAGGAGAAGGGAGACTCCATTCAGAAGTATTCAAAGCAATAACTCTTTGGTGGGACGTACTCCAGATCGACTTGATGGCAACTGCACGGTACACGCAAGTAACAAGGTTCTTCTCTCTTCACCTAGACCATCAGTCTGTGAAATATATATTCAAATATAACTATCAAACCTTAGACATCCTTCGTATCCATGTGGCAAAAACTGAGATAATTACCTTCCGAAGATCGAGGGGAGTGCCGCTCGGTGATCTTCTGCCATGATGCCTGTTTTTTGCAGCATATTGGTGCACGCCGGCCGCTGAGGACCCACACAATTATATAGCCCCACGTCCGTCCATGGTAAAGACAACATCACGCAAAAGACGCACACGCACGTTTTGGGGTAAAGGGCTAGGTACATCTAATCGGATCTGCAAGAGGGTTATTTAAACTCACTTATTCCTTAGCTCATTGCCCTGTCGTGGTTTCCCTTAGATGGTTATCTGAGAATGTGTTCCTGATCGTGTTTTTCTGTTTTTTTACTTTGACTTCGTTTTGATTTTGCTGATTTCTGCTACCCTTGACTTTTGGCTTTTCCTTATCGCTGTGTCTCGTTCTGTGTCCCTGACCTCGGCTAGTTTTCTGACTATTCTCGGGTATGTTAAGTCCGGCCATTCTAAGGCCCGGTAAGACGTTACCCTTAGTTCTAGTGTGTGATACTATTTTGCGTGCTGGATCAATATAATCCTGACAATACATGCAAAAAGTGTCCATAAATATATATGTCCATTTAATTTTATATTTAGAATGCCATGCAGCTTGTCTCACGAGTGGGTGTCCTCAACACTTCAGACAACTATTTAGTAGACAATATATCTGAAACAGAAGCACAAAGGTGCTTCCGTGGGATGGGAGGGTTATTAAATCAAAAATTAAAAAATAAGATAAAGGAGTCAAGACAAGGGTACTTACAAAGTGCCAATACCCCTACCTGTACTGTACTTGAAGATGCAGACAGTCACAGGGCAGTCTTGTCTGGGCTCAGCTCTGTCTTGCAGAGCGTTCTACAGATCTGGCAAGATGCCACCGCTACGCTGCGCACTGTAGCCGGCCACCGCGCATGTTGCTACTCACATCCGGCTCATGTTGATGCTGCTCACATCCGGCAGGCCGCTGCGCACTGTGCGGCTGCGACAGGATGAACCAGAACAATTTTTTTCCCTGGCTTGTGGATGGGTGCCGCCACGGCTCAAAGCGGCCCCAGGGCAGGCGGCCAGTATCCCAGTAGGCCAGTCCGGCCCTGGTTGCGTGACATGAAGCAGGCAGAGCTGCAGAAGCCAGATGCCAAGCTTCCTGGTCATTCATTGTCTGAAATCAGCTGCTGAGCCCTCTCTGCCAATAAATGACCCTCTGTGCAAAGGAATGACATTAGCCAAGCCAAAACTCTTTTTTGGCGGCTGGCATAAGGATGCACCTATGATACGGCTGGAGGTGGAATTATTACTGCAGGAGCAAAGGGGTTAAACTCTGTATTTGCAAAATTTCACAGGGAAACACTGCACAAAGCAACTCCAGGCACCATAACCACTTTAAATCACTGAAACCCTGAAGCCTATAAGGGGTTAACCATGCCTCCTCTGATCCAGTTTCCTTACTCTAACATGCTTCCGCAAGCATTATCTATTAGCAAATCTTTCAATAACTAGTAAAAAAATTATGTGAAAAATACAAAATTAACATTTCGTGCAATGACCCATAAATGCCTCCCTCCCCAACACTGGGCTACAGAAGGGAGCACACAATATAAAACAGGATATAAAATAGCCTTTGTTCATTAAATTAGTGGGAAAAAATGGCTCCTACTTTTCAGTGGGGATCACCTGAAAACCCTTTACACATAATTACATTATTTAACCCTACACCGAGCACTTCTACAGTTAAATATTGAGTTCCATCAACCTTTTCAGGGCATTTGTAGAGAACTCCTTTACAAATATAACCTGACATCTGCAAATCATTTAAACATCTAATAACGCCTAGTCAAAGCATCGGGCATGTCTATAGTGGTAGTACAATTGGGTATTGTTTCATGTATTGTATTTTAAACAGACTGGCTTCACATTGAGCGATCAGCACAGTTTACACGTTACAGCTAACTCTGCAAACCTTGGATGTTAATATGGATATGGGCTTCATCTAGGATAAAAAAAAGAAAGTTGTTAGGGAGCTTGTTCATGCAGATTCAAATCACCACGAGCGCAAATATAGATTAATACAAAATTGTATGTTGGTAATAAAAGGAATAATTGCTTTCTTTGCAGCTGTAACAATTTTCTTTCTTGGTAAAAAATCTTTGTCAGCAAAGCCTTGCAAGAGACCATATACCAGCACACAGGTTAGATTGAAAAATACCAGTATCATTTTATTCATCCGTGTAACAATCATAAAATATATCTACACTGCTATTCGGTCCTGGATGTAGCTATCCTTATGTATCTCTGTCTAGTTATATAATATACTATTAGATATGATATAATGAAATAAAAGTTGCGAGTGTTTACTTACTGTATAATTTCAAATATTTGCCAATTTATCATTGTGCGGATAATATGTAAAAAGGAAACTGAAAAAAATTAAGCGCAATCACTGGGCTTTAAAATTGTGCTAAATTATTGAAGGAACAATTAAATACACCTACTTAGAGGTCGACTTTTCAGTCCTTGTAGTGACAATGCAAGTTTGTATCTATTGGTGCATTAATGAAATAGAACCAGTTTAGGAGCATCAAGGATCTCTGTATGTTGGTTACCTGCATAAATTGCAAAACATTTGTTCATCCAACCATCCATCCATTTCATCCATCCTACTTCACCGCCTTGTTATTGTTATTTCATTGGGCAGATCTTTTTTTTTTAAATTCCATACCACACCGCTGATGAGATCATGTGATAAAAATTATACTGTATGGTTTGACTCCTCGTAGTGAAATCCGAGATTACTACAGTTAGTGCAACACCGGGACATACATACCATGAGCTGTCCAAGGTTTGTGGAAGTTACAAACCTGACCAGCTGTTATTCAGCAGGTCAATTTCAGTAATGTCAATTTCATCCAAATTTGCATGACATTGATTGTGTGATGGGGGAACTTCTGCACCAGCAATTTGTCAGCCTGGCTGCAGAAATTGGAGAACCCTCGGTTTGTGATAAATCAGTTGAAAACATTTAAACCCATCACTGAGGGACGAGGCGCACAGCCTCGCAGCACAATAATCTCTACAGCGGGATGCAGTGTTTTTCTGCTAGAAGAAAATATACGTAACGTTGATGTATTTTTAGAAGAAATTTACGCTATCACATGATTCTGGATTCATTCATTGCGCTATGGGACTCTCTAGTGTCACACCAACAACATCTTGATCTCCCAGAGCCACTACTGTCCTCATGGTTATATTTACTCTGTGATTTACTTTGTGCTTTACACATGTGTTTTTATTTACCTTTTGCAGCACCAGCTCACACACTAAGTTGTCAGTGCTATAGTACTAGCTCAATATAATGTTGGGTGACCAGTGGTTTTTCATCTCTGCCGATTTATCTCATGTCTTTTTGCTGCTCTCTACCTCGCTCTCTGTCTCAGTCTAAACCTCAGACACGTTTGCTATATTTGATTACTTTTATTATAATTTTTTTTGTAAATAACACTCATTATGCCGTGCCTTTTGTTATCATTTGATTGACATTATTGTGCTTGCACTGGCTGTTGTGGCATTGCGGGCATACCTGTATTAATCTGCACAACAAAAATAAAGAATAATAAAAAAAATCTCTCTCTCTCTCTCTCTCTATATATATATATATAGAATTAGAAAAAATAGTTTAGCACTCCACCTTACTGGTGTTACATGCCCGGTGCTTGTCAGCATTCATAGATTCACAATGTAGTGTAGATAGCACTCCAGGGACTTCCAATAGATAAAATAAAACATAACTTTTATTGCTCAGATACAAAAAAAAATATTTTTGTATCTGAATAATAAAAGTTACGTTTTATTTTATCTATTGGAAGTCCCTGGAGTGCTATCTACACTACATTGTGAATATATATATATATATATATATGTAAGTTAAAGAAGTCACCTGAATAACCATGTAATGAAATGATCAGATGCTTTACATAATAAATTCTCCAATGACAACAATCTATAGATACATAAAAAAAACAACAACTAATGATTGGATTAAAAAATAATGCTATTCCTGCCGGTCTCTTAATCTGAATTTAGTTACTTTAGTAGGAAATTAATTTACATACATTTAGATGCTCATGTATCATACTTTAGCCACTGGAGAATAATCTACACTAAATCAAAAACAGAGAATATGAGAATTCTGAGAACGGGAAAAAGCCAACATACTCGTTACATATCTGTGAGCCAGTGTGTACATGGTCTAACTTTCATTTGGCATTGCTTAAAGTCCCATGAACCTTATTCAGCTCTAAACTTCAGCCTCGTCTCATCACGTGACATAGCTTTGTAGGTCAATGTACAGGGCGGCACTATAATAGCCAGATAAGGAAGACATATTGAAAAGAATTAAAGGATATGTTTGACTTAGTCTTCATTAATTCAGGAATTACAGTGAGTTACAATGTCTTCCCAAACCCAACTCTGTTTTATTATCATGGATATGACTGATATACCATTTCTTGTTCCATTCCATATTATTCTTCAAACTATCCAGTTCCTTTCTTTAGTTGTCTGCAGATTTTGCTGCCTAGTGTTAACCAGAATCCTTTTTTTGGGGGGGTGCAGCTATCTGGGCTTCATTTTGTTTCTTTAGCTGGCATGACCATCTCATACGTTCCCAGCTCTAAGGCAACACTAACTGGAATGTACAAAAGACAAGAGGTCCTCCATTTATTCAAGGATATAATATTTAATGTGTGTTAAAGCTTGCTGGTCTTAGGAGAAATTGGAATGCAATTGCAATTAAAAAAAAACATTTCAAATTGAGATTTTCATCAGGTTTTGGATAAACAGCAGAAACGTGTTTGAAAGGTTGAATTTGATGGGCTTGAGTCTTTTTTCAAGCCATATTACAATCAGTGGTGCAACTAATGAAGTGAGGAACCTGGTGCAAAGATAAACTGCGAGCCCCCATTTAGAGTAGGGGTGGTCTAAGCCAGATCTACATCTCCTATACACCTCCCACAATGCTTTGCCAGCTGTGGATTTGGCCATCCTTGCTAGGTAGTATTTGTTTGCATTGCATGTGTGTGAATGTAGACATATTTTTGTATAACACAATAAAATAAGGTATAAAAGTTATACCAAACAAGTGGAGCGCTCTAAACAGTGGAGGGGTTTACTCACCCCTTTGGTACAGTGACAGTCTTGAAAAACTTGAATGTACATATAAAAGGGAACAAGAAAAAGATATAGTGCAGACG
The DNA here is from genome assembly GCF_036172605.1 of Pelobates fuscus. Lineage (NCBI taxonomy): Eukaryota > Metazoa > Chordata > Amphibia > Anura > Pelobatidae > Pelobates > Pelobates fuscus. The sequence goes on from NC_086322.1 coordinate 83,396,613, forward strand.
GTTTCCCAAAATAGACAATTGATGGTAAAAATGACTGAAACCAGTCACATGGACAGGAGCCTATGTAATATTGGCTCCGTAAAAGGATCCTTTATGCTCTTTGGGCAGCAAAACACCCCTTTATCCCAGGCAGTATCCCTCCAGGAATATACAACGAGAAAGAAAGCAGAAAAGCAACTGTGTAGAATAGCACATACTATATTAGTATTGAAAATGTAAATAGTTGCGCTCACCTTCTCCAGAGCCCTAAAATCCCGGCTCTGAGGTTGATAAACAATGTGCTACTTTTGGGGGGGAATAGCACTCTCCCCAATGGAGTTCCTGACGGTTAGAAAGGACTTTGGACTAAAGTATAAAATAGTAATGTATAAATTTATTGACAATGCAGTAAAAACAAAATAAATACGTACTAGAAAGTAAAAAATCCAATTAAAGTCCAATAAAAAGTCCAGAATAATCAGTTAAACGTGTTTCACTCTATGAACTTCCTCAGTAGCTGTATGTTTTTGTATAAGTATAAAAGAGCAGGTTGGTGTATTTTTGAGTAGCAGAAGTGTATTTTTGAGTAGTATTGCTGTTTAAACGCAGGGCTGTGTTTCTACTGCTGGTGTTTGCTTGCAAGGTTATGTTTGTGTGCAGTGTTGGTGTCTGAATGCAAGGGTGTGTTTTTATAGAGTTGTTGTTTGCCCACTGAGCTTGTTTTGTGTACAGTGTTGGCGTTTGAATGTAGTGGTGTTTATGCATAGTCTTAGTGTTTCAGTTAAGTGGTGTTTTTGTATATAGTGTAGGCATTTGAATGCAGGGTGTAGTATTGGTGTGTGTAGTGCTGACTTTTTAAAGCAGGGTATAGTGTTGGTTTGTGTGTAGTTTTGACTTTTTAATGCAGGGTGTAGTGTTGGTTTGTGTGTAGTGTTGACTTTTGAATTCAAGAGTGTATTTGTTTAGTGTTGGCTTTTGAATACAGGTGTGTGTGTTTTGTGTAAAGTGTTGGTGTTTGCATGCATGCATGTAGTGTTGATGTTTGCTTGTGTGTGGCAATACATGTGTTGGCATACATATATTGCCACAAACACATAGTGATGCACATTACCACACACACACTGCCAATGCCACACACAAATGAGCACAGATACACTCCAGGAAATGCACACATTCACACAGACTGGCACACATGCACAAATACACTGACACACACTCAGATACACAAACACTGAAACCCATACACAGATACACAAACAGATCAACAAACACTGACACATATGCACAGGTATACACATATAAATCCACAAACACTGACATATATGCACAGATATATACATATAGATCCACAAACACCGGCACATGCACAGATACATACACCAATGCACTATGTAGATATACTCACCCTCACTCCAGGTCAAACTTTCCCTCCTGATATGTGCACCTTAAATGTCTCCCCTGGGCCCTGGTGAATCTGCCTGCAGCCTTGGCTCCTTTTGTTTTGAACTATCGGCGGTGCTGATCAGGGGGCCAGGAAGGACACTATGGTGCCTGGACCCTTGATCAGCTGGGGTCATTGTGCCATGGCAACAGCTGCACATAAGTAGTACTGCACCTGATTACAATGCAATTATGTAAACCAGGGCACAACAGTTCTTCTTGCCACTAACCAGTGAAGTGGTGAGTAACTTTTAGGCCTGTCTAGTAGCGTTGGACTGGAAATTTGGAGCTATTTAACCAAATATTAACTTATTATACTTGTAAATTAAGATGCAACATACCCTAAAAAGATAAATCCATGCAATAAATGTGCTCAAAAATATTGCAAACATATCACATTAAATATAAAAAGGACATAATCATTAGAACCATATTCATTAAAAACCGAATAAGCTTTACTCTGGCACATGACCCAACTTGTTTTCTCTACAAAACTTCTTTAAATAAATTATCTATTGGAGTAGAGATTTACCACTTAAACCATCACCTGAATGGATATGCTAGTTAATTAAAGTTTACACAGTTCTTAACTGCACAAAAGTATAAGAAATAACTCTATATCTATTAACAATAAGTAGCTAAAGGCCACTAATTAAATCATGTAAGCATCGACTTTGACCAGGGCTTGACAAATTTGTTTGGAATCTAGGAGCCAGCTAAAAAAAGTTAGGAGCCAGATTTTTTAAAACTAGCTAGGTTAATTTACCTGAAATATACAATTCGTAAAGGGACACTATAGTCACCAGAACCACTACAGCTTAATGTAGTTGTTCTGGGGTCTGTAGCCTGTCCCTGTAGCCTTTTCAGAGAAAAGGCAGTGTTTACATTGCTGCTTAGTAATGTGGTGGAATTTCGGTGAATGTAAATTTAGTAAGCCAAGATTTCCATGTGGCATATGTGTATGTTGTGTCAGTTAGTTAGCTACACGTAGCTGGGATACTGTCATCAATGTAATGAGCATGTGCAGGAATGCAGGAACTGAAATTGCACTTATTTCCTTTGTCTTGGATGGGCCATGTGGTTTGACCAGATGTACAAGTCTATATTCTGCTCATTGATTGGGTAAAGGTATATGTGGGTGTAGCTATTAATGGGAGGAGTTATAGTGCTATATAAGGAATGTACACCATGTGTTGCTCTCTCAGATCTGTTTGGAACGTTAGTTCAACTGAGACCCGATTGGTATGTTAATAAAGACTTCTTACTTCCTGAAGACCTGCATCCATCTCTCTGTGTTTGGCTTCTGCTAGTTACATAGTTACATAGTTAGATAGCTGAAAAGAGACTTGCGTCCATCAAGTTCAGCCTTCCTCACATTTGTTTTTTGCTGTTGATCCAAAAGAAGGCAAAAAAAAAAACCCAGTTTGAAGCACAATTTTGCAACAAGCTAGGACAAAAAAATCCTGACATGCGCACAGTCGATTATTCGGCAGGTGCGCTGTTTACCCCAACCCCCCAATAACTTACAGACACCGTATTTCTGTTGGAATATAAAAGTCCACAGCTTTATTTATTATTATAAACAAGGTAACAAATCCACCCCCCACCGTACATAAATTACCCCCGGCAATGACCCCGCCCAATAACAATAAATAACATTATAAATAACAAATAACACATAACACATGGCCTACCAAAGAGGCCCCATATCCATAACTTTTTTAACTGTAGGGGTGTACCGAGACCCCCCTACACCACCTGGTTCGGAGCCACCGATGAGCTCGAACCCACAAACCATTTCACACTCCAGTCTAATCCAGCCTAACCAATTTATACTCCTCCTACCTTCCAATTACCCAAGCCCTATCCCGCCGCTGTGACCAAACGGGAACTCCAAAACAACAGGGAGGGTGGGAGGGACAATTACCAGGTAAGTGTCAGTTTAGTTAAAATGTCCCTTACTCATAAAATGTCTGCTTAATATACTCCTATTTTCCAACCCCCATTTACCAATAACCACGCCCCTTTAACTGGTTACTCCCCTGCCTACTCCTGGCTCTGTCAAGGCCCACTCCCCTGACTGCGCTGTTCCATGGGCTTCATGACATGCGCACAGTCGATTATTCGGCAGGTGCGCTGTTTACCCCAACCCCCCAATAACTTACAGACACCGTATTTCTGTTGGAATATAAAAGTCCACAGCTTTATTTATTATTATAAACAAGGTAACAAATTGGGGTCATTGCCACAAATGTAAATTTACCTCTACCCCCCACCGTACATAAATTACCCCCGGCAATGACCCCGCCCAATAACAATAAATAACATTATAAATAACAAATAACACATAACACATGGCCTACCAAAGAGGCCCCATATCCATAACTTTTTTAACTGTAGGGGTGTACCGAGACCCCCCTACACCACCTGGTTCGGAGCCACCGATGAGCTCGAACCCACAAACCATTTCACACTCCAGTCTAATCCAGCCTAACCAATTTATACTCCTCCTACCTTCCAATTACCCAAGCCCTATCCCGCCATAGCAAGAGACTTGAACCCTTAATGTCTCGAGCGACCCCCACCACACATAAATAGGGCTTTGGAAATACCTTCCTGGAAACCTAAATTTAATAGATCACACCCCACCTCAGACAGGTGCACACCATCCCGCCTAAAATAACCGGGCAACCCGCCCTCCAATTCAAAGTGCCTCACTGGGACCCCCCCTATCCTCCTAATAAAGACAGACATGGCCTTGTTTACTTTACCTCGGCAACGTGCCACAGCCGCCGGGTCCCTGGCATGCCTCCAGTTCAACCGCGGCACCATCTCAGACCACACTATTGTAACTCCAGGGACCAGTGCCCTCACCCTATCCAGGTTCCTCTTCATTCTCCTGACCAACACCTTCTGGGGGACCAAACCTAAGTCATTGCCCCCACCGTGTATCAAAAGTATATCCGGGGCAAACCCCCTAGACAACATCCCAAAAATCTCCCCACTTATGCTCTGCCATCTGAAACCCCGAAAACCAAACCACCGAAGGTCCACTGTGTCCAGAAGAAAACCCAGTTGTGTGCCTTGTCTCCGAACTGCGGCCCTCTTCTCCGCCCAGTAGACAAACGAGTGACCCACCAGCCAAGCGACCAAGCCTGAAAGGAAACAAATTCAGTTAACCGGCAGAGCACCCTTTACCCACATCCACAACATTCCATTCACACCAACCTTTCCGGCCTTACATATGCACGGAACCTGATGGATTCCCATCTCCCAATCTGCTTTATCCGCTCCTCCCCCAGCCCGAGACGCGCCGCCTCAGTCGCAGCCCCGATACGGAAGGAGTGCGTACCAAATTGTCCGGGCTGCAAGCCCAATCTCGTCAACCCCATGCGGAAGACTCGCAAGAACTGAAAGCGCGACAGCGCTTTCCCATCCTCGTGAATCAGGAAGCAACCACCAACCTTCGGGCGAATCTGCAAAAACACGTCCCCACACACTACCGGGCACACCGGGGACCCTGGTAGCGAGGACAGGACAATTTTCTTACCCTTTCCGAAGACGTCCGTCTTCGAGCGCCGGAGCCAAATCACGACCTTGTCCTGTTCGATAACCACATCCTCATACCGGAGGCCCGATGCCCCCGACCTCTTGGCGCTCACCAATTCGCCAATACGAAAGGCCCCAAAGAAAGCCCATACGAAAGCCACAGAGAACAAAGTTACCTCAAATGCCGAACTGCACACTTCGCTCAACAACCCCACCAACCCTTGAAGGGTGGCAAAGGACACCGGCCTCCTCGTATCCACGGACCTCCTGCCCTTCTTGAAACCCTTCAAAGTTTGCTTCACCAAAAAATGTTTTGTCAAGTCTTCCCACCCGTTAAACTTGAACAGGAAAGCTAACGCAGACATGTAGCGCTCCACCCTAGAAGGGGATGACCCACCTGCCACCAACCTGCAAAGAAGCCACAACAGCGTATCCAACCTACCGGCTGCGGAATCGCCTGCTCCCGCCTGGGACATCATTTCCTCCCATTCACTCCAAACCTTTGTATAAGCGGCCCAAGTCCCCGGTGCCAGCGAGCTCCTTATGTATCGCCCAAGCACAACGTCCCGAGCCGCCACATCTCCTCCGGGCACGCCCGCCCTGTCGCTTGCGCGTCCGGTGCTGCTTCCCGGAACCGCTCCCACTGCGCACGAGACAGAGCGTCAGCGACCACATTCAGCAGACCCGGCACGTGCCGTGCCCTGAAGACAATGTTCCAAGACATACACAAGAGCACTAGCTGCCGCAACAACCTTACCACTGGAAGGGACGAAGCCGATAGACTATTAATTACCTGTACCACTGCCATATTATCAGAGTGGAAGATAACTTTCTTGTCCTTGAGCTCCTTGCCCCATAGCGATACCGCTACCACAACTGGAAAAAGCTCCAAAAAGGCGAGGTTCCGAATCAAGGGGCTCTCGGACCAAGCCTTAGGCCAAACCTCGGCACACCACTTGCCCCCAAGGTAAGCCCCAAAGCCAACGCTCCCCGAGGCGTCCGTAAACAGCCCGGCGTCGCCAGATGCCTTCATCGCATCCCTGAAAAACACCCGCCCGTTAAATTTAGTGAGGAAGCGGTCCCATATGTCCAAGTCCTCTCTCATGCCTACAGACACCCTGATGTAATGACTTGGCAGTTGAACACCACAGGTAGCCCTAGCCAGCAATCTACAAAAAACCCTACCCATAGGGATCACCTTACAGGCGAAGTTAAGGCTGCCGAGCAAGGACTGCAGTCCCCGAAGCGTAACTTTCCTAGCGCCCTTTATCGCGTTCACCTGCTGGCGGAGCACCCTCAACTTCTCCTCCGGCAGCCTACATTCCCCCACGACCGAGTCGATTTCCAGCCCTAGAAAACTCGGTCGGGCCCACTGTCTTGTCCTCCGCCAGAGGAATCCCAAACTGTTGCGCTATCCTCTGAAAAAACCGCAGTATTTGGGCACATCTGTCGGACCCAGCCGGGCCCACACACAGAAAGTCGTCCAGGTAATGGACCACCGTACCCCCACCCGTTTCCTTACGCACTACCCACTCCAAGAACGTGCTAAACTTTTCGAAATACGCACATGAGATGGAGCAACCCATGGGTAGGCACAGGTCCACGAAAAACTTACCCTCAAAAAGGCACCCCAACAAATGGTGACAGTCTGGGTGGATAGGAAGGAGCCGGAATGCTGCCTCCACATCCACCTTCGCCATCAAGGCCCCTCGCCCTGCTCTCCGAACCAACTCGACAGCATGGACGAATGATGCATACGATACGGAGCACAGGGCCTCATCGATGTCATCATTTACTGACGCCCCTTTCGGGAATGATAAATGATGAATCAACCTAAACTTACCCGCCTCCTTCTTGGGGACTACCCCTAGCGGGGACACCCTCAAGTCAGGCAACGGCGGAGCCTCGAACGGCCCTGCCATCCTACCCAGTTGCACCTCCTTCAGCAACTTGTAGCGCACAACTCCCGGGTGCTCCCCCACCGACTTGAGGTTACTGCATAACCTCCCCACATCCCTACTCTGAAACGGTATTGAAAAACCCTCCGTAAAGCCTTGCCATAAGAATTCGGCGTCCTGATGGTTACCGTACTGTTTTAGCCACGGCAGCATCTCGCCTACTTTCACCGGGGTTGCCCCCCGCGGCAGCGGAGGGGGCCGACGCTCCATTGGCTCCCACTCCTGGTGCAGGCTTACCTCGCTTAAAACACCGACTGGCTCCATGGGCCCCCCCACAACCGGAGCACTCGTGCTTAAACCGGCACGACGTTCCCCACTTGCATTGGCCCTCGTTAAAGAGCCAACAGAAGCCTTTCTTTTGCCCGGCCGATGCAGGTCCCCCAGGGGCCGCACCGGCCGTCCCGTGAAAGGGCGCAGCCTTCTGCGCCATCATGAGCCGCATCCAGAGGGGAAGGTCCATTTGATCCCACCGCATGCTGGGATTCGCCGCTAACCTCTGGCGAAATTGTTCGTCGTACCGCCACCAGGCGACCCCGCCATAAGTCCGGTACGCTTCCCCAATCCCGTCTAGGTAGCAAAACAGTTGGGAGCATTTTTCCGGCGACTTTTCCCCTATCACGCTGGCCAGGATACAAAAAGCCCTTAGCCAGTTCCCAAATGTTTTGGGAATCTTCCGATACCTACGCTTTTTCTCCTCCTCTTCCTTCTTCGCGTCCTTCTTGTCCTCCTCCTTCATGTCTAAGAACTCCTCCAGCGGGAGTAAGGAAAAAACCTCCACAAACTCACCCTTCCAAATTTTCTCCTTTATGTCCATTTTTAGATGACAACCTAATGGGCCCGAGAAAGACACGTGCACGTTTTGCCGCGCAGCGTCGGTAATTTCGCCCCCAATACCAACCTTCTCCCCTGACTCCTTAATAGTTTCGGACACAGATAACCCCACCTCGCTATCCTGTGCTGGACCCACGGCCCTACCCGGTGACCCTTGGCCCCTCTCACACGTCCACACTCTCCCAAACTGAGGTGAAGCCATTTCCCCACCCGCCCATGAGTCTAAGAAAGATTTTAAACAAGTCAATAGTGTTCCTGCGTGTGGTGCAACAGTTGACTCACCGCCTGAGCCCGAAGCCGCAGAAGGCCGTGGGTTCGTTTCCCTTCCGTCCGCCATGCTTGGCTCTGGAGCATCCAATTGGCGCCGACTCCTGTCAGCCTGGCCCTGCCTCAGGACCGCGGGTGTAGTGCTGCGAGACCTGCAAGGAGAACGACACCTGGGTAGTGTGTCCACATGATCACATACCCGCCCAACCTCCTTATGCTCCTGCCTGTAGTTCCGCACCATGTCCCGCCTCCCTGCCTGGCCCTCCCGGCCGAAAGCGCTGCGCCGCTGACCTGGCGAGCTCCTGCCTGATGACCCAGACGCACTGCGCCGCTGCCTCCCCTTCCGTTCCCCTGAAACCGATCTCCTCCTGCTAAGCCTGCTTGTTGACCTGCTCCTCTCTCTGCCCCTCCACCCGTCAGCCTGCCTCCTGTCATGCCTGGCACTGACGCCGCACTGCTCCCTGCTGCGATGCGGCCTAGGGCTACGCGAGAGACCCCGCCGTCCCCGGGAGCCGCCCCTGTGGCCCTCCCGCTCTCTCCCAGCCCGTCCTGTCTCCATGCCCTGGGCTGATTCCTGGGAGCTATCCCGACCCGCTGAACCTGGCCCCTTTTGGGCCGCCTTGTGAACTGGGGATTCCACTTGTCTGTCCTGGCGCCTCCGGTCCGCTAAAGCCGCGGCCCTGCCGGCCCCAAGGTACCTGGCTGGGCGGACCCGCCGTCTGTGTCCCTTGTGCTGCACCTGGCCCCACTAGAGGCCGCCCCCGTTGTGTCCCCTTGCACAGGGGCTCCCCCTGCCATCAGGGGGACCGCCTGATCTCTAGAGGCCTCCGCTCTGCCCCCCGCCCGCTGCCCGGCCCCAGCGCCATTCCCTGACTCACCGGGCCGCATCTGCTCGCTGCTTCCTCCATCCGATCCGCTCTGTGTCCTGGCTCCAGCCGCAACCGTCCCGCCTGCCGCCTCCCGGCGGGGCGAACACCGCGTGGTAGGCCTCGGCCTAGCTGCTGCCCGCGCCCGGCCAGCACCGCGTCGAACAGACGGTGCCGGCCGCGGTACCTCCACTCCGCTGGGGCCCGCTACCTCATCCAGGGCCCCAACAGACTCCGCTGACGGGCTCCTCCGTCTGCCGACTTCGGGCTCCATGCCTGGGCTCAGCCGCTGGGGCGGTCTCGCCCTCCTCATGGAACGCCGTGCAGCCGCCGCAGGGGTTGTAGGGGGGGGGACCCTGAGCCCCCAGTTGCTCATGAAGCCAGGCCAGTCCTCTATCCCGCACAGCAGCTCTCACTCCCTCCAGGATTTCTTCCATTGATGCCATGATCTGAAAGACAAAAGAAAAAACCAACACAGACCTGCCAAAAACAATTACCAGGTAAGTGTCAGTTTAGTTAAAATGTCCCTTACTCATAAAATGGCTGCTTAATATACTCCTATTATCCAACCCCCATTTACCAATAACCACGCCCCTTTAACTGGTTACTCCCCTGCCTACTCCTGGCTCTGTCAAGGCCCACTCCCCTGACTGCGCTGTTCCATGGGCTTCATTCTTGACCCCAGAATGGCAGTCAGATTTATCCTTGGATCAAGCAGTTATTACCCTACATTGAAGGATTATATCCTTGAATATTCTGTCTTTGCAAGTATGCATCTAGTAGCTGTTTGAACATCTGTATGGACTCTGATAAAACCACTTCTTCAGGCAGAGAATTCCACATCCTGATTGTTCTTACAGTAAAAAAAACCTTTCCTTTGCCTTAGACGAAATCTTTTTTCTTCCAGTCTAAACGCATGGCCTCGTGTCCTATGTAAAGTCCGGTTTGTGAATAGATTTCCACACAATGGTTTGTATTGGCCCCGAATATATTTGTATAATGTTATCATATCCATTCTCAGGCGACGTTTGTCTAAACTAAATAGGTTTAAATTTGTTAACCTTTCTTCATAGCTGATATGTTCCATTCCTTTTATTAATTTTGTAGCCCGCCTCTGCACTTTTTCTAGTGCCATGATATCCTTCTTTAGAACAGGTGCCCAAAATTGCACAGCATATTCAATATGTGGTCTTACCAGTGATTTATAGAGAGGCAAAATGATATTCTCGTCCCGAGAATGAATGCCCTTTTTCATGCATGACAATACCTTACTGGCCTTGGCCACTGCTGATTGACATTGCACATTGTTGCATAGTTTGTTGTCTATAACAATTCCCAAGTCCTTTTCGTGTGTTGTTATCCCTAATTCACTTCCATTAAGGGTATACGTTGCTTGTGTATTCTTTACGCCAAAGTGCATAACTTTGCATTTTTCAACATTAAATTTCATCTGCCATTTGAGTGCCCAGTCCTCCAGTCTATCTAAATCATTCTGCAGCAAAGTAATATCTTGCTCACATTGTATTATTTTACAAAGTTTTGTGTCATCTGCAAACACTGAAACATTTCAATGCTGTCTTCAAGATCATTTATAAAAATTTTAAATAGAAGGGGTCCCAGAACAGACCCCTGAGAGACACCACTTGCCACCTCTGTCCAGCTTGAAAATTTACCATTAACGACAACTCTTTGTATTCTGTTTTTAAGCCAATGTTCTACCCAAGAACAAGCATTTTCATCGAGACCGATTTCCTTGAGTTTAAACACTAATCTTTTGTGTGGAACTGTATCAAATGCCTTGGCAAAATCCAAATAGATCACATCCACTGCAACACCCTGATCTATACTTCTACTTACTTCTTCGTAGAACGCAATCAAGTTTACTCGGTAACAGTAACACCTCTAGTGACAGTAACTCAGAATCCACTAGAGAGTCCTGTGTCAGCTCTGCATGGAGGTGCTGAATGTTACATATAGAAAACATGTGCAATATCCTCCCAATGCTTTCCAATAGGAAAGCATTGGTTTAGCGGAGATCTGAAAGATTGATTATCTCACCCATGAAGGCAGGACAAGCTGCAGAAAACTGGCATGGCGTGGGAAAAAAGGTGAGTCAAAACACCTCTCTCGTGATCGGAGGGGTGCAGGTACCTAAACAGACACAAGAAGACCCACTCTGACAGACACACACACACACACTGACAGACACACACTGACAGACACACACACACACACACACTGATAGACGCGCACACATACACACTGACGGAGAGAGACGCACACATCCACACTGACGGAGAGAGACGCACACATACACACTGACAGAGAGAGATGCACACATACACACTGACGGAGAGAGATGTGCACGCACTGACAGGGAGAGAAACACACACCGACTGGGTAAAACTAAAATTCTGAAAAAAACTGTAAACATTTTCCTTGCTGCTTTCAGCTTAGAGGGAACGGTCACTTCTCTGGAATTCATACCATTGAATAAAACATTGAAAAATCACCCATAACTTATGTTGGCTTTTTTCATTGGCAGCTCCATTGTCTTTTAAATTTACATGAAAGATTTAATGAATTACATCATAATAGCTGTGGCTATAGCAAAGTTGGAAAGGTTTTTTTTTTTTTGTGGCTATTGCTGCCTAAATGTTCCCATTTCATTTTTAATTTACTACAAATAGGACTTAAGTGAATAAACCCCAATTATGTTTTTCATGCTGATGTCCTTCCCAATGATGGTCTCAATGCACATACTTCTTGTTCTTTGTTTAGATGTGTCTAGTTTTTATATAATGCCACGTGCCTTGTTGTGATACCCCTTGTTACTTTGTCCGGTATCATCCGTGATCTTATGCAGCTTACAGTCTATCAGTCGCCTTATTCAATTATAATATTTCCAAAGCCTTACTCTATTTATCCACGATATTGACTTGAAATAATTTCACATTAATTGTCTTTTTTCCACATACACTTTTTGTTGTTTCTAAAATACGTATAGCTGAAACTTAGCTTCAATTATTTGATATGAGACTCTGCAAATAGATTTACATTTATTTGCTAAATACTGATGAATAAAAAAACTGATTGGAATTCTTTACTGGAATTATTAAAGCCAGGGACTGGGAAGTCGCATATCCTAAATTATACATTAGTACATTAGTACACGTATTTTAGTGCATTTTTTTCTTTGCCATGTTTATTCAGTAGATGTGCCCTCTAAAGTGGGCAAAAATTATAATTAGGTACGCAGGCCGCGAGAGTTAGAGACAGGAGCTGAGGGGCGGGATAGTGAGAGTGTGCTGTGGGCCCCCTCTGCAACAAACAGGTAGCCATGGTCTTGCAGCACACTCTCATACACTCTGTCTTCACTATACACACTGCTTTCACTACACAAACACACACTACATCCACTACACAAACACACACTGTGCATTCACTACACACACACTACATCCACTACACAAACACACACTCTGCATTTATACACCTCATACATTACACAAATGTACAATCTGCATCCACTATACACACTGCATCCATTACACACACACCACATCCATTTTACACATGCACTCTGCATCCACTACACACATTCTACATCCACTATACACACACATCACAATCAGTACACACACTGCATTCCTGGGGGCGGACTCGGGGGCAGGTCCCGGGGGGGCTCAGACCTTGAGCTGTGTCAGGGCCCCTAAAATGTATGATGGCAGCCCATATATATGTAATATACCTGAACAATAATGCATGTGTTTTTAGGTAGGAAATTAGTCAAATTGAACAGCAAAAGCATATGTGAAGAAGGCTGCACTTGATAGACGCAAGTCTCTTTTCAGCTATGTAGCTATGTAGCTATGTAATTGTTTTATTTCTACTTCTGTATTTTAGAGAGACTGAATTAAATGCAGACAGAATAGTATTTTTTAAATGTTTTTGTTCCAGTGGTGATAAGGAAAAGAGGATAAAAAAAAAGGCAATGACAAATTTATATGATGAAACACAAACATCTAATGATACCTTAGAGCAGGGGAGGGCTGGCAGCCTTAAGCCTGGGGGGCAAAACCAGTCAAGTGGCCCATTGCGCCACCAAATCAGTTCACCATCCATGCCCACCTTTTCCTGGTTTTATAACGGATATTGATGTTCTGCTAATCAGTAGCTCTTTGCCATACCCGCTCCTTCACGGCTCTGACTTTCAATGTTGTCAGAGCACAGGCTGAGAATCTCTGAGCCTGTGCTTTGACTCACTAACTGAGCGCCGGAACCACGAGGGAGAGGATATGATCTGACTGCACCTACTGCTGGTGCGCACCAGTGGACCACCAGCGAATCGTTTAAATTAAATATGCTGGTGTACCCAACTTGTGAGCTGTGTTGGCCGCCGGGCGCCTCTATTGTCATGGCACCCTGCGTGACCACACAGCTTGCCTACCCCAACGGCTGGCCCTGCTGACACACACTGATGTTACTACTTAGACATCCCTCAATATTAATACAGAGATGAGAGTAAACACCAATAAACTGTGGAAACAGAGCTGATCCCCCAAATTTATAAAGGTTTGCTTAGAGGATTTATTCAAGATTAAATCATGCCTCCTCCTCTCTCCCCCATGCGCTGCTCTGTAGGCTGGGAGGAAGTGAAGAGTAATCACAGTCTCCCAGCACAACGCCACCTGTGGCTGCATGGGGAACAGCTGTTTAATGTAATGCTTGCAGGACGGCCAGCTGCCGCAGAACCTCTTTGTTTCCGTCTCTGCAAAGGGCTCTAGGCACTGCTTGTTGTGAGTGTGAGCCACTGTAAATTAGGGGCGGAGGGCACTTGCACTGCGGTCAAGACGGGTCTGGGCAGGAGGAGAGTGCAGTGCAATCAGTGCACTCCCCTCCTGTGGGTCACCAGTAGACTGGTGCGCCTGCCCAGGATCAGAGCCGGTGCAAGGATTTTTGCCGCCCTAGACAAAATATAAATTTGCCCCCCCCATATGATCTGCCATATGAACTAACGCCAGTGCTGCACACAGTGTGTGTTTACATTAAAAAGCCTACAGGGACCAGCTATAGACACCAGAACCACTTCATTAAGCTATAGTGTCCCTTTAATGTGATGTAAATTATAGATTAGTGTCACTAATAATATACTAGATTGCCTACTTACAATTAGATGAGGATGATGATGGGCTGGAGTTTGGCTCCACTGGTCTGGTGTAGAACAGGACCTCTGGAGGCTGTTTGCAACTGTGGTCACAAAATTCAACGTTCTGGGAGAATTTGAAGCAGCTCCATTTTTTGGGGCCTCTTACACAGCTCAAGGTCTGGGCCCCAGTGCCTGACGGTGAGTATGCCCATAAGGCCCACTCATAAGTCCACTTATATGTTCCACCCACCCATGAGCTCGCTCACAGGGAGTGGAGTGTGTAGGGGATGTGTTATGTGTTATCTAATATGTGTGCTGATGGTATGTAGTGTATAGGGATACCAGTTTGTGCAGGTGATGCAGTGTGTTTGTGTGTAGTGGAAGCAGTGTGTATTTGTGTATGAGGGATGTATTATGTGTTTCTGGTTGTGTGTGAGGGATGCATTGTGTGAATCTGTGTTTGTATGCATAAGGGATGCAAGGTGTGTGTCTGTATGTGTGTGCATTGAGTGTAAGAGATGCATTGTGTTTCTGTGTGTATGTAAGAAAAACAGTGTGTGTGTGTTTGCATGTGTGTGTAAGGGTTTGCATTGTATGTTTCTGTGTATGTGTGCAAATGATGCATTGTCTTTGTGTGTAAGGGTTGCATTGTGTGTGTGTGTGTAATGGATGCATTGTGTGTTTCTCTGTGTGTAAGGGAAGCATGTTCTGTTTCTGTGTATGTATAGGGATGCATTGTGTGTTTCTGTGTATGTATAGGGGTGCATTGTGTGTTTCTGTGTATGTATAGGAATGCATTGTGTGTGTGTGCGCGTAGTGTTAAAGAGCTCCCTGTCTTGCCCCCTGTCCTATAGAGCTGTCCCTTCTGTCCCTTAGAGCTCTCCTCTCCCCCATCCTCCCCTAGCGGTCTCTTCTCACCCTTACCCACCCTCCCTGTGCTCTTCTCATCCCCCCTCCACCCTCCCTGTGTTCTTCTCACTCATCCCTCTGTGTGTTCTCACCCCCCCTGTGTTCTTCTTACTCCCCCCCCTTGTTCTGCTTACCCCCTTCTTCTTATTACTCCCCCCTTCTGCTTACCCCCCTTCTTCTTATTACTCCCCCCTTCTGCTTACCCCCCTTCTTCTTCTTACCCCCTCTTCTTCTTCTTACCCCTTCCTTCTTCTTACCCCCTTCTTCTTCTTACTCCCCCCTCTTCTAATTACTCCCCACTCTTTTTCTTATCTCCCCTCCTTCTTACTTCCCCCTTCTTCTTAGTCCCCCCTCTTATTATCCCCCCTCCCCTCTTCTTACTCCCCCCCTCCCCTCTTCTTACTCTCCCCCCTCCCCTCTTTTTACTCTCTCCCCCCCTCCCCTCTTTTTACTCTCCCCCCCCCCTCTTTTTACTCTCCCCCCCCCTCTTTTTACTCTCTCCCCCCCTCCCCTCTTTTTACTCTCTCCCCCCCTCCCCTCTTTTTACTCTCTCCCCCCCCTCTTTTTACTCTCTCCCCCCTCCCCTCTTTTTACTCTCTCCCCCCCTCCCCTCTTTTTACTCTCTCCCCCCCTCTTTTTACTCTCTCCCCCCCTTTTTACTCTCTCCCCCCCTTTTTACTTTCTCCCCCCCTCCCCTCTTTTTACTCTATCCCCCCTCCCCTCTTTTTACTCTCCCCCCCTCCCCTCTTTTTACTCTCCCCCCCTCTTTTTACTCTCCCCCCTCCCCTCTTTTTACTCTCTCCCCCCTCCCCTCTTTTTACTCTCTCCCCCCCTCCCCTCTTTTTACTCTCCCCCCCTCTTTTTACTCTCCCCCCTCCCCTCTTTTTACTCTCTCCCCCCTCCCCTCTTTTTACTCTCTCCCCCCCTCCCCTCTTTTTACTCTCTCTCCCCCCCCTCCCCCTCCCCTCCCCTCTTTTTACTCTCTCCCACCCCCCTCCCCTCTTCTTACTCCCCCCCTCCCCTCTTTTTACTCTCCCCCTCCCCTCTTTTTACTCTCCCCCCCTCTTTTTACTCTCTCCCCCCCTCTTACTCTCTCTCCCCCTCCCCTCTTTTTACTCTCTCCCCCCTCCCCTCTTTTTACTCTCCCCCCCTCCCCTCTTTTTACTCTCCCCCCTCCCCTCTTTTTACTCTCTCTCCCCCCCTCCCCTCTTTTTACTCTCTCTCCCCCCCTCCCCCTCCCCTCTTTTTACTCTCTCCCACCCCCCTCCCCTCTTTTTACTCTCTCCCACCCCCCCTCCCCTCTCCTCTTTTTACTCTCTCCCACCCCCCCTCCCCTCTCCTCTTTTTACTCTCTCCCACCCCCCTCCCCTCTTTTTACTCTCTCCCACCCCCTCCCCTCTTTTTACTCTCTCCCACCCCCCCTCCCCTCTTTTTACTCTCTCCCACCCCCCACCTCTCTTTTTACTCTCTCCCACCCCCCCACCCCCTCCCCTTCTTCTTTCCCCCTCCCCTGTAGGTGGCCGAGCTGAACTCCAGTCCGCGGTCCCAGCCGGAGTGATAGGAAGGTGCTCAGTGTGCACCTTCCTGTCAGTCCGGCCGGGTACAGGAAACAGAAACTCCTGTTCCGCGCGGAACAGGAGTTTCTGTTTCCTGTACCCGGCCGGACTGACAGGAAGTGCACACTCAGTGTGCACCTTCCCATCACTCCGGCCGGGACCGCGGACCGGAGTTCAGCTCGGCCACCTACAGGGGAGGGGAGGTGAGAAGCAGCTGCAGCCGTCTGAGCGCTCTTTACAGAGCGCTCGGCGGCTGCAGCATTTAAAGGGCCGGCCCGCCGCGGCCGGTCCTAAAAGAATTTCGGGCGGCCTGGGGGGCAATTGCCTCCCTGCCCCCCGGCCCAGCCCGCCCCTGCCTTAGAGAGAGTTCAGAGAAGGGCTACTAAACTGGTTCATGGATTGCAGGATAAAACTTACCAGGAAAGGTTAAAGGATCTTAACATGTATAGCTTGGAGAAAAGACTAGACAGGGGGGATATGATAGAAACATTTAAATATATAAAGGGAATCAACACAGTAAAGGAGGAGACTATATTTAAAAGAAGAAAAACTACCACAACAAGAGGACATAGTCTTAAATTAGAGAGGCAAAGGTTTAAAAATAATATCAGGAAGCATTACTTTACTGAGAGGGTAGTGGACGCATGGAATAGCCTTCCAGGTGAAGTGGTAGAGGTTAACACAGTGAGGGAGTTTAAGCATGCGTGGGATAGGCATAAGGCTATCCTTACTATAAGATAAGGCCAGGGACTTATGAAAGTATTTAGAAAATTGGGCAGACTAGATGGGCCGAATGGTTCTTATCTGCCGTCACATTCTATGTTTCTATGTTTCTAATATGTTTATGCAATACCAGAAGAGAACAGTAGGTGTCATTCAAGTAGCAAAACAGCTTTACATTTTTCTAAAACATTAAATACACTTAGGACTCAAATATATACATATTTGAATCAGAATTGGCTTGTGTTTCCACAGCTTTATCTGTTCACAAAAAGAGCATACAAATATCTATAAGATAGCAGAGAAGTACAACAATAGGTGTGGGTACAAAAACCTCATTAATCAATATGTTGCATTAACATTCTGGGTATTCCATCACCCAAGAGGTATTTCTAAAAATTGATTACAATTTGCCGTTTAGACTTGATATTCAGTGGGCATACTGGGCATTCAAACTGCCTACTGTTGATGTTGACATATGAATTCACAATTTGACCATGCGATGGATTCCTCCAACCCTTAGTTCCAAACAAAATAAATATTTAAACAAGACACTTTTAAGATATTTTTTTCCATTATTCTTCACAGGCGCTCTTTATGTACCTTTACTACATAATTCAAACTTAAATGGATCCTCTAGTGCCAGGAAAACAAAGCCGTTTTCCTGGCACTATAGGGTTAATAGGTCCCCCCCTCTCTCGTGCCCCCCTTCAGCCACTTACCTGAATACAGCACCGATGTCCCTCGGCACTGAATCAGGCTCCGCCCACGCTCCTCCCCTGCCGACGTCAGTTGGCGGGGGAGACATACATAATGTGCATGCGCGGCAATGGCCGCGCGTGCATTAGACCTCCAAATAGGAAAGCATGCTTTCCTATGGGGAAAATCTGACGCTGGAGGTCCGTAAGGGTCCTAATGTCCGTTAGGATTCCAGAAGCGCCCCAGTGGCTGTCTGGCAGACCACCACTGGGGGCAGACTTAGAGCTGCAATGTTTAACAAACAGCTGTGTGTGTGTTAGGGGTGCAGTTTGTGTGTGTGTGTGTGTGTGTGT
Organism: Pelobates fuscus; assembly: GCF_036172605.1. Classification (NCBI taxonomy): domain Eukaryota; kingdom Metazoa; phylum Chordata; class Amphibia; order Anura; family Pelobatidae; genus Pelobates; species Pelobates fuscus. The sequence continues at coordinate 83,414,889 of NC_086322.1, forward strand.
GTGAGGGGGGCAGTGTGTGTGTGTGTGTATGGGGGGCAGTGTGTGTGTGTATGGGGGGCAGTGTGTGTATGGGGGCAGTGTATCTGTATAGGAAGCAATGTGTGTGTATGGGGGGCAGTGTGTGTGTATAGGAAGCAATGTGTGTGTGTATAGGGGCAGTGTGTGTGTATAGGAAGCAATGTGTGTGTGTATGGGGGCAGTATGTGTGTGTGTATAGGGGGCAGAGTGTGTATGGGGCAGTGTGTGTGTGTGTGTGTGTGTGTGTGGAGGGGAGAAAGATTGTGGGTCTGTGGGGTTGGAGGGTAGATTAATAAATGTATATATTGTTTTAATAAAAAAAAAATTGATATCCCCCCCTCCCTGCTTACCTTTGCCTGGGAGGGGGGACATTTCCTGCAATACCCTAGTGGTCCAGTGGGGAAGCCCTGGTGGTCCAGGTGGTGAGAGTGAACCTCAGCAGCTGCTAGAGTTCACTCTCGCGAGATTTGGAGTGTTGCCATGGTAACCGCAGCAACACTCCGAGCTTGCGAGAGGAGAACCCTGACGGCTGCCAGCATTACACTCTGATCTCCCCTCCGATCCTGCAGAGCCGACAGGGGAGAGGGAGGTACGGTTCCCGGCACCGGTCCATGGACCAGTGGTTGAAGACCACTGATTTAGCATGCAGGAGAACACTCAGGCTGAGTTGACACAGCGCTGATAACATTCATTACACAGGCTGATTGTTATTGGTGGCAGTGCCGTTGCGGGAAACCACATCTGTGTCTTTAAGGCATGCAGAGATCTCTGTGAATCCTCCATCATGCTGTGTAGGTCATACTAATGGATAATTGGATATAATGATCTCATAATTCCAGCAGCCTCCATCTGTCAATTCCATATAATGCACGCTCATGTATAAAAAAGCTCATTCGTGTGTACTTGCTCCCTAGTCCAAATTGTTGCCAGGTCTCTGCAGAATGCTGGGTGTTTTCGTGTATTGCTGCAGTCACATATTTGGATGCATTTTATATTTATTTGTAGAAATCTCTCACTATAAATAGATCTTGTTTATATTTTTATTGTGGCAAAGTAGAATTTGTCTAGTGGCTATGCTATTATATTATCAATATTTTATGTTATGTTCTACAAAGATATCTATTTGGCTATTTTAAAGGCCCTTTAGTTTTAACCATGCAATGTAAAACATTTAAATTTAGTAGATATGGCAATTCTATGATTGCAGGGTTACGCAAACTCAGCTTTTCAATGAATTAGAGACCATTTGATTGACGCAAAGCAGTGTTTTGACGCACATGCTCATTAACATGGCTGAGATCATTAATCTTGAGAACAGCACGGCAAAGGCTTAATAGTAAGTAAAAACTTAAACTCTCACAGGGGGAAACAGACACATAAACAGGCAGAGTAACACTATAGTGTCAGGAATACGTTTGTATCCCTAACACTGTAGTGTCCCTATAACCGTGAGAGCATATCTCATTTGGTACCATCCGATATTTGCTTTAAGAAACAATAATACAAATGTAGAATTTGTAAATTTTAACAGTTTTTTTCCTGAACTTTTTTTTCCTGAATCCAGTTGAAGGTAAATTTGCAAAATATATTAAGTGAATTTATCCCATGCTGAAAAATATAGAGTATTGTTTCAATACTGTTTTTAATGTAAAAAAAGATAAACTAGTTTACTAGACTGTTATTTACTGGGTTATTTACTGAACTTTGGATTTGCCTTGGCATTTTCAGAGAAGATAATTTCAGATATATCAGGGCAATTTGGAGGATAGATTACTAAAGTTACCAAATTTGACTAAAATAGAATAACATTTATTTGAAATAGAAGAGGCTATTTCAGCACAGAAATGTAAGATAATTCAAGATTTTATTAATTTTCTGTGTATTATAAATCAGGGATACAAACAAAATGAAATTATGTAAATGTACATAAGTTTGAATTGTATTTGTACAGCCTTAAAAAAATTAGGGATGAAGGATAAAGACCATTTTTGTCACATACAACATAAATGAATAAGTAAAAATGGTCAAATAACATGTTTCGCAGTATTTGTAAGGAACTGAACAGTTTTCAGTAATGAACTTTCTAAAAATGCCACCAGGACAAAAAACAAGAACTTAATTTTGTGGGAATAATGCACTCGTACAATAATTACAGTTACTTTAAACATATGTTCAATGCAGGGGTTACTGACCAAAAAAAAACATATCCGGGTTCACATAGGCTCAATCCTAAACTGCAGACTTTATTGAAGTTGTACAGGCAATGTTTCGGCTCACACGGGAGCTTTTTCAAGCCAACGCAGGCATTGCTGTCTCCTACGTTGGGAGATCAGTATTAGGAAACTATAGGAAAAATGTAGGTCAGTTCCCCATCAAAAAAGATAGTAGGAAAGATAGAAAGTTGTATTATGGGAACTTTTAGGGATTGAGCTTAAAGCGGCACTGCCATGGCAAATCCAGTTTTTTTTAAACTCCCCTCCCGACTCTACTACATCTAATTGTCCCCCTAGTTACCCCCAAATGCCCCTAAGCCCCCCATATTACCTATTTTTTAGTCTTTATTTTCTGCCCGGACCTAGGTCCTGGGCGCCGCCATCTTTGTGTGGGTAGATGAAGTCCCTGTGGGACACGTCATCTGCCCACACTAGAGAGCGCTGTAAAATTCCTGTGCATGCCCAGTTAAACACTTGGGCATTCGCTACGGGAATTTAGTCTATTCATTAATTTGTCAGAAAGACAAATAAGACAAATAAATAAATAGAAACTTCAAACGAATGAACAAAGACCTCTTCATAGAAACATAGACACATAGAAACATAGAATGTGACGGCAGATAAGAACCATTCGGCCCATCTAGTCTGCCCAATTTTCTAAATACTTTCATTAGTCCCTGGCCTTATCTTATAGTTAGGATAGCCTTATGCCTATCCCACACATGCTTAAACTCCTTTACTGTGTTAACCTCTACCACTTCAGCTGGAAGGCTATTCCATGCATTCACTACCCTCTCAGTAAAGTAATACTTCCTGATATTATTTTTAAACATGTGTCCCTCTAATTTAAGGCTATGTCCTCTTGTTGTGGTAGTTTTTCTTCTTTAACATATAGTTTCCTCCTTTACTGTGTTGATTCCCTTTATGTATTTAAATGTTTCTATCATATCCCCCCTGTCTCGTCTTTCCTCCAAGCTATACATGTTAAGATCCTTTAACCTTTCCTGGTAAGTTTTATCCTGCAATCCATGAACCAGTTTAGTAGCCCTTCTCTGAACTCTATCAATATCCTTCTGAAGATACAGTCTCCAGTACTGCGTACAATACTCCAAGTGAGGTCTCACCAGTGTTCTGTACAATGGCATGAGCACTTCCCTCTTTCTACTGCTAATACCTCTCCCTATATAACCAAGCATTCTGCTAGAATTTCCTGCTGCTCTATTACATTGTCTGCCTACCTTTAAGTCATCAGAAATAATCACCCCTAAATCCCTTTCCTCAGATGTTGAGGTTAGGACTCTATCAAATATTCTGTACTCTGCCCTTGGGTTTTTACGTCCAAGATGCATTATCTTGCACTTATCCACATTAAATGTCAGTTGCCACAACTCTGACCATTTTTCTAGTTTACCTAAATCATTTTCCATTTGGCTTATCCCTCCTGGAACATCAACCCTGTTACATATCTTAGTATCATCAGCAAAAAGACACACCTTACCATCAAGACCTTCTGCAATATCACTAATAAAAATATTAAAGAGAATGGGTCCAAGTGCAGATCCCTGGGGTACCCCACTGGTGACAAGCCCAAGCTTCGAATATACTCCATTGACTACAACCCTCTGTTGCCTGTCACTCAGCCACTGCCTTACCCATTCAACAATATTGGAATCCAAACTCAAAGATTGTAGTTTATTGATAAGCCTTCTATGTGCAACAGTGTCAAAAGCCTTACTGAAATCTAGGTAAGCAATGTCTACTGCACCACCCTGATCTATAATTTTAGTTACCCAATCAAAAAAATCAATACGATTAGTTTGGCATGATCTCCCTGAAGTAAACCCATGTTGTCTCTGATCTTGAAATCCATGTGTTTTTAGATGTTCAACAATCCTATCCTTTAACATGGTTTCCATCACTTTCCCCACTACTAAAGTAAGGCTTACTGGCCTATAGTTGCCCGACTCCTCCCTATTACCTTTCTTGTGAATGGGCACAACATTCGCTAACTTCCAATCTTCTGGGACTACTCCTGTTATCAATGATTGGTTAAATAAATCTGTTAATGGTTTTGCTAGTACACCACTAAGCTCTTTTAATAGCTTTGGGTGTATTCCATCAGGTCCCATTGACTTATTTGTCTTTACTTTTGACAGTTGAAATAGAACCTCTTCCTCTGTAAACCCACGTGTAATAAATGACTCATTTATCCTTTTTCTTAACTGAGATCCTTTTCCTTCATTTTCATCTGTAAATACCGAACAATTCGTTTTAGTCTTTGGGAGATCTTTCTCAAGCTTGAGAAAGATCTCCCAGAGATCGAAACATTGCACTTTTCCTAAGAAATCTGCTGTTTAAACTGATCCTTGAGTGCCTGGACCACAACTTTATTCAACTATTACGGTAGGGGTAGCCAAACCCAGGTCTGGCTGCACCAGGACTTTTGATAGGAGTGCGGAATTCCTCCCTTTTTGTTTAGTCAAGCTCCATTGCATTTAGCAACTTTGTCATTGGACCAAGGTCTATGTACTCACCTCCCTCCAGCGCCACGTCATGTCCTGTAGCGACACATCACAGATCAGGTAACACAGCATTGGTGAAGTGGTCATCATGCAAGTGATTTGACAGCAATGTCCAGCTATGGGCAAAGTATGCTGTTTCTTAGAAACATGATGTTTGCTGGGAAAGAAGACAGTGTAAAAACAAAATTGCACCAATGACATTGTGTTATGAACTTTTGACATAATTCAGTACAACATACAACATATGGCATTTTGCTGAACAGTGACAGTTCAATACATAAGTACAAGCCATTGCTCTAAAGATGGAAAGCACACTCTAGATCACATTCCAAGAGACAGATGTTGAGTAAAATCTCTTTGACTACACATAGATCAGATCAATATGCTGCAGATGTGGTGTATCTGTTATGCTATCTTTATGGAAAACGTGCACTTTCTGACCTCTCAGCTCCCATTTCATCAAGCTGCTATCTGCACAGACCTGTAGGGTGAAGCAGTGAATTAATCTTATCTAATAGAAGTCTGCCAAGTTTAGAAAAAGAACAAAACACAGGGGAGAAATAACCCTCCTATTTCACTTAACCCATTCATTTCCAGTAATATATATATTAATAACGTGGATGCTTGCAGACTTATTTGTCTCCCCCCCTGTGCAATTCGCCAATTGTAGTTTCTGGCCCAATTTGTTTATGGTAAAAATGATTAGCTGCAAAAAAAAAAAAAAAGAATGCGACAAATGAAAGAATATGGTAATTTCACAGTGGTTGCTTGGGAACACTAGGTACAAATCTATTCTGCTACCAGAACCATGTAACAAAAGCAGCAGAATGTTAATATATGGAAATATCAGTAATTTATTTGTCATATAAGCATTGCTTGTTTTGTATCTGTCGATAACATGTAGCTTATTTTTTTTAACAGGTTGATTGCTGAGGCACTCACTAAAATAGTCTGTAATTGTGTTGGAAGCAGGAAATATGGGCAAATGAAAAGGGGTTATTTTGACAAATAGTGATGGCTAGAAGCCTGGATCAGAGCGTCTCCAAAACGGCAAGTCTTGTGGGCTGTACCCAGTATGCAGTGGTTAGTACATACCAAAAGTGATGCAAGGAATGACAACCGGTTACCTAACATCAGGTCATCAGCACCCAAAGTTCATGGATGGAATTGAAAGCTAGCCCATCTGGTCCAATCACACAGAAAAGCTGCTGTAACTCAAATTTCAGAAAATCATATTGCTGGCCATTATAGGAAAATGTCAGAACACACAGTGCAACGCTGTGGGACTGACTGGTCAGAGTGCCCATGATGACCCCTGTCCACTGCCAAGAGCATCTTCAGTGGGGATATGACCAGCAGAACTGGACCAAGGAGCAATAGAAGAAGGTTGCCTGATCTGATGAATCACATTTTCTTCTAGGTCATGTGGATACCACCTACCAAGAGACTGTTGCAGAAGACGTACACCTCTTCATAGCAAATGTGTTCCTTGATGGCAGTGTCCTCTTTCAGCTCCCTGCCACACTGCACAAATGGTTTAGGGATGGTTTGAGGAACATGACAAACATTTCAAAGGTGTTGCCTTGGCCTCCAAATTCTCCAGATCTCAATCCGGTTAAACATCTGTGAGATGTGCTTGAGCAACAAATCTAATCCATTGTGACCTCACCGGACAACAGGGCTAATGTCTTGGTGCCATATACCATAGGACATGTTCAGAGGTCTTGTGAAGTCCATGCCTTGGCGCATCAGAGCTGTTTTGTTAACAGAAGGAGAACCTACATGATTGCAGTCAGGTGGATTTAATGTTGTGGCCAATCAGTGTAAATTAAATTTACCTGGAAAAGAAACAGTTATCAGGACAACTCTAACCATTTGCAGGGCTTTGTGCAAGACAAATTTGCACCTGCAGTCTCCCCACCATGATTTACACAAACAAATATAATTGGCAACATATGCACATACATAAACATACACTCGCACACATATATATTTGCAACATACCCCAACCTAATTAGCATTGAACACTGACACCCAAGCACACATACACAGATACATATTAATACGCAGAGACAAACTAACATACATTCCACTGCACACATTGACATTTGTACACAGACTCAAACAAACACTCAGACAGACACACATTGACACTCATGCAAATACTCACACAACACCCATACACAAACTCACACTGACACTCAGACACAGACCCATTGACACTCATAAGGCACAAGGTTTGAGTGCCAGGAAATGACATCACAGCACCCACTTCCACTGTCGTATCTGCACTCAGAGATTCTAACAGGTGTGAGAGTTGCCATGTCTAAGTGTAAGAGCCACAGATGGCAGCCCTAACAGTTATATTTCCCTATTAATACATGAAGCAGTGTATTGAAAATCGAATATTGTGGTGATAGTGACCAAAATTGTCAAGTTGGGGAGGAAATAAAATTGGTTTTGTATCTGAAAATATAATTTAACCCCTTAACAACCAATGCCAGTATATGCAGTCATAGTATAATACATTCAATCTTCACACCTTTTTCGTTTTGTCTGAATCATTTTCTGGAATATTTAGCATTATTGATAATTAGATGTGCAGAACTGCCACACGGCAACTATCAGATTACCCGAACAAAAATTTTTGGTTGGACAAAATTCGCTCCAACCAAATTTTTCCTCCGTGCACAAGTCTACTAGGGTAATGCCAAAGCTAAACTAATCGTACAATCAATACTGGCATATGTTTTTTTAAAGGGACTAAATTGGGGCGACAGTAAAGTGACACGTGGTCCTTAAGGAGGTTTTAATTTCCTAAGTATTATTATTTGCTTATAAAAGCATCAATATAATACGTGGCGGTAATGGGTGTATGTGGATACTGTGTCAGCCTTGGAATTGATGAACACAACATGCATGGTGGTCTGACATTTCATTATTCTTAATAAATACTGCAGAGGAAAATGCCTTAAAATGATCAAGACTTCTTTATCTCTTTCTAATGTTTCCCCCTCTCAGCCGTGAATCCATTCATGGTTATTCACTAAATTTTGACCTGTAGCAAATTAAAATCCCAATGGCAAAAATGGCCAAGTTGTGACTACGGTTAACATTAAAAGTTTTCCAGATCATCTACTTTAGTCTCAGTTTTGCCATTTGGATTTTACTTTGTTACATTGCAGTTTGGAGGTTAGTGAATGCTCTATATTTTGGGTTATTGTAACTACTAAGTGGGACCCTGAGGTCTATTTATGGCAATTAATGAAGTGTGCAGTAAATGCTGAGACATTAAACCTTCAGTGAATAGAGATAAATATATATGAAATTCACTTAGAACTGTTATTATAATATAAATATAAGCAGAACAAGCCTACTGCTTGAAATATAGGTATTGGGTATCACTGCATGAACACATTTCATTTTTCTTTTTGTGGGTATTATACCAGTGCGCAAATATTTCTGTGAGTGCTATAGAATTTTTTCCCCTTCTTTCCCAACATAAATTCTGAGCATGTCACACTAGCTTAAGAAAATAAAACAGATGCTATAATGGCTTTCTGATGGGCTAACTGCCAACCCACATCCTTCCTCAGGAGAGGAGATGTGGAAGCCAGAGTTTAGTGAGACATCCTCTCTGTATCCTCAAGGGGCTATCTCAGCTTTGTGGAGGTTCATGGCTCTGGTGTCAATCAGACCATCATCTGGCTTATATTGTCCATGTGTTCCACCTCTACAACAGGCCAAGAGCTCCTTCCCACTCACAGGTACTTAGTTCAAATATTCAAATATGTCTGGGGCCTCCAAGCATGGCTTCTTGCTTTATCAAACTTTTTTTTAAAAAGAGGAAAATATACATCAAAATAAAGAATGTTTAACATAAGTAGTAATTTATTGAAAGAGTTCAGTATGTTTCCAGTACTGTATTCGAAATGCACAGCTTTGTCTTGTTATCTCAAAAAACACAGACAAACAAGACTAGACTTAAGCAGAGAAGAAAATAAAATAATTTGGTTTGGCCAAATGGATTTTTAAGAAAAAAAAAAGTGTTTTCGGTTCACATACATTTTGTCCATGTAAACAATTTGGGAAAACCGATTGCAGTACACCGATAGGATTTGAGGTACCTTGTTACCGCAAACTCTGCCAAAATCAGTCAAATTAACATTAACACATTTTTACTAAATCGGGAATTAAAATGTTAGTGTAACATCGATGAACTGGAGAAATTACTGAAGACTTTTTCCATTTTGGTCTGAAATTTGCAGTTCAACAAATATGTACATTCAAAGAACACTATAGTGTTAAGAATACAAAGCAGCAATGAATGAGTTAGAAACCTTTTAATCCATCTACCTTATTCCAGGGCCACGTCCCTCAGCACTGGCTTTGTCTCTGCCTCCTCCATCATCGTGAGGTGGAACCTAATGGGCATGTGCAGCGAATGCCACGCGTGCAATAGGCCTTTCCTACAGGAAGCCCTGACTCAATGCTTTCCTAAGGGTTTTTTAAGACACTGGATGTCCTCATGCAAACATGAGAAAGTCCAGCGTCGTTTCACGGAGTTAAACCACGTGAAGCAGCAGGAAGAGCCCCTAGTGGCTGGCAGACAGCCACTAGAGGCAGTCTTAATCCTTTTATGTAAACATTGCAGATTAAGGGGGACTGCTGGGGCACTGCAACGAGACCACTTCAATGACATGAAGTGACCTGGGTGCCTATAGTGTACCTTGCAGGGACAAATAATATTTCTGTTCAATACTGTACCCCTGGGAAAATGTACTAATTTAGCATGGCTGAGCGTGGACTGAAGATGATGCATGAACATTTCCCTAGTAAATTATGTATGTTTTATTACAACCCTTAAGGGAGGAAACGAAATTTATTTTTATTAAAATCATAGATCATATTTTAATTACTGGAGTATATCTCCTACATCATTGTGGTTTGTTGCTGTATGGTGAAGAAGGATAGAACATTCCAAGGAAGGACACTTCGAAGTTCCAACCTTGTGTTACAATTGTTGATATCACTTATACATGTTTGTGCTGGAGTTATGTTCATATGAGTGAAGCAGCATTACACTGTCATTAACAACACCAATATTTACAGGTTCCCTGTCCACCCCTCTGCCCAGAAAATAGGGGGACATCCTAATGTTCCCCATGCTCAAACCTGTGGTCTGCAGGTGGGGTCCACTAATTTTATACCTGGAGGTGGACCTAATTATAATTTTCAAGGGGGGACCTAATATCCACACCTCCAGCCCTGACCCATTGGTAGGGTTTATATAATATTCTGGAGGGGCACCTAATGTGCACCGCCAATGGGTGAGGGCTCTAATAATAATATGCCATTGTCCAGCCTCCCAATTAGAGGAATGGTCCACTCTCTCACTCGCCGAAGGTGGCTAGGAGTCCCCTAGCCCATAGTCAGCCCCTTAAATTAACCCTACCTACCCTTCCTCACCCTAAGTCATTAAACTAATACCTGTAAAAAAGTTAACTTATTAATTTATACTTACCATTAGAAGTTTTCTTATCTTCAGCCCTAAAAAAGGTCAAATCAAAATTCAAAGTATGTTATGCACCTCTTGCCGAAAATTGATTAAAAAAAAAGACTAAAAAAATAAATCAATAAATCAATACCGCAAATAAAAAAAAAGTCCATATTTTGGCAATAAGGGTTTTGTGCAGAATGAGGCTTCAAGGCTAGAAAATTTGAATTCTCATTAGAGTGCTTGTAAGTGAACCAGAGAACTCTGACAGACAACTCTCAGTTCTCCTGAGACTTGCTGGGGGAATATTCCCCAATGAGTGTGGCCTGGGGTAGGGAAATTAGGCCCCTCCACGTATAAAATTAATAGCCCCCACTTGCTGACCATAGATGATGCAGAGGGGCAATTAAGATGTATTCCTTTTTTTTTTTTTTAAATGTAATAGCCTCCACCTGCTGGTCGCTGGTGATCTGTCCATTCCCCATTATAAAATTTAAAGTCCCCCACCTGATACCAATGGGCTATGGGTGGACTATGTTCCACTTGTTATTTTTTTAGGCAACTAGGCAGCAATGACTGTCCAGTTGCTAGTTTTTAATATTTAGTAGATAGGCCCCCATGTGGGATCCTATTGACCTCAACAGGCTATTATTTATTTACATTTTTAATGGGATGGCTGTCTGGCAAGCGCTGACCAGCCGCCACATAATTATCCCTCGTATTGCTGGGGAGTTTTAATTATTTGCCTGTTGGCTGCTACTGCTGTCAGTGGTAAAATAGTTTGGATTTTTTTTAAATCTGAGCCCAGATTTAAGGCATTCAGTCCGGAATTCAGGCAGGAATCAAGAATGATGACTGTAATTCAGTCACAGAATATGACAGCTGCATGCAATCATGTTCTCCATCCAGGGTCCAGGCTAGTCCCCATTATTTTATCCCAGACCCAATCCATTTCCTCTCCTCTGAACATTAATGTATGATTATTACTAGGTAACCTGGCTAGGCTGGCTTTCACCAATCACCTCACCAGACCGCACAGTCAACCCAAGTAATCACCCCACACCCACAGCTTACCAAAACAAGTGGGCAGGGGGTTTACGATTACTTATGTCACACCATGGTGATATAGTGATATAAATAATAACCCCTCTTTCCAGCTCTAGTTCATCCATGCTTATGGAGTCGCTTGGAAGCTTAGCCAGTCTAAGTGCTGGACCTTGAAGAAGAGCTCTGTGTGGACTGCTGCAAACAGTGCTGTAACGGAGCACTTTTACCCAAACAGTGCTGTAACGGATTCTCCCAGGTCCCGAAACTTGATGAAGGGTACAAAACAAACGGGTTTATTAGGGCCAAGTTGCCTGTTTATATACAAAGGTCCCCCAGTAAGGGGTATCTATTCACTACAACCAGTAAGGGGTATCTATTCACTACAACGGTAAGCCTGCCCAGGCTTCTCTGTGTCTGTGAGATAAATGAGGATAAGTAAGGGAGATAAGTGAGTTTGCTTTTGCTTAAACTAATTATCTTCCAAAATACATACAATATCGATAGGAACCCCCCCCCAAGTATTATATCCCCGGATAGCCCGGACCTGAGTGCTCAAGTTGTCCAAATAGCGCTCAGATCCATGTAGTTTAGCGAATCGCTAAAACATTTTGACCAACCGTACACGTGGCTGTTGCCCAAAATAGTTCCAAGGAAAAGGAGGTAGCGGGTGATCGACTTTCGTGAGTTTCTTTATGAAAACAAACAAAGGTTTGCCCTGGTTCGTAGAGAGCGAATGGTCTCTCGATTCGGGAGTGTCTGTTAAGCGAAAAGCGCTCTCCTGGCTTGTCTGGGAACAGAGTAGGTAGGGGTACAATTTTCCTCTGGGTTTGTGAGGTCAGGTATCTGAACTGGAGTTCCACGTATTCGACAACAAAGTACCGCTGCCTGCGTTCAGCAGACAAAATGGTCGCCATTTCCTGAAGCCCGTGTTTTCTGTTATACAAATGGTGGCCATCCAGAGAGAACACTAATGAGTTAACGAACCAGGGCGTGGTCGGTGGTCGGTGTTCGGTAGTTTGCAAATACCGAACCAGGGAAAAGCATGTTGGGTTCGGTAAAACTGTTAAACGAGGGGGCGTGGCCGGCAACACGAGAGAGCGGACGCGTGTCTTAGGAGCTCCGGGCCCGAACAGACAAAAAACCTTTAATAATTCCCGGTACGGAACCCAAACAGCACACACAGGCCAGTACCCCCACCAGAGACAAATATGGGGCGCAAAAATAAACGTTTTCGCCCTCCAGAGGCTCAAAAACAGCCTGATATCAGGCTATCATTTGAGAGGCCGGCGGCTGCGGCCCAAACTAAGATGGCGCCCGCAGCAAACTGTGCGGAAGATGACTCGGAGGCATCCCAAGAAGATAGGGAGCAACTCACATCCCCAGAGTCGGACGACCGCATCTCAGAAGTGGAGTCTGAGGATGATTCTGCTCCAGTCACTAAGGGAGACATGAAGGACCTAATACAAGAGATACGCAGGGTCTGGAAGGCAGACCTCAAAGAGGCTCAAACTGAAATAGGGGAACTCAGGCACAAAATCGTGGAAGTACAACAGAAAGACTGCACCCGTGAAAAGCAAATAACAACCACTCAGAGACAAGTGGAGGACCTGGCACAGCAAGTCAGAGACCTCTCACGATCAGTGACCACCTTAGAGACGAGACACAGAAGGAGGAACATACGGGTAAGAGGGGTGCCAGAAGGTGTTGGGGAGGAGGCCCTGCTCCCATATATACGTGGGGTAGTAGCTTCACTCCTCGCCAGAAACGACACCAAGGACCTGATAACAACGGCCTTCAGGATCCGAAAAGCCGCGACTGCCCCCTCTCAAGCACCAAGAGATGTTATAGCCACCACCAGGGACATCTCGGTGAGAACTGCCATCATGTCCAGGTCTAGAACCGTTGGAACGTCACCTACGAAGGCGGAGCAGTGTCCATATATGGAGACTTACCATTTGGAGTGTTGGCAGCAAAAAGACATCTAGCCCCCACTGCAAGGCAACTGAGAGACGCCATGATCCGGTACCGTTGGGGAGACGACGGATCACTGATAGTACCACGGGGACCCGAGACTTTCACACTAACCCCAGCAGAGGATCCAAGAGTCTTCTTGCAGAAGCTGAACCTCGGAGCTGCCAACCCGAAAGAGTCGGGACCCACCCGTATGCCAAAGGACATAGGGACGCGAACTACTCCACAGCCATGACGGAGACGATCTGGACAGATAGGCCCTGTACACACTTTGTCTTCCTGACGCTAAAGAGAGACCTCACTTACACAGGTTAGATAGCTGCCTACCCACCTGATCATAGAAGACGGCAACACCGTGCCGAGCACCAAATCCCTTACAGCACTAATATGCAAGAATAGGACACACAGACACACTAGTGACACACAAGACGACAATCTAACTGACACATTCAGGCCACCATGTGAATACAAGCCCCCGACAGCAAGCAACGACCGACCGCAGTCCCCCCACAGAGACTGATAAGTACAAAACTTACTAATATTGAATTTACTAATATTGAATTTGCTATGTTATAATAAGAACCATTGTAAGATGTCTGTTGACAACATACCAGTTATCATACTATGAACCAGTTGTATAATGCGGAAATATTTCTAATAAAAATATAATTTAAAACAAAAAACAAAAAAAACTGTTAAACGAAATAGGGAAGATTTTCCAAATAGATTGTTAATAGTGAGTTCATCACAAGTGCAATTTAATGGGCTGATGTAGCCTGGAAACTCCATATAGTAAGTCTGACTCCCCATGAGTATGTGGCCTGACTCCTCCTGAGAAAAAGAAGAAGGAAAATGGCTGGCTACCAGCTTCTCCATTGCTCTATGCAGGTCTGCGGCAGCACACTGGGCCCTTCTGAGCCAGGAGCCGCATATTAGGCCATGACCGGCCTTCTGCTTCTCTTTCCATGTGGGTGGCAGCACAATAGACCCAGTAATGGAGCTCTCAACCTTGTCTGCAAGCTGGGGCCCATGTGCAGTTGCACAGACTTGACCGGCTATGGTTCTGCTGTTCGTTAGGAAACTAAAGTTTGGGGGTTTAGGGTTAAGTGAGGCATTGCTTTAAGGGCCACATACTTTTAAGATGCTATGGATTGTAACTCACACGATTCTCAGAATGAGAGTAAAAGTGTCTATTTTAGTGACGACCACTATTTTACTTTGGAAGTACACCAAAGCATTAGGTATGTCATCTTATCTACATGCTCACTGCTTTCTTTAAAAAAAAAAAAAAAAGATACATTTGAACACAACAAGACAAGATTGCATCACAAATTGCATCTGTCGTCCCCATCTATCATCCAAGGCCAGTAACCAATTCACTACTTATTATAACATCTGTAACATGTATTGGTTACGGGCCTTAGAATGTGCCTTTAATTCTCTCCTAGTAAAGGATTCACTGACACATGACTAAGTGTCAGTAAATAAGAACGTTTTATATCAATATTACCTATGTGATAGCACTAAAGTCTGAATTGGTATTCTCAAGTATCTCATAAGTTACACATACTATGGGTTGCTCAAACTGAGATCTCACTAGGATAAGAGTTTTCAGGAATGGTGCCCTAGACAAATAACAAGTGTCCTTTTCTATGGCAATCAGTTGAGCGAAACAACTGGCATCATCTGGCCTATTTAAGTTATAAGATGTAAACATTTTTTGCAACACAGAAATAAATACCATGTCTGTTTACATTTAACATTTGCATTCTCACTTGAGCAAAATATAGCGATGTCTTGTTTTCTGTGTTCGTATGTGTGTGTGTTTGTTAATACTCCTGCACAGTGTGCATTGTGTATACATTTAAAAGAATGACACAGGGAACAATCTGTACATTGTACTTCACATGCAAGTTTATTCCCTGACACAGCGCAGACCAATTGGCTCCAGTTAAAATGTGTTCTTATAAATCATGGTTTAGGTCATTGTAGACGATGAAGGTTCTCTTTTTGCCTTGACCTTTGTGCAAAGATTTGAAATAACATTGTCAGTTTTCAGCATTAGAAACACAAACTCATATATCTCATCGTTCACTCCAGTTAAAATGCTGCTCTTGAAGCCACATCAACCGACTGCAGGCCAAAAGTAAAAAATAGTATGTTAATCAAGGCTCTCACTTGAAAGTCCCATCACATCATACATCATTCTTCAGACAGACAAAGGACTCCAGTGGTACTGTGTTCCAATGTGGGCTGCCTCTCCGCGTGCACAAATCTAGCTATCTAGATACGGGACAGTCCTTTTGAAATCCTACCCCAGAAATAATAATCTTACTAAACAGAACCACAGAAATACATCACTGGTTTCTAAGAAGACTTTTATTAAAGAAAATGTTATGCTCTATGGGTCTAAAGTCAACACACAGTGCTCACGCCAACCTCTTCATCAAACACACTTTACAATGTCAGTACGAACATTCATTTTACTCTCTACATCTGTTAATTGTGACTTTTGCATTAACCTTTTGGCTGCTGCAGTATAAATTGCATATAAATGATGACCGATGACCTACCTCAGTGGGCCTTTGTTGCAAAGAGTGAATGTCTACATTGAAAACTTTCTTTGCAGCTAATTCCGTTGGCAGGGGTGAAATTTTGGAGTGTTACAGTAATATATCAGGAGAGTAAATAAAGGCTTGTTTTTACTGAATAAACAGGGAGAAAGTAAACTCCCCTGCGATAGGCCAATGCCACGGATAATCACTTAAGTGTGAATTGTTGGGAATTGAGAAAATGAATTTATATAAGAATTATAAGCGAATTTATAACTGTATAGGACAAATTACCTGAACTGAAACTAATTTCTATATTTTGGTGCTTTTCTGCCCTAAATTATGTCTTTTAAATTCATGGCGGTTCATACTTTAATAAATAATCCCATGAATGTCAATTTGTATACTACAAATAATATTAATGATTAATACTGTGATTGCTTTACGGTATTCAGTGTAAAAGGCTACCAGAAGAATATTCATAAGAAGTGCATAGCATATTACCTTTTGGCTGAGCTAACCACCAGTGAGCATTCAGGGTCTTGCGTTTACAAGCTGGCAAGCGTGTAGGAGGGCAGTCGCCCCACTACCACTAGAATGGAAAGGCTGGCAAGCATAGGCGTGCGCACGGGGTGTTCCGGGTGTGCCTGGGCACACCCTAATCCCCGTGGCACGCCTATGTATTGAGTCCTGCAGGAACAGCGTTCCTGCACTTTTATTTGAGCAGGGACGCTGTTCCTGCAGGCACTCAGCTCCCCCTTCCTCACCCTATGTTCCCCTTGTCATTGGGGGGGGGGGGGGGGCAGGTGGTGAAGGACCCCCACCCCCCGGTCAAGCGCCGGTCTCCACTCAGCCGCGGCGAGGGAGCTGTGTGCTCTCTGCTTCCTCTCGCCGCGCGCTGTTTGCTGATGCCGGAGCCGGAATATGACGTCATATTCCGGCTCCCAGCTACAACAGACAGCCCGCGCGGCGAGAGGGAGCAGAGAGCACACAGCTCCCTCGCCGCGGCTGAGTGGAGACCGGCGCTTGACTGACCCACTGGACCCCAGGGACAAGTCCACCAGCACTCCAGGTAGGGAGGCTGGGTGGACATTTTTGAATAAAAAAAAAAATAATTTGTATGTATGTGTCTGTGAGTGATTGTGTCTGTGAATGTATGTATGTGTGTGTGTGTGTCTGTGTGTATGTGTCTGTGAGTGAGTGTGTGTGTCTGTGTCTGTGAGTGATTGTGTCTGTGAATGTATGTGTGTGTGTCTGTGTGTATGTGTCTGTGAGTGAGTGTGTCTGTGAATGTATGTGTGTGTGTGTGTGTGTGTGTGTCTGTGTGTATGTGTCTGTGAGTGAGTGTCTGTGAATGTATGTATGTGTGTGTGTGTGTGTCTGTGAGTATGTGTGTCTGTAAGTGTGTCTGTGAGTATGTGTGTCTGTAAGTGTGTCTGTGAATGTAGGTGTGTGTCTGAGAGTGTGTGTGTCTGAATGTGTGTGTATGGGTGTGTGGGTGTCTGTGAATGTGTGTGTGTGCACGCGTACATATGTGTGTCTGTGTATGTACGTGTGTATATATATATATATATATATATATATATATATATATATATATATACACACACACACACACGTGTATATTATTTTTATTGGGAGGTGGGAAAAGAGTTCCCACACTTTATTCCCCAGGACTTCACCGGAGAACTCCGGATCTCCCCTGTCGGCTCACGCAGAGTCGGCGCTATCTGAGTGCCGGCTCTGCTCTAAGCCTCCATGGGCTGGCGGGGAGATCAAAGATCTACCTCACCAGCCCACAGCAACATGGAGGGAGGCAGTAGAGGACCCGGGGAGCTCTAGACAGCAGCTCCGCCAGGTTCCTCTCACGAGATCTGAGCATTGCCACGGCAACACTCAGATCTCGCGAGAGTTAACTCTAGCCCCGCAGGCTAGAGTTCACTCTCCACTGGACCACCAGGGATGGCACATGGCAGCAAGGATCCCCCCTCCCTATATAAGGTAGGGAGGGGGGATATTTACTAATCTGCCCCCACCTCCACAATCCCTCCAAACATACAGCCCGCACGCTCACACACACAGTACACTAACCGCACCCTCACAAACACACAACACCCTCACACACAGCACACTAACAGCACCCTCACAAACACACACAAACAGCACCCTCACAAATACACGACACCCACACACATCACACAAATGGCACCATCACACGCACACATCACACAAACAGCACCCTCACACACACAGCACCCTCACACAGCACAGTAACAGGACCCTAACAAACACACACACACACACAAACACCCTCACCCACATAGCACACTACCAGCACCCTCACACAGCACACGGGCAGCACACACATACACAGCAGTGTATGTGTGTGTGTATATGTGTGTATGTATGTATATATATATATATATATATATAAATATATATTGCATATATACACATGCGCCGTGTGTTTGTGCTTTAGGGTGCACACCCTAATGCAATAGGCTGCGCACGCATATGCTGGCAAGAAGGATGTAGGCTTGTCGGCCCTTCCATTCGTCATAGAAATTAAAATAGCAAATGTGTGATGGAATGACAACAGTTAGACAGTAGGCAGCAACTGAGCAGGGCATCATTTACATTTTTCCCTCTAAGAAGCAGTGATTGGTGGATTGTGATGCGCTTGTGCCCTATGTCCATAGTGCTTCTCTATAAAAAGCATTCAACTGGAAAATAAGATGACATTAGAGTAGGAAGATCAGGCAAGATGAAGAGACTTGTGGTACATGTCCTATAGCTAATTATTAACCAAACACCTGTAACAAAGTACGTGAATACAATTTATATAACATCACGTCCTGGTGCTTTGGTTGTTTTAAACACACACCATATGAGGGATTGAAGACCCAAGTGAACAAAAGACCAACAAAAAAACAAAACAAATGAACGCTCATCCACTTACACTATGCAAAACTAATCACTCATGCAACGTCTAATATTTACATAACATAAAAAAATATTTCATAACTCTTGAATGGGTGTGACACACATCAAGATTTGATAGTAGACAGAGTAGGCGCCTACCCTAGCTACAAATGTGCAATATTACATTTTAAAAACTAGATAAGTCTTAGTAGATAAGTCTTTAACCCCTTAAGGACACATGACATGTGTGACATGTCATGATTCCCTTTTATTCCAGAAGTTTGGTCCCTAAGGGGTTAATGTATAAGATTACATGGGTTCTGGAAAAAACCCATACTATATCTTATACAGATATAGATGAAATAGGCATGTACTCTAATATCACTCAGCGTCAGTTACTGCTCTCCTAAGCTACTGTGGTTAGCTGCTGTTATCATGTAGCCAAAATAGAAGCAAGAAAGACCGCAGTTAACAGGTATGAAACACCGCTGGGTGAAGTTCAGTGCCATTAGAAATGTGCAGAATCTCACCAACGCGTTTTACCCATAGATACCGGACTTGTTCAAGAAATGCTGCTGTGTTTGCTCCTATTTCACTTATATTTTATGAACTATCGCATGTTTTTGCAGACTTACTTGCTTACACTGCTAGGTATTTAGAAACTTTGCCTGGTATCAGTTATAACATGTGTATTGTACAACCCATGTCATTCTATACATTAGAGACTTATCTACTGAGCGCTTACACAACTATGTTTTTGTATTTCTTTTTTAAATAGTTTTAGAGTTTAGGGTTTTTTTTATGTACAGTGGCTATTAGATCTATTTGATTAAGTATTAATCACATTTTTTTTGCACTCCCTTAAATGTCTGTTAATATTTCTACATTTGCTATGCGGTAATTGCATTTTTTATTGATTTGTGGAAGAAGAATGTATATGTACCTTCTAATCTCTTGTGCAACTTTCAAATCACTGAAAATGCAACAAACTGCTGGATTGGAGAAGAGGGGGAGGGGTGGATAAGGGGGGGTTGAGGGAGGGGACCTGAAACCAGGATACTGGCCCTGCACACTTACATCACCAGATTTTATCATAGACCCTAGTCATATTAATCCCCAACATTAAAATAGAGAATGACTAATTGAGGCAATGAAAAAATATATGAACAATATTACAATACTATTGTTGATCTGCTACTGTATATATCAGGGGTGAGTGGTCTCATATGAAAAGTATATGTGTGCGATTATATATATATATATATATATATATATATATATATATATATATATATATATAATTATTATTATTATTATTATTATTAAATATTTTTGGATGTGGTTTTGTGCTCTGCAAGTGAATAATTGTGGGGACCAATTAAACAAGTTCTTTGTGGGTTAACACGGTGTTATAAGGAGCCGTGTACAGGGCTTGGCCTCTTCTCGTTGCAGATTAAGAATGTTTGACTGCAGATGTATTGGTTTGGAACACAGCCCTATGTCTACTGTAAGAGTATCTTCGAAATGTCAGATTTCCATGCTGAGTATGGTTTGCAGGAGCCTTTTTTCTTCCACTAGCTTCTGTTTTATTTCACTCGTTCACCTCATATAGCAGATAAGAAGCAGAATGGAAAACATGAGAATATTAGGGCACTCAGTAATTATAAGATGAGACTGATTTACAATAAGGAGAGAGTGCATGCTCTTTTCAAGCTTGCTCAATGGATTGGTTTAGATTAATTTTAGCTCCATTTACCTGTCATCTATTTCCCAGAGAGAACATGATAAGAGGAATAGAAATACAAATATTAACAGCCTATTACATACGATATAAACGTTATAAATGTTACCAACCTCTAGCTCTTCAGTCAATGTTTTAAGCAAAATGTATACCTCAACATTATCAATATCAAATCTGGACATCATGAAAAGACTGGGGGGGGGGGAGGATAGCCCAGCCATCTCTGTCTTTCCCTGCCATCCATCGAAACTGAGAATAGGCCGGTTTTAGTAAAACCCACTCTCTTTAACAAAGGAAAGTGGGGGGACAGTGCCTATTGACTCTTGGTATCATACCCACGAGTATGAACTGTAGTAACATTGCTTAGGCTGCCCTTTTTACGTGCACGCTATGTATAGCACGGCATCTTAAACTTTCTGATGTCTGGTATGTCCATGTTGGTTCGCCATACAGATCGGTTATCTGATGCCTCTGGAGGGGCATGTACATATTGTCTATACCCCTCTATTCGGCAATGTCCTACAAGTTAAGTAAATTAGGATCATTGTCATATTAAAGTTTTACTGAGCTAAACAAACCAGGAAGTGACAGGACCAGTTACATGATTGATGTAGGGGGTGTAACAAGGTTAATTTATAAAACTGCACATTTCTATTGAAATCCTTACTTTTGAAAAAAAAAAAATGCAAAAGGCACACTCTTCACTCATAAAGCAATTCAGCAAACTAATGAGGTCTAGTGGTCTGGAGTGTCTCCTTAAGGCAGCTATGGACACACAAGTCCTTGTTCTGAACTTAGGTTAGGGACTTTGCAGATCACAGTTTATCACACTTTGTTGCATTTTCTGTCATACCCTGCAGTACAGGATTTGAAAACATGATCTGCCTATTAAAATAAGATATACATTTTATGTAACCAGCTTTTTATTTTTAATGTTTTATTTCATGTTTTCAAATCGTGTATTGCACAGTGTGACGTACAGATCGGACGTTGCTAATGCCTTCTGCTATTTGGGAAATATTTGATGCAATGCCACACATACACCACACACAGAGACGATTCACAATGCCACCGCTACTCCAGGTAACACAGACTCAGTGTCGAGGCAAACTAGCACAAAGTTACAGACACCGGGCTTGTGTTGACATATTCCTGTGAAATCTCCCAGGGGAAATATTCCCCTTCTTTCATTCAAGCAGAGCTCTGCAACTCATCTTCCTAAAGGTCACCCCTGGACCCTGTCTGTATGTAAAGTCTCCATCATCCCATAGCTTGTTTACACTTCCAACTGGGAACCTTGGTTTTCATTACAAAATTCCATTTGGGAACAGACTGCCATAGCTCATCCACATATGCTCAATCCTTACTGCTGCCGAATAACATACAGTAACTATACATCTCGGGAGCAACCAACCAAGCTTCAACCTGCTCCTTCTGCCACCAAATATCCACAGAACCCACTGACCACCACCATCATTACAGAACGTTTTGGACTTGTACACTATTAACATTTACATACATTTTATTTCTTGCCTATGTATTATCCACCCTCAGATTAAAAATGATTGACAGAGACTGGGTTTATTCAACCCTCTTTTATATCCTAATTCTAAAAAGTATTGTAATGTGGGATACCAAGCACAGTAAATATTCATTACCGGTATATAAATAGGAGGTGAACAGTTATTCTTGGCCTATTTTATCATACACATAATATAAATAGCCCTTTTCCTATGGAGACACACAGCATTTAGCATAATTTGTTACTGAAGATCTTTTCTAATAATGGACCTGCGTCAACACCCCTGTTTTCCTGCCACAAATATCTACTTTTATCTGATTAGATCTGTCTCTCAATCATACTATTCTATATTGATGACATCGTCAGTTAGGTTCCATTTATAGTATAGAATGATGTTTTTTGTGTATTCTAAATCATTTAGTATGTCATTTACTTATTGCAGTTTAACATTATATATTTAGAATTCACACTTATGACCTATGACTTATGACCATTTCTTTATTGTTTTGAAATAAAAGCTCAAATGATTTTCTTCCCAAATAAGGTGTCACTTTGCACAACTGCAATAGTTGGGACCTGACTGGTCAATGTGTAATAATGTCACGGAATTATTAGGTTGTCTTAAAGGGAAACTTTAGGCTAGGAATACAACGTTTTATTCCTAGCCCTATAGTATCTTATAGTGCCCCCTCGCGTGCCCCCCTCCCCGCAGCACATAAAAGGTTAAATCCCCTTCTGTCCCTTTCCTGAATCCAGCGCTGATGTCCTTTGTTCCTGAGTCAGGCCCCACCTCCGCTCATCCTCCCCACGACGTCAGCTGACGTCGGTGGCCTAATATACATGCATGGCGAGTGCCATGCCTGCACTAGGACTATCACATAGGAAAGCACTGACTCAATGCTTTCCTTTTGGGTTTTAGCTGATGCTGGATGTCCTCATGCAGAGGATGTCCAGCACCAGTTAGGCAACAAAAAGTTGTCTAACGACCCCGAAACACCTCTAGTGGCTGTCTGGTAGACAACTACAAGAGGTCGAATTAACAATGTAATGTAATTATTGCAGTTTGTCAATAACTGCAATAATTACCGCTGTATGGTTAAGTAACCTGGGACACTGCACCCAGACCACTTCAATGACCTGCAGTGGTCTGGGTACCTATAGTGTCCCTTTAATAACTGGAAACGGAAAGTTGGTAACTGATATTTTAATGTTCTAGTGGCAAAGTAGGAACCTCAAGGTGCTTTTTTGCTGGTGTGTTTAGAAATTGCCTCTCTGCTTCAGTTTATTTTCTTTGTAACATGAGATTCTTTTTTGCTTTCTTGAAACAGTAATAGTATTGTTACCTGTTTAGCAAAACCCAGAAAATAACTCACAATAATGGAAATAAAATTTCCCTCATTTTTTTTCTAAGAATATACTTGGTGTGTGATGCTGTATTCGATAGATAGATTGAACCGGTTTGTATAATTTAATAGTAGCAATAAAATGAATTCCTGTGTACTGAAGATATGTACGTTTAGATAGTAGATAGTGCTGAAAGAATTCAGTAAGGTGAAATTCCTAGTAAAGGCAATGCAGCGGTAGGCTTTGTCTCCTTTGTTCTTTGACACTAGTAGCTGGGTTTGTAGTTTGTGGATGTACATTTCCCTGTAGAATGGCATGAAGTGGAGAAATCACCATCAAATGTTCTGGATGATTGCTCCAGGATTAGAAGTTTGTACAATAATTTCCTTTATAAATAATACAAAAACCTTTTATTTTGTTTTGCATTCTAGGTGCTGTATGTTCTAATATGGGAGCAAATAAAATTTTTATAAAAAATAAAAATAATAAACGCCATATTCCCCCTCCTTTTTAACTTTTGTCTGGCGGGAGGGGAAACATTACAAGTCCTGTTGGTCCGATGATAGTGAGTGAACTCTATCCCGCAGTTCCTCTGGCTAAGGTTCACTCTCGCGAGATACAGCACTGTGGTAACTGCTGCAACGCTCTGAGCTTGTGAGAGGAGCATTCCCGGTGGAGCTGCAGGTTAGAGCCCCTGGGTCCTTCTCTTCCCTCTCCCGTCCCCTCCTCTCCAGATTTAATTGCCAGAGGGCTAAAAAGGGACCTCTTTGGTTTCTCCACTGGCCAGTGAAGGCACACAGAAATGCCACTGCTTGAAAAGCACCAGCCCAGTGGGGGAATCTTCTGATCTCCCCTGTCAGCCTCGGTCCATAGACATTTGCCTGGTTTGCCCGATGGCCAGTCTGATTCTGGAGCAGAGATTTGTCTCCATACAGTCGTTCATGAGTACAGAGTAATAAATATAAATGTAACAGGCTTTTGTTAAAGCTCAGCCTGTATCCAGCAATACAGTCCAAGTAACATCTAGATTTTTAGTAACATGTGTATGTTCTGTAAATGCAGTGTTCTAGGTGCATAATTATGTGTGCAGAACCAGATGATTCTATGTTCATAAATAATAATAATTAATACTAGTTGGTTGCAACATGATTGTTGGTACAGACTTTATAGAACATTGGTATCATAGACAACATAATATTCACTGAAAACAACACAATAAATAAACACTATGTTAGAAAAACAAATAATAATACGTGGAAAAAGTGATATCCTGGGTGAACCTCACAACAACATTCAAAAGAATATAGAAAGGAACTACAACAACCTGGAGAAGTGGGTGTAGGATGGTCCACTGATATATAATGGTATCTAAAAGATCATAAATCATACATAGTGTAATACAGTAATAAAAAAAGTGAAAAACTCACAAACAAATAAGAAATTCAGGCTCATCACCCTCCCAAGTGCCTAGGGATCTAGGTTTCCGGATCGTATACCCTAACACACAGGCATGAGACAAAGAAGAAAGGACAGAATGTATTACATGTCCTTAGGAAGGTTGGACTTAATGCTATAGTAAAAGGTAGGCAAATAATGCTTGGAAAGCAATAATGTTGTCCGATTAAGTGTTCAGGCGTCAAAGAGAGATAACAATGCAAAGAATCAGAGCCAAGGTTGAAAAAAAAGCGTATTTCACAATAGTCCAGGAAAAGCCAAAGTTCAAAACCAGGAACACAAAATCAGTAAATTATGCATTCTAGGGCACAAAATCTTTGACAGGGCATTGCACTGAGGGAAATGGAGTTGGTATAGAATGATCCTTATAGGCTGGCGTCGCTTTCATGCACCACTATTATTATTTATTATTTTATCATTTATATAGTGCCAGCAAAATTCCGTAGCGTTGTACAATGGGTGGACTAACAGACACGTACTATGTTTGTTAAAGTTGATGCTGGAATGACGCCATGGTAACCGACATACTGAAATAAAGCTGGGTACCAGCTTCTATAAAGGTATCAATGTGGTAGCGAGCTGCGTCACAATAGATAAGGGAATGTTGCAGAGTATTGGTGTCATTATTGAAGCTGAATCCATTATCAGAACTGCTGCAGGAAGGAAGATCAGCCAGAGATGAACACCACAGAGGCAGTTACCATGACCCTTGGCTGGTGAATGTGTACAGAGCCACTGAGGTTCTTCCATATTGAATTCCCGCTTACTGCTTATGTTTTCCTTTTATGACATTTTCTAATTTATTTAGTTTTATATTTATAGATATATATATATATATATATATATATATATATTCATTGATCTGTGCTGTTTTAACAGATTGTCACTTTTGGAACATTGCCTATTGCATGGTCATCATTATATCTTTTAATATTCTAAACTTGTAATAAAGATGGTTTACTGTTGAAATTGGAATACATTTAATTAATTTCTTAGTTTCAATGTTATATTTGTTTGAGTTAGTTTACCCTAATTTGCAGCTACTACTAATTTTACCATTACTTACATGGTGATAATTTACATGTGTGCACCTTGACTTTTATATATAATTTCAATAATTTTCCGTCAGCTGGTGATTTAAGTAATATGTGTGCGGTAGTAAACACAATGTATCAAATCATTTTCATGCAAGAAAAAAATAAAAATAAAAAGTATTTCATTTTCTGTATATATTGCTCAGCTAGAAATCCAGCACATTTACTAAGTTTTAATAATAATGACAGGTGGTCTTTGTAGGGGGTCCCACAAGGGTTCCGCAGGGCAAATAATGTGAATATGGATGAAACTAAGGTCATAAGGACAATGCCTGTAATATTTCCAACACATTGTGGTACTATAGCATTGAAACAGCTATCTATTTCAGGGGAATTAAATAATTATTACTTCATATAAAAGGAATGCAGGCTCAGGATTTGTCTGTTTATACGATCTGACCGAATGCCCTTTGGGACAAGATACTGAGTTTACTTAGATCATTTTTCATCAGGTCTCTGAAAGTAGGAAATGAGCGCCTCAGGAATGATCTAATTATCGCCTAGTTTAACATGTGCTAGGTTTCCCATATACCAAAACAACAGCTTAAATCTGTAACGGTTGATAATTAAAGGCACAGTCTAAGCTCCAAAATGACTTGGCTCTTGTAAATAATGTTTACATTTTGTAATTTCCAAGCCTATTCCGACACAAATAGATAGAAACATAGAAAGTGACGGCAGATAAGAACCATTCGGCCCATCTAGTCTGCCCAGTTTTCTAAATACTTTTATTAGTCCCTGGCCTTATCTTATATCCAGGATAGCCTAATGAATATCCCACTCTTGCTTAAACTCCTTAACTGTGTTAACCTCTACCACTTCAGATGGAAGGCTATTCCATACATCCACTACCCTCTCAGTAAAGTAACATACGCATACAGATACACAGATGCACAGATACAAACTGATGCCTATGCAAATATGCACACGCATGCTAACATACATGCAGATACATAGTCACAGAATGACACACATGGCCATATACAGACACACAGAATGGCATACAAATACACAGACACACATACATACACACAGATAAATACACAAACACGCACACACAGACACACATGCAAAATTAACATTTATACACATGCCACCTTCCTGTTATCTACCTTTAGGGTGCAGTAGGGTGGCTTCCCTGGGGTCCAGTTGGCTGCCTGGGCTGTTGGGAGTCTGAGTCTCTCCCAGTGCACGCTCCCTCCTCTCTTCCTCCCTTTGCAAGGCAAAAGGTTGAGGGTACAGTATTGTATCAATGAAACATACTTTGATCTTGTCAGTGTGGAAGTGGCCACTGGGGTAACTAAATGACCTCAATTTGTTTAAATATACATAGGGATTAAGGAGAGAGTGCAGGTAACTTTTTTCTTTGGTTTTTACTATATGTATTGGAGCTGATGTCTACTGTGGTCGTTGCTGCTGCCCAGGAGTGATGGGAGTGAGAGCAGGACTTTTCTTTTTGTATTTGTATTCACTTTTTGTATCACACAGCTAGGTTACAATGCTGCCGCCCATCCCATGTGTTCCCTATTAAGGGTTAATAAGTATATAGGGGTGTATATAAAAAATATCCCTTTCTGTCTCATTAGAGATATCTTTGCCAGAGGCTCAAGGAAGCAAGGTGAAGGGTCAGTGTAGAACCCGTCCAGGGGGTCCGCCTTGATGTTGGCAGGCGGGCATTCCCTCCAATGGCCATTGGAGTAACTAAATGACCTCCATTTGTTCAAATATACATAGGGATTAAGGAGAGAGCGCAGGTAACTTTTTTCTATAATGGGGCATGCCAGCCTGGTGTTAAGCATGCCTGTCTGTCTGACCCCCAACCTACAGTACCGAAAGCAGGACACCAGAGAGACAAAATTAGTGTGGAGGGACAGGGACCTAACATAGGTACTAACCTGCTGAATGTGGGAATGTTGGGAGACTTGCATTTACTAAACTATGAATTGTGTTTAGTTAGAACAGCATTTGCAACATTTAGGCCCAAATAACCCCTAGATAAGATAGAACATGTTTCCAGATTTGATATTAATTTTGTCACTAATTACCATTTAGTAGTAGATTAGATTTTTTTTTTGTATTTTATAATGAAGCACTATACAAGAGTATATGGTTACAAATAGTAACTAAAACATCCCACAAAACCTGTTTTGTAAATTGCTGAAAAAAAAATAAAAAATGAATCCCATTCATACAGTCATACACTGTCAAATTTTATAGACTAAAATTCAAACAAAGCAAAATGCCAATTCACAGAAAATGTAAAAAAGGAAATATAAAATTAGTGGGAAAAGAAAATTAACAAAGCATGTGTTGCAATGGCTCATTAAAACACTAGGGGACAGTAGAGACCAATGAAAGCTCACATAAACCAACCATTCGCACTGATTTATCAGTTTTTCATCTGGTATCATGTTTTAGGTACTTTATTCAATATCGTAAAATAGAATAATAAAAATAATAAAATACTGCAAGTTTTACTCAGTATAATAAATGGCCAATATAGTACCAAATGGACACAGAAATCAGCCATAGAAAATAATATACATGCGTACACCAACATACGCCCTATGTTATATGGTGAGTACACCCATGCTTTTTAGGGTCACGGTGTGGGTTCTTATTTTCTTCATTGTAGAGACAGACGTTTTTAAATGATCTTAGTAATGATCACGAATGCCTGAGCTGAATGTGCTGGAGGACCTTCTGTTGCTGGTGACATGAAGTTGTCTGTCCTCTGTGGTCTTTGTGGAGCTGGAGAGGAAGCGTGTTGGCTTTTAGTCTTGATACGCTTCCCCTTTCTCTTTCTGTGTAGCCAATGCCATTTTGTCTTTGAGATGAAACTAAGTTTAAATTCTTGTTATATTAAATCAGTCTGTTCCTGTTTAAGCAAACCAAATGACTGATGATTCCTAATTACTGAGTTTCACATGTGTGCCCTGCTCTGACTTCTACACACTGCTGTGGTGCTAAAACAAGTCTGCTAAATGTCAAAAGTGAGATCATTGCTCTAGAATTTAAAAGACTCGGATACCGATAACACGCAATGATGCTGGAGGTTTGTAGCCTTCTTTAAAGACAATCTGGGAGTTGGGATTATAGACTTGTGTTTCCTGATTCCCACTCAGTGTATCACCTAGCTGAGCCTCTGTGTACACTATGTCTGCTTTTCTCCTTAATTTAATATTCTAAGCACCAAAACAACTTTAGCCTAATGGAGCGGTTTTGGTGTACAGATCATACCCCTGAAGTCTCCCTGCTCAATTCTCTGCCATTTAGGAGATGAATCGCTTTTGTTTCTGTTCATGCAGCAAGATTTAAGAAGGGTGGAGTGACACACAAAAAATACAGTGAGGATGACAACAGAAAAATCTGTCCTTAGGACCAAATAACTTTAACTTTTTATCAGCTCCAATCTATATGCCAGTCCTGCCCAGTACGTCTGTCAGTCCACATGTACATTTACTGGCTTGGTCGTCTGAATAGGTAGAGTTCTAGATTTGTAAGTTCTGTTTTCTCCTTGTTTTCATGTATCTAGTCCAGGCACTTTAACAGTCCCAATTTTGGAGACCTGGCCTATTGTCCCGATTTTGTTCCCTGGAGTCCAGCAATTGGAGAGACAAGGAAAGCAGAGGATGAGTGCGTCGTTAGACGTGATCACACTGTGCATGTGTACTAGGACCATAGAGATCTCGCTTCAGCTGCACTCACTGCAAGGTCCTAGATGTTAGGGGCCAGCCAGACTGGTCCATTCCGTCGGTGGGCCCACGCATTAAGCATGTCATCAGTGAAGCAAGTCACGTTGCTGGCAATGCAACATGTTAGGCCTACACTCCTGCCCTGATCTCATACGTCCCGATATTAGGTGGTATGCTAGTCAAGTCTTGCATTGCAGGGCTTAGCTCAGGAGAGCTAACGTAGGTCCCTGCCTAGCAAGTAGCAACTTCTTGCTCTCTATTATTAGTAATAGAGGTGTGGAGCAGAACCCAACAGACACAACGTAAGATGTAAACCCAAGGAGCTCCGGGGCACTTCTGGCACCAAAACCACCACAAGAATCTATAATGATAATGGTGCTTGAAGTGTTTCTTTAATGCATTTGCTTTAACAATACACTTTAAAAGTGTGATTCGCAAAGGAATCTCTGGGAAGTCACAGTGGGAATACAGCAGTTTACTCTATGTTGATGCTTTACCTAAAATGTCCTAATTTTGCACTTCTATATTAATATTTCTTTAATACAGGCGACTGGAATTGTTATGGCTTTAGCAAACTGTAACAAATTACAAAAAAAGTATGTATTGGTCAAAGCTGTAAAATGGAGCAGTCATTGCGAATATTTTTGTTGTAATATATACTGTGCAGTACTTTCAGGTCCTCGAGATTTTGACAGAGGAAATAATTCATTAAATGGTTAGTACATCAAGCAAATCTTTGGAGAATAACAAAAGTGGCTTTTACACTGAATACCACATTTCCATTTCCAATGCATTATATGAAGGTTGTCATTAACATATCAGTCTTACCAGGAAACAATGCATTTGGTTTGTCTCATAAAACAGTTTCTGAACATTTAAAAAAGGAAATTATACATAAAATAAAAGCTAAGGTTTAATTACCACTAAAATGTTTTAGTTTCCGCAGACACCTTTCCTGGTATTCATAACCAATTAATCAAGATAAACAGGTGTAGAAAATTTTTATTTTCCCAGAATACTGGCGAAACTTATAGGGGACACTCCGGGGGCATTTAGCGCCAAATTTTAACATAAACGTAACAGTAGTAAAATACATTTAAATTGACATTTTAAGTAAAATATATTTGCATATAAAAGTCTTTTTTTGGTGCTGCTTCTCTGGGACAATAATCCTCATCTAGTGACGGTTTGATATCTCAGCCAAACTCCCATTTGAGTTTAATCATAAATTATTGAGCTACCACAATGATCTATAACAGACAGAGATCAGTCTTTGTTCCCGTCTGGTTATCACAAAATGGCAGGAAATTGATTCTTATAAACAGAATTCTGAAACACAACTGTCACTCACCTGGTTAGGGACATTGCAATATAATCTATAAAAAAAAAAAATAAAAAAAAAAACAACCAGTGTGTGACGGAACGCCGTCACTGAGTGCCATATTCTCACGTGTCTGCTGTCTATTTCTATTGGGAGAGATATGTGATGGGTGGCCTGATTTATTTGGCGTGGGCCACAAGCTTGCGGCTCCATTTTTGTGACTGTCCTACATGTGTCTGTATATGCAGCTGTGGGTCAACAAAGGGGGTGGGGCAGCAGCTCTGTAAAGTAGAGTTAAGTGGCGAAGACCATGGTGGTCCCCAGAACCTCTGGGGGTAAACCTTATATCCTGTCCAGGCTGGAAATCTTTGAGGGCTTCTGGCGCAAGGTGGAACGCCAGATGTGCCATACTGCCCCCAGCGAAGCGGATGATTACTAACCTCAACAGCCTAATCAGATGCCACAGCACAGACCTACAGACCCGCGATGCATCATGTCCCAAGATGGCTCCGACTCGGCGGTTCGCACTCAGATGACTGTCCTGGAGATATCTCAACTAAGGTCATGTGGCCCGACATGCCAAATCTCGCCTAACCATGGATACCTGTTCTCTGTTCTGGGACTCTGATATGCCACTGACCGGTATAGGATAGCATGACCTCCTGGACTGCATGGGGAAGCATTCTCAGCCCTACATTTGATTATGATGTGGAATTACCACAATACTGTTGTCTTCACACATATAGTTTACGTCCCACTGTCTGTTCTCTAGCCTGACACTTACTCACCTATTTACTTAATTATTATTATTATTATTATCACCATTTATATAACGCCAACAGATTCCGTAGCGCTTTACAATATTATTAGAGGGGGGATTTAACATTAAATAGGACAATTACAAGAAAGCTTACAGAAACGATAGGTTGAAGAGGACCCTGGTCAAACAAGCTTACAGTCTATAGGAGGTGGGGTATAAAACACATTAGGACACGAAGTAGCAGTCAAATAAGGTGGGAGTGAAGCAGAGCTGGAGGGGAGAGTAGAGTGCTGCCCTTAAGGAGAGAGCAAAAGACAGGTATGTGAGGTCGAGGTTAGTCTGGGAGGCCATAGGCTTTCCTGAAAAAACGGGTTTTAAGGCACTTCCTAAATTATTGGAGACTAGGGGAGAGTCTGATGGTGGTAGGCAGGCTATTCCACAGGAAGGGAGCCGCCTGCGAAAAGTCCTGCAAGTGCAAGTTGGCCATACGCGTGCAAGAAGTGGACAGAAGAAGGTCACAGGCAGAGCGGAGAGACCGAGAAGGGGCATACCTATGGATATATGAGAAGATATAGGGGGCTAAGATTGTTCAGTGCTTTATAGGTATGGGGTAGCACTTTGAATTGACTCCTATAGTATACAGGAATCCAATGTAAGGACTGACAGAGGGGTGAGGTGTGAGAGGACTGACTAGAGAGGAAAATCAGTCTGGCGACAGCATTCATTACAGACTGTAGAGGGGCAATATGGCTTTTGGGAAGACAAATTAGGAGAGGGTTACAATAATCCATGCAAGAGATTACTAGAGCATGGACAAGCTCTTTAGTAGCATCTTGTGTAAGAAAGGGGCGGATGCGGGCGATGTTTTTAAGGTGGAATTGGCATGATTTGACAAGACAACAGACCGGATGTGAGGCTCAAAGGTGAGGCCAGAATCCAAAGTAACACAATTAATCATATACTCTCTTTCCTACTAAGTGGTGTGTTTGGAGTCTCCTGGGTATTTTTGCTTTTAGTTATCCTGTTGTTATAAGCATGTTATTACTTTAAAGTATATTATCATTATCATTTTGCTTTATTTTGCCTAACGGATATGTCAGTTTGTACATTCTGATTTCCTTACTATTCATACTTACCCAACTTCTGAAATATATCGCAAGAACTTATTCACTACCCCAAAAAAAAGAATTGTGCAGTTTTACTCCATGTCACGATATTGTAAGCTTTGAATTGCACAACAAAAATAAAGAATTAAATTTAAAAAAATATATATATACCTTTATTCGAGCCAGGTTTGAGAATATGACAAGTATTGGAGTGTGACAATTAATCCATTGCAAATATGTACATAAAGAGTAAACCCACAGCGTAGTAGAATAACATTACTACGGACACTGTTTCTGGGAGATATCCTGTAGGAATTGGGACTCGTAGAATGACCTCAATTATAGATGTACTTTATGAGAAACAAACTCTGCTGTTTTGCTTAAAACGTATGAGGAATGGATACTCTTTCTGTAATGCTTCTGTCCCAGTGTCCATGAGAAATGGTTATTTTGTCATTTGTTTGTGCTTCTCTGCCATCTTTCTCACTTACCTTCACCGGTAGAAAACTTCCCTCATTCGCACTGTATCAGACCAGACCAGGGCCGTTTGAAGGAATTTGGGGGCCCCAAGCAAAACGGACATGGAGGCCCCCCCAAACTCCCCCCACCCCCCACATGCACGCTCAAGGTCTGGGCCCCCTGGCGCCTGCACCCGGGTCCTTCCCCTTTCCCCCCCCCCAAGTCCGCCCACAGGGATGCAGTGTCTGCAGGGCCGGTGCAAGGATTTTTGCCGCCCTAGGCAAAAGTAAAGTTTGCCGCCCCCCATGTGACATCACAGTGCCCCACCCATATGATCTGCTATGTTAACTAACACAGTGCTGCAGTGCCGCCGTGTTTACAATAAAAGGCCTGCAGGGACAGGCTATAGACACCAGAACCACTACATTAAGCTGCAGTGGTTCTGGGGACTATAGTGTCCCTTTAATGTGAGGTAAATTAGAGATTAGTGCCATGAATAATATACTAGATTGCCTACTTACAACCAGATGAGGATGATGATGGGCTTCAGCTGGCTCCACTGGTCTGCTTCCTTGAGCTTCTGGCAAAGATATCTCTAATGAGACAGAAAGGGGTATTTTTTATATACACCCCTTTACTTATTAACCCTTAATAGGGAACACATGGGATGGGTAGCAGCATTGTAACCAGGCTGTGTGATACAAAGTAAATACAAATACAAAAAGAGAAGTCCTGCGCTTAAGCTGCAAGGACTACAACACACATCAGCCCCAATATATAGTAAAAACCAAAGAAAAGAAAATGTTTTAGGGGATTAAGGAAAAAGCGCAAGTAACATTTTCTTTTCTTTGGTTTTTACTATATATTGGGGCTGATGTGTGTTGTAGTCCTTGCAGCTTAAGCGCAGGACTTCTCTTTTTGTATTTGTATTTACTTTGTATCACACAGCCTGGTTACAATGCTGCTACCCATCCCATGTGTTCCCTATTAAGGGTTAATAAGTAAAGGGGTGTATATAAAAAATACCCCTTTCTGTCTCATTAGAGATATCTTTGCCAGAAGCTCAAGGAAGCAGGCTGAAGGGTCAGTGTTAGGACCCGCTTAGGGGGGGGTCTGCCTTGACGTTGGCAGGCGGGCATCCCTCCAATGGCCATTGGAGCAACTAAATGACCTCCATTTGTCTAAATATACATAGGGATTAAGGAAAAAGCGCAAGTAACATTTTCTTTTCTTTGGTTTTTACTATATATTGGGGCTGATGTGTGTTGTAGTCCTTGCAGCTTAAGCGCAGGACTTCTCTTTTTGTATTTGGCTCCACTGGTCTGGTGTAGAACAGGCTCTCTGGAGGCGGTTTGTAACTGTGGTCACAAAAATCAATGTTCTGGGAGAACGGGAAGCAGCTCCATTTTTTGAGGGCCATTTACACAGCTCAAGGTCTGGGTCCCAGGGTCCACCTTCATGTTCCACCAATGAGTTTGTTCACAGGGGTGTGTGTGTGTGTGGGGGGGGGGGGGGGGGGGATGTCCTGATGTGTGTAAGGAATCCATTCTGTGAATCTGTGAATCTGTGAATCCTCTCCCCCCTCAAATTCCTACCTCTCCCTCCCCTCCCTCAAATTTCCGTCCTCTCCCCCCCTTCAAATTTCCTCCCTTCCTCTCCCCCCCAAATTTCCTTCCTCCCCCCTTCAAATTCCCTCCCTTCCTCTCCCCCCTTCAAATTTCCTCCCTTCCTCTCCCCCCCAAATTTCCTTCCTCCCCCCTTCAAATTCCCTCCCTTCCTCTCCCCCCCCCAAATTTCCTTCCTCTCCCCCCTTCAAATTTCCTCCCTTCCTCTCCCCCCAAAAATTTCCTCCCTCCCTCTCCCCCCACTCCCTCAAATTTCCTCCCTCCCTCTCCCCCCCCACTCCCTCAAATTTCCTCCCTCCCTCTCCCCCACTCCCTCAAATTTCCTCCCACCCTCTCCCCCCCACCCACTCAAATTTCCTCCCTCCCTCTCCCCCCCACTCCCTCAAATTTCCTCCCTCCCTCTCCCCCCCACCCACTCAAATTTCCTCCCTCGCCCCCCCACCCACTCAAATTTCCTCCCTCCCCCCTCCCCCTCAAATTTCCTCCCTTCCTCTCCCCCCCCCAAATTTCCTTCCTCCCCCCTTCAAATTCCCTCCCTTCCTCTCCCCCCCCAAATTTCCTTCCTCTCCCCCCTTCAAATTTCCTCCCTTCCTCTCCCCCCCAAAATTTCCTCCCTCCCTCTCCCCCCCCACTCCCTCAAATTTCCTCCCTCCCTCTCCCCCCCCCACTCCCTCAAATTTCCTCCCTCCCTCTCCCCCACTCCCTCAAATTTCCTCCCACCCTTTCCCCCCCACCCACTCAAATTTCCTCCCTCCCTCTCCCCCCCACTCCCTCAAATTTCCTCCCTCCCTCTCCCCCCCACCCACTCAAATTTCCTCCCTCTCCCCCCCACCCACTCAAATTTCCTCCCTCTCCCCCCCACCCACTCAAATTTCAACCCACGCCCCCCCACCCACTCAAATTTCCTCCCTCGCCCCCCCACCCACTCAAATTTCCTCCCTCCCCCCTCCCCCCTCAAATTTCCTGCCTCCCCCCTCCACCCTCCCCCCTCAAATTTCCTCCCTCCCTCTCCCCCACCCCCACTCACTGAAATGTCCTCCCTGACCCTGACCCTCTCCCTGGCTGAGTGCTTCCTCTTCAGCTCCCTCGCGCGCCGCGTACTGATGCCGGAGCCGGAAGATGACGTCATCTTCCGGCTCCGGCATCAGTACGGTGCGCGAGGGAGCTGAAGAGGAAGCACTCAGAGGAGAGTGCTCCCTCGCGCGCCCGCCGGGTGTCAGCAGGGCCAGCCTCTGGGGGGCCCTGAGGTGACCGGCTGCTGGGCCCCCCAGGAGAAGAGGCTGGCCCAGTGGGTACATACCGGGGTCGCAGGACCCCCTGCGACCCGGTATGTACCCACTGAATGTGGGGCCCGGACGACCTGAGCAGTCCGGGACCGCCGGGCCCATGACAACCGTTGCGGTTGTCATGCCCTGATGGCGGCCCTGCCGGCTCTGCTTGGGGCCCCGGGCCAGCTTGCCTGTCCGGTAGCGACGGGCCTGGACCAGACCACCCTCTGGTATCAGGACCCTATACACAGTTTGATTTCCTGCCAGGTTATTATGACATCTTGTATTCCTCTAGCTCACGTGTGATTGACCTGTAGCTCCACCCTTACTTTAGTAAAAAAATAATAATAATTTGGAGGGTACACCCAGAACATGCATTTTTTAAATAGTGTGCCGCTGTAGTAAACTGTAGCAAACTGTATGTAAAATACACGTTAAGGCACACACAAAAATATGGTTTTACATTTTGCAAGGCTAATTAAAAATCCTATTTTAAAGGCATACTTTAGTGTTAGGAATACAAATCTATATTCCGAAAACACTATAATTCCCTCTGCCTCTACCAGCCGATAGAGGGTAAAAAAACCCTTTATTCACTTGCCCGATTCTAGCACTGTTGTCCCTCGGCACTGGGTCTGCGCTCTGCCTCCTCTGACGTCATCTGAAGGGGGGGCACCGTGAGTCATTAGGCCCTACCCATATTTAGCCCTTCCATTAGGGTGTTTCACTCATGCTGGTTGTCCTTATGCAGCGTCATTCAGGTGACTTAAAGTCCAGTAAGAGTCCGGAGTGCCTCTAGTTGCTGTCTGGTCTCTAAAACTGCAATGTTTCACATTGCAGGACTAAGTGTGACAGGGACACTGCACCCAGACCACTTAAACAACCCAGGCAGTCACCCTAGTGGCAGATCCAAAGCCAGCCTTGCTGCCATGTGATTGCAACGTCATCGCAATCCCATGACCTCCCTGACCGTCAACTGTATGGATCACTGTGCGAATTACATATATGGGTTAGGGGTAGGAGTAGGGGTAGGGTTAAGGAGCCTCTACGGTTTCTGCCTCTTGTCAGGGTTTGAGGAAAACCTCTGAGTGTTTTAAACATTGAGCCACATGCTAGGGTTTCAAAACAAAATAAATTTTTAAATAAATCAATACTGGTATAATAGACCAGAGCCCACACAATCATTCCACTTGTGCAGGGCCGCCCCCCAAAAACATCTGCACCTGTGTGCCTCTTAACCTCCCTTTTGTGTTTCTTATCCCGTCTTTAAATATCTGACTCCATTTAGTGTATTTTATCTCCTATTTTTGCCTTTGTGTGTCTCCTATGTCTCCTCTTTGTATGACTCTTACATCCTCCCACATTTTGTGTTTCTTACTCCTCCCAGACCCTTTGTGTGACTCCTTTTCTCGCAGCCCTTTTGTGTCTTTTACTCTTCCCAGCTCCTTTGTGTGTGTCTCTTTCCTTCTCAAGCCCCGCTGTGTGTTTCTTTCACATCCAGCCCCTCTCCCCGTCCCTTAATGTCCCCCTCCCTTCTCTGACCCTTACTGTTCCTCTCCCCTCTCTCCTCCTTTCCCTGTCCCTTAGTGTTCCTCTCCCCTCCCCCCTCTGTTCCCTGTCGCTTAGTGTTCCTTTCCCCCCTCCCTGCTTTTCCTGTACTTCAGGCTATTTCTTCCCTCCTCACCCGCCCCCATAGTGGTCCCCTCCCCTTCCTGGTGTGCCTCCTACCTTTCTTGTAGCGTGGCTGAGCGGAGCGAATCCCGGTACAGTGAGCTTTTCATGTCAGTCCTGCCAGGTACAGGAAACAGAAGTTCCTGTACCACGGTACACTCCGCTTGGCCACGCTACAGTCAGGGGTGTATAAACATTGACAGTCACACACACTCAATGACAAACACACAGACGTCTCTGACAGCCAGACTCACTTATCTGACACACTCATTCATTGACAGACACTCACACACACACACACACACAAACTCACAGACACACATACTGGAACACACACACACTGACAGACACACATACTCACATGCGCACGCACACACTGACATACACACTCACACACACTGACAGACACACTCACTCACACACAAACTCATAGACACACTTACACACACACACTGACAGACACACATACTCACATGCGCACACACACACTGACAGACACACACACACAAACACACACACACAAACTCACAGACACACATACTGGAACACACACACACTGACAGACACACATACTCACATGCGCACACACACACTGACATACTCACTCACACACACTGACAGACACACTCACTCACACACAAACTCATAGACACACTTACACACACACTAACAGACATACTCACTCACACACAAACTCATAGACACACTTACACACACACTAACAGACACACATACTCACATGCACACACACACACACTGACAGACACACACACACACACACACACACAAACTCACAGACACACATAGTGGAACACACACACACTGACAGACACACATGCTCATATGCGCACACACACACTCGCACACACTGTCAGACACACATACTCACATGCGCACGCACACACTGACATACACACTCACACACTGACAGACACACTCACTCACACACAAACTCATAGACACACTTGCACACACACTGACAGACACACATACTCACATGCGCACACACACACACTGACAGACACACACAAACACACACACAAACACACACACAAACTGGAACACACACACTGACAGACACACATACTCACATGCGCACACACACACTGACATACACACTCACACACACTGACAGACACACTCACTCACACACAAACTCATAGACACACTTACACACACACACTAACAGACACACTCACTCACACACAAACTCATAGACACACTTACACACACACTAACAGATACACATACTCACATGCGCACACACACACACTGACAGACACACACACACACACACACAAACTCACAGACACACATACTGGAACACACACACACTGACAGACACACATACTCACATGCGCACACACTCACACACACTGACAGACACACACTCACATGCGCACGCACACACTGACATACACACTCACACACACTGACAGACACACTCACTCACACACAAACTCATAGACACACTTACACACTGACAGACACATATACTCACATGCGCGCACACACACACACTGACAGACACACACACACACTGACAGACACACACACACACTGACAGACACACATACTCACATGCGCACACACTCACACACACTGACAGACACACACTCACATGCGCACGCACACACTGACATACACACTCACACACACTGACAGACACACTCACTCACACACAAACTCATAGACACACTTACACACTGACAGACACATATACTCACATGCGCACACACACACACACTGACAGACACACACACACACTGACAGACACACACACACACAAACACACACACACACACAAACTGGAACACACACACACACTGACAGACACACATACTCACATGCGCACACACACACTGACATACACACTCACACACACTGACAGACACACTCACTCACACACAAACTCATAGACACACTTACACACACACAAACTCACAGACACACATACTGGAACACACACACACTGACAGACACACATACTCACATGCGCACACGCACACACTGACAGACACACACACACACACACAAACTCACAGACACACATACTGGAACACACACCCACTGACAGACACACATACTCACATGCGCACACACACACTCACACACACTGACAGACACACTCACTCACACACAAACTCATAGACACACTTACACACACACTAACAGACACACATACTCACATGCGCACACACACACTGACAGACACACTCACTCACACACAAACTCACAGACACACACACTGACAGACACACATACTGACACACACACTGACAGACACACACAAACACACAAACTCACAGACACACATACACACTCACACTCACATGCACACACACATACACACACAGTAATTAATAAAGTAATTAATAATAAATTACATTTACATTTCCCACCCAGCCTCCCTACCTGGAGTGCTGGCGTGGGTCTCTCATTGGTGGTCCAGTGAGGCTGCTGGGAGGCGTGCGGCTGAAGTTGATTAGGAGGCGGCGAGGGAGCTCTGATCTCTCTGTCCGGCTCCCTCGCAGGCTGTTTTCTGATGCCGCGGGAGCCGGAATATGACGTCATATTCCGGCTCCTGAGGCATCAGCAAAAGGCGCGCGAGGGAGCCGGTCAGAGAGATCAGAGCTCCCTCGCCGCCTCCTAA
This sequence comes from Pelobates fuscus, assembly GCF_036172605.1. Classification (NCBI taxonomy): domain Eukaryota; kingdom Metazoa; phylum Chordata; class Amphibia; order Anura; family Pelobatidae; genus Pelobates; species Pelobates fuscus. The sequence continues at coordinate 83,455,345 of NC_086322.1, forward strand.
TCAACTTCAGCCGCACGCCGCGCCACTCCGAGGATCCAGGAGGTGACCAGGCAGGAGGGAGCACTTCCCTCCTGCCGGTCACTTGAATTTTGCGCCCCCAGAGCCGGTGCGCCCTAAGGCGGCCGCCTGTGCCGCCTTATGGACGCGCCGGCCCTGGACTTGTGCCCATGGAATTAAGACATTCTAGTTGGTCAAGATGGCTACCCTACCCTTGATAAATCAAAGTGTCCATGTGTAGCCAGTAGTGGATTCACATTTATTCTAGCTTTATATTTTATAAGGGATTCTTTAATACAAATCTTTTGGTCCGGGATATCATTTTGGAAAAATTTGTCACAGTCGTTTGTTAAGGGGACGAATTTTGTAGAGGCTGCCAAACAATAGGTAGTTTTAAGAGCGGGACAGTGCGTTATCGTTAAAATTGAGAAATTGCTGTATTTGCTCATATCAATCCGTCTTCATTACCCCTGGGAAAAGAGTGGTAGCTAGGGTGGGGTGCTTGTGCCAGTAGGATCTGGTACTTGGCTTTTTCACTATACACATTTACTGGGGTTAATGCCCAAAATGTTTTAATTTCTGCAACATCAGTGGCTGCCATGTGTTTTTTTTTCTGTAGCGTGAACCCAGATTCGCAGACAGATACTGGCTGGAAAACAAGTTGGTTTGCTCAAATTTGACGTCCAATATAAGGAGGTTAAAATAGTTAATTGGCTCACAAACATCTACCGTTGCTGTGATGCCTGGTGTAACCGTGAATGGGGATACTTCTGGGGCAGGCAAGTTGGGGGTTCCCAGTTTTCCACTGGCTCTGCGGGGCATCCCTAGTGCCTTCTTGTAGGTGGTGGTTGGACACCATCACAGAAGAACTCACTTAGAGGTTTAATGTCAGACACTGTCATAGTGTCAGTGTTTGTGAGAGTATCACTATCCGAGCCTGCCAGAAGGTTGTACACCTCCTCTGCCATACAATAGCATGCTATCTTGGAGGATTCATTTAAGCTATGTCATTAAGGGGTTAATTTAATTACTTTGCCTACTTGCTTAATGCTCATTACCTCATCCACCCTCCAATTCTCACTTTTACCCAACACCCAACCAAAAAAATTAAAATTAAATTACGGATCGCAGATTAAATAGCTGCGACCAGCACTTAAAGGGTTATTTTTTATTTTAAGATCTAAATTTACAGGAAGTGTTTCGGAAGGCTGCGTAAGTCACATGCAGCAAGGTGTGACTAAGGCTGCATAAACAAAGTGACACCTTTAAATGGCAGAGAATAGAGCAGTGAGACTGCAGGAGTATGATATATACACCAAAACTGCTTCATTAAGCTATAGTTGTTTTGGTACCTATAGTGTTCCTTTAAGCTGCTTAATTATTATAGGGAAATGACAGTTTTACCACACAGTAACCTTAAAAGAGTAGACATAAATGGAGATGCAATTAGATCCAGATTAAATTTTAAAGCTATTAAAGAAATGTTTATTTATGGTTTTATCCACTAAAAGTGAATTGAGCTGAATTGAATTCACATTATGACTATAGCTAAGCTAGACATTTTTTCCAAATCAGTAATGTTGGCCTTTTGAAATTCAGCTTTTACTTTACATCAATTACCTGTTTAGTGAATAAACTCATGTATTGAATGGCTCACTGGGTGGTTTGTTAGAACGTCTAAAGTGATTCTCTTGCCACAGTTGGCACAGGTCATTTCTATTAAGCTCCAATGGTACAATGCAAAACTGATGAGAAAATACCATAAAGAAACTGAATTCACACACATGGTGATGGATGTTACGTTAGGTGTAATGTGTTCATTATGCTGGACAGAGTTTACTGCAGAAGCAACAAAGTCAGTAGATTTAAAGTTAAAGGACCACTATAGTGCCAGGAAAACATACTTATTTTCCTAGCACTGTAGTGCCCTGATGGTGCCCCCACCCTCAGGGTCACCCTCCCGCCGGGCTGGATGCAGAGGAAGGGGTTAAACACTCACCTTTCTCCAGCGCCGGGCTCCCTCGGTGCTGGAGATTCTCCTCCCTCTTCTTCCGTCATCGGCTGAATGTGCATGCGCGCATTCAGCCAGTCTCATTTTCACAGAGAGAAGCGCGGAAGCGCCTCTAGCGGCTGTCAATGAGACAGCCACTAGAGGCTGGATTAACCCTAATGTAAACATAGCAGTTTCTCTGAAACTGCTATGTTTACAGCAGAAAGGTTTAATCCTAGGTGGACCT